>NW_027511351.1:1465000-1797500 GCF_048772815.1 Callospermophilus lateralis
ATTATTCTCAGAAATATTCATCCTCCTGAAATACACATTTGTTTCATAGTTCTGAAAACTAACTTCAGTAAATGGTGCTTACAAATCCTAATATTTGTACAGTAACTAACCCAGATTAACATCAATCAAGTAGATTCGTATGGGACATGATGTGTATTCTGACGTTTATTTTCATTCAACACTGGTACATTACTATTTCTTCAATTTTTACAAATCATAGAATATATATATTTCATCCACAAGTTCACAAATTTATGCGCATTTGTTTCACAATCACTTCCTGCTTCATAAAACATGTATTCCTCCAGGTTTCTTGACTGGTCTTTTCATGAGACTTCTTTCCAAACACATTATTTTAGATTTCCATAATCACTTTTGAAGCAAAACTCACACACCCTTCATGATAAACCATAACCTTAATGTGGCCATTAGATATATAACTGGTTGGAATGAATGTTTGTATGTCAATATAAGATTTCTTGTATTTTTTCACATATAATTTCAATCCATTATTTAAAGTCGGAACCAGATATATTATTTATTCAAAGTATGGTCTATTCATGCATTATCTCTATATGCACAGACAAAGGGTACACCTCTTTTTACCCCCATTACTAATTTATACGTCTTGAATATGTTGCTGCCAGAAATGGTGGAAAAATAGTCATGTCACCTGATCTACATATACGTTTTATCACAGTAATATTCTGGACAAAAAAAGCAAAGGTCACACTTAAGATTGTAGCAAAGACTAAATGAAAAGTGAGCATGGATTACTAAACATCCATGTCCAGGTTGCCTAATGCTGTCAAATGTCAATCCTATTGGTCACTACACATTTGTTTCTTTCTAAGATTATATATTCAAACTCAACCCTGTTGAAAATATCTAATCCTATCACTCACTTTATACTTTGCCTGATTTTGTAATGTCTCTATTGATATCAGCTTTCCTAACTATTTTCCCCAGTTCATCATTGTGACTGTCTCTTCACTTGTGCTGACATTAACATTCACTGTCTACCAGAAACCCTATTGCTAAACAACATTTGGTCCAAATCCTATACTCACTCTTCTTTCTAAACCTACCGAGAATCTTCCGAATCCTACCAACTATCCCTTTTGACTGGAAGTTCTCTTCTACATTTAATCATCCATGGTACAAGGACCTAAGCCATTGTATATTGATTTACCTGACACATCAGTGCAGAACATAATTCAAAGCTACGTATACCAGTCAAGGGCCCAATGCCCTTTTGGGCTTCAAATCTTAGCTAGATTTCTGTTTTCATACTTATAATTCACCTATATATTCTTGTAAATATCGCAGTTTCCCAATACCATTATTCATCCCGCAAAAAGATTCCTAATCCAAATCGAACCTGTTAGTTAACCTAACCATACACTGTTCAGTCAATTTAACTTTACAGAAGAGCAGGGATAGAGTTGTTCTTACAATACAGGAATATAGGGGATCTTCCACATGCTGAGAAACTCAAAGGTCCATGCAGAAATGATTCCTGGAGAAGTTGTAAGCAGCTATGGAGGACCTAAGAGAGCAAAATTCATCCTCCATGGCAAACAACCTGGTCAGGATGAAGGGTTGTGTCTGAAACAGCTTCTCTCTTCTTAATGTCGAGAAGATGGACCAAACCAGGCCTGTGTGGAGAGCTGTTCCCAGGTGCCAATGGTTGATATACCATTCTAACTTGTGAAAGTGTCACAGGAGGTAGGGGCAGCCACCATCTCATGGGACCCTTGAAAGCAATTGTTAGGACAAAGTGGTTGCCACGGCAGTAACCTCATTCAGTTCCTGAATGAGGTGACCTACCTCTCTTCCTTGATGACGGATCTCTCTGAACTTGGGATCCAGGAAGCCAGGCACCCAGAGTCAGTCCCAGTTTCTTGCCCAGTGGGCTCAGTTGTTTGGAATAACCAAGGACAGAGTAAGTCTTCCTTGGTACCTACTGATGTGAGGATTGCCAAATGCCAAGAGAGCTCTAAAAAGGGGAATTTCATGAGAAAGCAGGTAGTGGCTCACCACTGGCTCCTGAAAACTTCACAGTGTTGGCCAAGGTGACCAGATCTGAGAAGGACAGGCCATTTCAAGGAAACATAGTATGGCCCATCATTCAGAGTACATTCCAATTAGTCACAGACCTACTTGAATAAAGGAGGTGTCGTTGTGGGTGTGATTGTGATTTTGTGGTTATGTCTCATGTTCTGAGAATAGGTAAGAAAGGCGGTTTGTTTGCTTTAGAGTGGACTGTTTATAGTAAGTCATTTGACAAGGTGATTGTTTGTATGCCTGTGTATCCCACTGTGTCCGTGGTTGTAGACATTATAAAAGATAATGCATTAATGGATGTGTCCTGTCTAGTAGAAAGCTTGCCAACATTCATCCTGCCCAATTTATGAGTGGACTGCAGGTTGCTTTAGGGACGGGCAACACCTACTATCTTCCGAAGTTCCTGTTTTCTTCCTGAATTCTGGCCACTCTTCAGAGTAGGCTCATGGTTTTGTGTCCAAGATATGTACCACCTCCAAGCTCTGTGACATTGCCATATACTGGATAGCTGAAGGGAATAGCAAGCATCTCAGAAAACTCAGATATCAGTGTGACAAAGAAAGTCTCAGTAGAGAAACCCTGCTTTGGGCCTTTTGCTTACCTATTTTTCTGTTGCTCTGAGAGTCAGGAAGGTCTCTGCCTCAGGCCACCAATTTGTGAAGCCTGAAGAAAACTGTTTTCAAATGGAAATGAATGGACATCACCTGTGTATCTTTGCTTAATTGCTTTGGAAAGGCATGTGTCTGAATCAGCCACTTGGCCCTGTGTGAGGCAGTGGCTTAGATTCTCAGCACCTGATGGAACTAAAGAAAGATCCCATGTGTGCTTCCAAAACCAAAATGGCAAAAATATCAGTAATTGTGTATGAAGTATCTTGCCTTACTCTGATAGGTTTCTGATCTCCATCAAATGAGACTAGGGATCCTTTGGGTCAAATGAGTTCTTCAAAGCCCTGCAGAGGCTAGCCCATATGAACTTGGGTTTTTTCATTACTTTAAATCACATTAAGAATCTATACCTGACAGTCAGTAGGCCTCAAATTGGAGAAGCAGAGCAGTATTAAGGCCAGGCTTATTTTATCACTCCTGGTTCACAGGAATGGTGTCCAGGCCCAGCTGACTTTAAGCAAATAAGGGATAAGGAAGCTTGTTTTGGATACTGTCTTGTGCTGCGCCCCTCATGGAAACCTCCAGCCAGAGGTTATAATGAGTGTCTATATGGAAGAAGGTGAGGACCATGTGGGAGTGTTTTGGTTTTAATTGTGTTCATTTGTGTAGTGGTTGGAAGAAATGACTGGATCCACCAGGGCTATAACATTGGTATGATTCACCTTAGAGACTGAGTTCTGGAACTGACCTCAGAGAAGTATTGTCATGAATTGTGTTGCGATTTTAGAAGGCCACGCATGAGAGTCGCCATTGGAAACTGAAATCTAGGCCAAGGGTGGCTTTCGACTGATCACTTGGAATCTCAGCCAGGATATCACATGATTTTATTATGAAAGACTTGACAGGCATAGTTGAGAGTCAAAACACACATGGACCTCACATTGTAGACCTCAATGGGCTGGGCTTCATGTGACTATTTGGCTACTCTTTGGGAAGCCTTGCCTTTGAGAGTTCTCCAGAGCATTCATTGAAATGAGGTTCCTCAACATTAAATGGTTCCTGAATGAATTGAAACCCACAGTTTCTCCAACTTCATCCTTGAAAAGTGGCTAGATAAATACCCTGAAATTTTTGAAACTCCCATGACCAGGTGGCACTGGAGAACCTTTGGATCTCCTGTTGCTGATCATGAGTGTACCAGACAGTGCCTTGATTGACTGGATTTCATGATAATGGTGAAGAACAGAGATGCCAGTAAGTTGAGAATGCTGAGTAGTGGGCCCAGAGCAGTGGTGTGCAGGTGTGTGATAAAATATCTGAGGTGGGGCCATGTGGATTTCCAATTGACTTCCAAATGCATTTTGGCTGCCATGGTGCATCCAGCAGAACCTTACATGTAAAGGCATCTTATTATATGGAGAGGTTTCAAGGCAATGTTCAGAATCAGGTTGGTATGGTCAAGGAAAAAGCTGTGTGAAATAGAAGCCTGGTTGGTGCATTCTCCTGCAGTTCCTGACCCACCACACGTGAAAGAACTCCCTCCAGCACTGTGTCCCAGTTGAACTCCTTGTATTTCGTGAAGCAAATACCAAACTCCCAGTGCAGCACCAAGAAACACCACAAAAATGGAGGATGATCAAATGGCTTCACAGTCCACACGGGGAGACACTTAGCCCCCAGTGGCCACAGTTTACCTACCAAGAGAGAATTCAGCACTGCTGCCTCATGTTCATTGGAAAATAAGAAACCATGCTCTCCATTCACATAGATGCAGACCCAGCTTTGATGGTCTCAATAAAAAAGAAGCTAAACCTTCTGACAACAAAATATATTTAAAGTACCCAACCTCAGAGGCAGTTTCTCAAGAAGTCTTTAGGCCGGCAGAGCTCTATGTTTGTGGAGTGTTTACCTCTTAGACCAGGATGTAAGAAAAGAACACTGACTCCAGTTAAAATCAAATTAAAGTAAGCTTATTATTTCCACTGGCTGGGCTGCCTCTCCCTCCAAAGATTGCGGGAGCAAGAGAGCAACCCCACCTTTACTACAGCCCAGGTTTGCAGCCCAGAAAGTTACACAAAAATGGGGTAACAGATAACAGAACTCTGACAAGCATCACACTAATGGGAGTTTACATTTTTTTTTTTTTTGCTAGCCCCAACATCAAAATTTATGAGGACCATTAGAGCCTCAGAGAGGGTCATTGTCTGGCCACAGAAGGCCAATATTTATGAGGTGTGACAAAGTTTCAGAGAGGGCTGCTATCTGGTCAGAGAGCCATGCACGGGTGAGTTTAAGGCACAGGCAGTCATTCCAAGCAGGTTCAGAATTTGCAGTAATTTACAGTAAAGCCAAAATGATTTTTTCATGGTTTTGTTGCAAGATGGCTCCCAATTTTAATAAAAGATAAGGTTGGGTCTATCATTCCCCCCTTTTCTTATGTGTCCCTTTGTAATCCTTGATAGGTTAGTGGAAAAGCACTGAGGAAATTTTAATCCCTCAGTTAACAGTCTCCAAATTTTTAGAACTCACCGAAAACCAGTCTCCCTGATATTACCTGACTTAATTAATTACTTATATTGATAGTCTATTTATTTTGGGCTCCATTGGTGTAAGTGGAGAGTCGTCTCTCATTTTGCCTTCTTCTTAGCTGAGAGAGGGTGACATGAGTGTGCATGGCGTGAGAGACATGAGTTGCCTTTTTGAAGTCAGTTGAGGAATATGAGTTGCCTTTTAGAAGTCAGTTCTTTTTGAAGTCTTGTTGAGGAAGAACAGGTTGTAAAGTCATCTGGGGATGGGTTCTTCTATGAGAGAAACAAAAAACATGAGTATTGAATAAATGTTGCAGTAGCTGGATCATGTCACTGTATGAAGTACCCTCACCAGTCTTTAATATCCCCAATTATCAGGACTGTCAACTTAATATTTAACTTTAAGTGTTACAGTTGTCCCTCCCAATAATATACAGTTTAATAATTTAATGTCATCTGATTTTGCAAAATTCTTTCAGTAGTATGACCTCTGTGTCTAATAGAGAAACATTTAATTCTGTTACTCAGGGCTGGATAATCGTACTAGCAAACACCAAGCCTACCTCAAGGTTAGGAATATCTGTAGGCCTTAAACTAAAAACTTCTGCCTCTGGCAGCTCCTCTTGATAGTCTTTGTAGCCAACAGTTTTACTTATTTTGGGAGGCTAACATAAAGTGTATACCTTAAAATATTATTATTATTATTATTATTATTATTATTTAAAATGCCCAGGAATGGCTGTATTTTGGTTTTAACTGTCTTTGCTAAGTGTTTAAGATGAAGCAGTCAAATGACTTTTGTTTCTATCTATTGTTAGCAGTCAGCTGAGCTTTTATGGGAGTCATTCCTTGGGAAACTTGAGAGCAGCTTCTCAGTTCTGCTAGTGCAATTTGAGCTAGGTGGGTTCAGGTCTTGCTTGACCATGTGGCTTCCCTCAGAAGCATCAGGGATGTCTCCCTTTCCTGATGACTCTCCTCTTTGTAGCAAATGCACTGATTGGCTTTCTGTTCTCCAGTGGTCTCATTAATCTCCCTGATCGGGAGGTTATGTGGCCCAGAGTTGCAAAGCTCATAGAGAAGTCCCCTGTTCCCTGGATTCAGACTGACTCAAAGGGCAAGAGTCAAATATTGTTTTTTTTTGGCCCTTTTCATTTAACTTTAATTTTCAATCCTAATCTGAAACAACCAGCAAATAAATTTTAACAGCCATATATTAAGAGTACTGCACTTTAATGTCTATAAGTTTATAATTATTTATATTTTATTAATTGGGATCTTATTATTCTGTCTGTCTTGTAGTTGATGACTTATTTTCTTAAATTAACCCATGTTGTGTTCTTAAAGCAACACTTCTGTAAAACACCAACAGGGAATCTTTAGATCACTTAAAAAGAAATTAAAAAATAAAATTTTTTAACAAGAGTAAAAATACTTAGTTCATGTAATAGCTACCCTGAATTTTTTGGTGAGTTATATTTTATATCACCTTTTTGAGATCCTAGTAATCTTGACAGAAAAAAAAATTTGAACATAACTTTAAATGAAATAAAATCTGACCTACTGCTTTCGTAGTCATTCTCACATGTAGTAAGATGGGACAAAGAGTCTTATCTCAGGTAAGCAGGGCTCCTTATAAATCTTAAATGCTTTAGTTCTCAAGCTGATCTTTTTTTTAAATATCATTTTACAAAGTTTACATAAATTGTTTGAGGTCACATGAACATTAGCTCACACCATATGATATCACATTTAAAACATGAATTAAAGTACGGCTGAAAGATTTTAAACTTTACATAGATTAGGGTCTCATTAACTTAAAAATACATTTAAATTGTTCCACAATGTAAAAAGTAACATAAAACTTTACATATATTATTGATAACAGGTAAATAAATCCCCAATATATATTTTATTTAGCATACAACTTCAGAACACCTGCTTGATATAATGCTCTTTTAAAGTTTCTACCTTATAGAGTTGTATAACTGGAAAATATGAGCACATTAATAGCATCACAATTGCATTGAAGTTTCTACATTAACCAAGTTTAGCTTTTAAAGAAATGGCAGTACAGTGCTCTAAAATAACAGTTCTTATTTAAACATTTGTTTAATTTTTATGGCTGCTTGCTCTAGAAAATTTAAATCTTAATAAACTTAATGTTATGGGTAAACTTATGTTTAAGAAATTTTTGTCTCTTTTACACATGACTGATTTTTACAATCTTATACAGACTTTAGTACAAACTTATACAGACCTTAGTATATCAATCAGATATCAAACAAAAGTACTCATGAATGAGTAATCCCATATCAAATTTACTTAACTTATTTATCAAAATATTAGACAAATTTTTTGAACACTGTAAACCATTTTTTTGATTGAAAGAAAAGTCCTGGAACAAAGGCATATTAGACCTTTTGTAGACATTAATAGTTTATTAGATTTTTGAACACCTAGAAAAACTTGTAAGCTTAAATTTAAAGACATTTATATTTATCTGTTTACCCAATTTAAATTGAAACATTTAAATCACGTGAATTAAAGATCTTTGGATCCACTTTTTAAAATTGTTTTTATGAGTTCTTTTTAATATGAGTGCTCCTTATATAAGTTAATTTGTGTATCATATATATGATATATGGATATATATATATATATATATATATATATATATATATATATATATATATAGACATACAACACATAACAAATTGTGCACACATAATAAAAGTGAAGGCCTTGTAGCTTTTCACAGGTGAAATCTCCATTGCAATGATTTAAAAATTCCACAGTTGGTCAAAGATATTACTGATCAGAAAAACATTAACCTAGGTCTGTAGGAGCAAAATCATGAGCTCAAAAAATAAATAAAGAACCTAAGGAAAAAATTATGAGTCCTAGAAAAATGACTGGCCAGTAATTGGTAAATACCATACAATTTACCTTTTTTTTCCCTTAGGCCTCAAATAAGTCTCCTACTAAGCTTACAGGCTTCTTTCATTTGCATTTCAAAATAAGTCCTGGCTGAGGTCTGGAAGAAGAAGGAAAAAAGGCTATTCTGAGCAGAAACTTTAGGCCTAAGGTATTTTAACCATAATTTTCATGTTAGGATGTTGAAAATTATGATACAAGTTTAAGATACAATTCACAAAATTTTATATCTTTACAAGTTGTTTTGTCAACAGATATCATACTATGATTTAGTATCCTTGTCCAAATTAATGCACTGGTACACACAGTGACATTTTCCCAGGCTACCTAATTTAAAATTGGTGAAAAAAAGACTGAATGATTGGGAAGTTACTTGCCAACTTGGAAGTAGAGTTCTTTATTTTCCATCCTAAGTATTTAAGTTCTCTGGCATGAATTATCTGAAACCATGAACTAAACAAATACCTAAACCCGACTTTTAACTGCAAGATTGTTATGCTTCAAAAACCCATTCAGATACCAGATTGGTACAATGAAACATCATCATTTAGACACACATTCAGCTAAGATCATTTCCAAGAAACAATTTATAATATTAACACATTATTGCACATGTCTTAAAGGGCTAGAAAAAAGGCACAAGACAGACAGAAATGAACTCCAGACAATGGCTGACAGACAGAACCCTTTAAAACAGAGCAAATAAGAGAAAAATCTCCTTCTCCAGTGGCACCACAGATGTCCCCACAAGGGGACCAAATGTTTTCACAGAGGAGCTACCTGAAATATAAAATAAAGTGTCTCCATGGCGACTTTACTGCATTTAGTGTCCCCTTTTTGTTTTTCTCTTTTTTTAAGAAGACAGAGGTGGCATTATCCTTGCAGTGCAGGGAACGAAGGAGGGAATTCCCTGAAGCAACAGGGCTTCGGCAGATACTGGGAGATACTCAGTTCTTCATTCCCCAGCAGGCATTACCATCTGCACTGGGTGTGCTCCAGGCAGCCAGCTAGGGCCTTCTCTCATTCTGCTTAACAAATGGTGGTAAAGTTCATCACAGTTCCTTAAAACACAGTCCAAAGGGGTGTCAGGCTTACTTGCTTTGTTACCCATTTTCACGTTCAATATCCTTAAGATTTTATCACAGAAATCACAAAACAAAACGCACAAAAACAAACAAACAGAAAACATATAGAACACGGAACAAAACACACACACACACACACACACACACAAAAAAAAAAAAAAAAAACAGAATCCCGGTGCCAAAACAGAAAAACAGATGAGCAATTCAACGTCTCGCTAAAGCTCTGGGGTAGGAGCGCATGCGTGTCCCTCGGCACCTCTCTAACCTTCCAGAGGAATTCCCTACAGAACGGAACAGAGGACAGAACGATTCTCATTACTATCCTGGACAGGAGTGAATGTGAGCCTCCCCAGGCCACCTCTCTGTCATTAGAAGAGATCTCCCTTAACCAGATATAAGACGTTATCAAGGTGCCACTTACCTATGGAGGCCTCCTCCACCAGGTACTTGCTAATAGTTTCAGTGCGGTGGTTCACTGCAGTGCTCCCCAGACCGACGGCTCACTCCAAGGCCTTGGAACATCTCAAGTTGTGCACCCCCTAGAGTGGCTCCCCAGCCCGTAGCCCTGGAGGGAAGGCCAGCTTCAGAATTTTCAGCAGTCTGGTCTTGTGATCTGGTCGGGCAGGGTCATCTCACTGGGGAACTCCAAAATGTTGGAATAGGATGCAAGAAAAGACCAGTGACTCCAATTAAAATCAAATTAAGGCAGGCTTATTATTAAAACTGGCCAGGCTGCCTCTCCCTCCAAAAATGGCGGGAACAAGACAGCAACACCACCTTTCCTACAGCCCAGCTATATAGCCCAGAAAGTTACACAAAAAGGGGGTTACAGATAACAGAACTTTGAAAGCATCACACTGATGGTAGTTTACATTTTTTTTGCTGGCCCCAACATCAGAAATTATGAGGACCATTAGAGACTCAGAGAGGGTCGTTGTCTGGCCTGGGAAGGCCAATATTTATTAGGTGTCACTAATGTTTCAGAGAGCACTGTTATCTGGTCAGAGAGCCAGGCATGGATGAGTTCAAGGCACGGACAGGCATTCCAAGCAGGTTCAGAATTTGCAGTAATTTATAGTAAAGCCCAAATTATCTTTTCATGGCTTTCTGGCAAGATGGCTCCCAATTCTAATAAAAGATCAGGTTGGGTCTATCAAGCCTGTCCTTTACTTTTGGAAACTCCTCTACAACCTGCAAGGTTGTGAACTCCTGACCATTTTACATTCCAGATATGTATTCACAGATTTTCTAACTCATGTCCTCCAACTGTGTCTTACTTGGGGTGAAGGTAATATCAAGGCATTGTTCTGGATGAGAGTGGGAAGATTTTTGTGTAGCACATATTTGCATACACATTTAGGAGATCACTCCTCCTAAACACTGATTTGGAACAGAAAAATCAATCTATGGGGGAGCTTCCTAGCTGAACAACATTATACATAAATACAAGTTCATTAAATAAATAGTTTTGGATCAGTGGATGATATATATTTCAAGATGGATTTAAATTGGCATATATATTGCTAGATTTTAATGTCCATGTGACTTTTGTGTTTATAATGTTTTGTGATTTATGTGGATTTATAATCAAATTTTCACAAGATTATTCTCAGAAATATTCATCCAACTTAAATACATACTTTTTTCCTAGTACTGAAAAGTAACTTCAGTGAATGGTGGATAAAAATCCTAATATTTCTACAGTAACTGACCCAGATTAACATCAATGCAATTAGATTCCTATGGGACATGATGTGTATTTTGATGTTCATTTTTATTCAACATTGGTACATTACTATTTCTGCAGTTTATGCACATTATATATAGTATGATATATAATGTTCAATCACTTCCTTCTTGAGGACACATGTATTCTTACAGGTTTCTTGACTATTCTTTTCATGAGACTTCTTTCCAAACACATTATTGTTGATTTCCATAATCACTTTTGAAACAAAACTCACACACCTTTCAGGATAAACCACAACCATAATATTACCATTAGATGTATAACTGGTTGCAGTGAATGATTGTATATCAATATGAGATTTCTTTTATATTTTCAGATATCAATTCAATCCATTATTTAAAGTAGAGCAAGTTATATTATTTACACACAGTATGGTTTATTCATGCATTATCTGCATATTCATAGACACAGGGTACACCTATTTGTACCCTCAATAGTAATTTATACATCTACAAAATATTGCTACAGAAATGGTGGAAGAAATACTCAAGTCACCTGATCTACATATACATTTTATCACAATAATATTCTGGACACAAAATGCAAAGGTCACACTTATGATTTTACCAAAGCCTAAATAAAAAGTGAGCATGGATTAATAAAAACATCCATGTCCTGGTTACCTAATGCTCTCAAAAGTCAATCCAATTTGTGACAACATATTAGTTTCTGCCTAAGGTTATATATTCAGACTCAAACCGTTGAAAATGTCTAAACAAATTACACACTTCATACTTTTACTGACTTCCTAATGTCTCTATTTATATCTGCTTTCCTACATATTTTCCCCAATTCGTCATTGTGACTGACTCTTTACATGTGCTGACATTTACATTCACTCTCTACCCGAAACCTTATTTGTAAAGAACTTTTGGTACAAATCCTATACTCATTCTTCTTTCTAAACCTACTGACTATCTTGCTAATCCTACAGACTATCCCTTTTTTATTGGATATTCTGTATGTTATTCAATCATCTAGTGTATACGATCCTATTTCTTTGTATATCAATTTATCTGAGACATCAGTGCAGAATATAATTCAAAGCAAAGTATGCTACTCAAGGGCCCAAAGTCCTACTTGGCTTCAAGTCTTCCCTAGATTTCTGTTTCCATACTTATATTTCACCTATATATTCTTGTAAATATCTCAGGTTCCCAATACCGTTATTCATCCAGCAGAATGATTCCTAACGCAAATAGAACATGATATTAACATTAACCATACACTGTTCCCTCAATCTAACTTTACAGCAGTGCAGGGATAGAGTTGGTCTTACAATCCAGGAATATAGGGGATCTTCCACCTGCTGAGAATCTCAAAGATCCATGCAGAAATTATCCCTGAAGAAGATATAGAATGCTATGAAGGACCTGAGAGAGCAAAAGTCATTTTCCATGGCAAACAACCTGGTCAGGATGAAGAGATGTGTCTGAATAAGCCTCTCACATTTTAATGTAGACAAAATGGACCAAACCAACCCTGTGTGGAGATCTCTCTCCCAGTACCTATTGTTGATATACCATTCTAACTTGTGAAAGTGTCACAGGAAGTAGGGGCAGCCTCCATCTCATGGGACCTTAGGAAGAAACTGTTAGGACAAAGTGTTTTCCAAGGCTGTGAGCTCATTCAGTTCATGAAGGAAGTGACCTACCTCACTTCTTTGTGATGGAACTCTCTGAACTTGGGATCCCGGAAACCAGGCACCCAGGGTCAGGCCCAGTAACAGTCACAGAGATCTCACTTTTTTGGATTTATCATGGAAAGAGTCAGTCTTTCTTGGTACTTACAGATGTGAAGATGGTCAAATGCCAGAAAAAATCTGAAGAGGTGTCTTCAGTGAGAATGCAGGTAGTGGCGGCTCAAAGCTGGCTCCTGACAACTTCACAGAGTGGGCCAAGGAGTCCAGATTTGAGAACAGACAGGCCATTTCGGGTGAACAAAGAATGGCTCACCAGGCAGAGGACACTCCGGTTAGTAACAGACCTTCTTGGGGGAAGGAGGTGCATTTGTGGGAATGAGTGTGGGTTTGTGGTTTTGTCTCATGTTCTGAGAATAGGTAGGAAAGTTGGTTTGTTTGGTTTGGAGTGGACTGTTTCTATTAAGTCATTTGACAAGGCAAGTGTTTCTATGTCTGTGTATCCCACTGTGTCCATGGGTGTAGACATTACAAAAGAAAATGCATCAATGGATGTGTCCTGTCTAGGAGAAAGCTTCCCAACATTCACGCTGCCCAATTTATAAAAGGACAGAGGGTTGCCTTATTTGTGGGCAAGACCTGAAATCTTCCTAAGTTCCTGTATTCTTCCTGAATTCTGGCCACTCTCCAGAATAGGCTCATGATTTTGTGACCAAGATAGGTACCACCTCCAAGCTCTGTGACTTGGCCATGTACTGGATAGCTGAAGGGAATGGCGAGAATCTCAGAAAACTCAGATATCAATGTTACCAGGAAAGTCTCAGTGGAGAAACCCTGCTTTGGGACTTTTGCTTACCTATTGTTCTATAGCACTGAATGTCAGGAAGGTCTTTGCCTAAGGCCACCCCGTTGTGAAGCCTGAATAAAACAGTTCTCTAATGTAAATGAATGGGCATCACCTGTCCCTTTTTGAGTAATTGATTTCGAAAGGGATGTGTCTGAATCAGCCTGTTGGCCCTGTGTGAGGCTGTGGTTTAGATTCTCAGCACCTGATGGATCTAAAGAAAGATGCCATGTGTGCATCCAAAACCAAAATGGCCAAAAGAGTACTCATTATGGATGAAGTCTCTCGCCTTCCTCTGTAAGTTTCCTGACCTCCATAAGGTGAGAATAGGAATCCTTTGGGTCAAATGAGTTTTTCAAAGCCCTTCAGAGTCTAGCCCATTGGTGCTTGGGTTTTCTCATGACCCCAATCCACATGAAGAATCTAAACCCCACAGTCAGTAGGCCTCAAATTGGAGAAGTGGAACAGTAATAATGGTAGGCCTATTTGATCACTCCTGGTTCAGAGGAAGGGTTTCCAGGCCACCCTGACTTTAGGCAAATGACGGGCAAGGGAGCTTATTTTGGACACTGTCTTGTCCAGCGCCCCTCATAGAAACCTCCAGCTAGAGGTTATGATGAGTGTCTATGTGGAAAAGATGAGGGCCATATGGGAGTGTTTTCGTTTAAATTTTGGTCATTTGTGTGGCGATTGGAAGAAATCACTGGGTCCACCTGGGCTTGAACTCTAGTGTGAATCCCTATAGAGACTGAATTCTGAAACTGACCTCAGAGAAGTATTGCCATGAGCTTTGTTGGGATTTTAGGAGCCCACGCATGAGAGTAGCCCTTATAAACTTAGATCAAGGCCACAGAGCACTGGGAATCTCAGCCAAGATAATCCATGATTTTCTTCTTAAAGTCTTGGCAGCCATAGCTGAGAGTCAAAACACACATGTACCTCACATTGTAGACGTCAATTGGACTGGCTTCATGTGACCTTTTGACAACTCTTTGGGAAGCCTTGCCTATGAGAGTTCTCCAGAGTTTCATTGAAATGAGCTTCCTCAACATTTAATGGTTTTTGAAAACCACAGTTCCTCCAACTTCATCCTCAAAAAAATGGCTAGATAAACACCGTGAAATTTTTGGAATTCCCATGACCAGGTGGCACTGGAGAATCTTTGGATGTCCTATTGCTAATCATGAGTGTATCAGACAGTGCCTTGACTGACTAGGTTTCTTGAAAATTGTGTAGAACAGAGATGCCAGTAAGTTGGAGCCTGCAAATAAGTGGGCCTAGAGCAGTGGTGTGAAGGTGTGTGATAAAATGTGTGGTGGGGCCATGTGGATCTGCCACTGGCTTCCAAATGGCTTGTGAATGACATGGTACAGCCAGCAGAACCTTCCATGTAAAGGCATCTTTTTGTATAGGGAGATTTCAAGGCAATGTTCAGAATCAGGTTGCTATGGACAAAGGGGCAACCCATGTGGGATAGAATCCTGGTTGGTGCATTCACATGCAGACCATGACCTCCACACGTGACAGAACTCCCTCCAGCACTGTGTCCCAGTTGATCTCCTTGTATTTCATGAAGAAAATACCAAAGTCCCAGTGCAGCAGCAAGAACCACCACGAAAAGTGGAGGAGGACCAAATGGCTTCACAGTTCACACGGTGAGTCACTTAGCTCCCAGTGGCCATAGTTTAACTACAAAGAGAGTATTCGCACTGCTGCCTCATGTTCATTGGAAAATTAGAAACAATGTCCTCCAGGTCACATAGATGCAGACCCAGCTTTGATGGTCTCACTAGAAAGTAAGCTAAAGCTACTGACAACAACATATATTTCAAGTGCCCAACCTCAGAGGCAGTTTATCAAGAAGTCTTTAGGCCAGCAGAACTCCATGTTTGTGGAGTGTTTACCATGTGCCTTACTTTTGGAAACTGCTCTACCACTTCCAAGTTTGTGAAATCCTGAGTATATTCCATTCCACATATGCATTCACAGATTTTCTAACTCTTCTCCTCTAATTGTGTCTTACTTGGGGCGAAGTTAATGTCAAGGCATTGTTGTGGATGAGAGTGGGAAGATTTTTGTGTAACACATATATGCATAGACATTGGATTCATTTTCCAATTTTCCATTCGAAATACTTAATCCCTGACACTAACTCATAAACTACTAGACTCTGACTGCTAATCCTAATATGATGGAGAAAACTAACCCAAACAGAATAGAAATACAAGCAGTTCAAAGGAGGCATGGTGTATATTTGGACTTGCCATTTGCATTATGAAGGGTAGGTGTTATAAATCTAGTTAATTTTTAATTGAAATAGTTCTCCTTGTGTTTTTAAAGTTAATAAATATATAAATTCCTGTCTCCCTTTCCCTGTAGCCTATTCAGAACATGTATTTTTAAATGCACATATAGAATCCTACCTGGTATCACATGTACATTCTTGTGAGGTGGCTGACTTGGCAGATACAAATTATGAGAAGAGATCACTCCTCCTAAACCCTGTTGGATCTTAAAATTCAACCTATGGGTGAGCTTCCTAGTTGAACAACATTAAACATAAATCCATGTTCAGTAAAAGAAATATTTTTGCATCTGTGGATGATATATATTTCATGATAAATTTCGATTGGCATATATATTGGTAATTTAATGTCTCTGCATGTGTGTTTTTTGTATATATATACTCTCCAGATTTTTCAAAATATGAAATATATGTGTCTTATATACACTCCCTAAATTCATTCATGTTCATGTGTATGGATTTATAATCACGTATTCACAAGATTATTCTCAGAAATATTCATCCACCTGAAATACATATTTGTTACCAGTACTGAAAACTAACTTTAGTTAACGTTGCATACAAATACTAAATTTGTACAGTAACTGACCCAGTTTAACATCAATGCAAGTAGATTACTATGGGACATGATGTGTATTTTGACATTCATTTTTATTCAACACTGCTACATTACTATTTCTTCAATTTATGCACATCATAAGATATATATTTCATCCACAAGTTAGCAAACTTATAGGCATTTGTTTCACTTTCAATAACTTCCTGCTTCAGAACACATGGATTCCTCCAGGTTTCTTGTCTGGTCTTTTCATGAGACTTCTTTCCAAACACATTATTTTCAACTTCCATAATCAATTTTGAAGGAAAACTCACACACTCTTCATGATAAATCATAATCCTAATATAACGTTTAGATGTTTTACTGGTTGGAATGAATGTATGTATATCAATATAAGATTTCCTTTATATTTTCAGATATCAATTGAATCCATTATTAAATTTGGAATCCATTATATTATTTATTCACAGTATTGTCTATTCATGCATTATCTCTATATTCATATCACAGGGTACACCTATTTGTACCCCCAATAATAATTTGTACATTTCGACACAGAAGCAATGGTCACACTTATTATTTTACCAATGTAAATGTCAGGCGAGCATCGGAGGAAGAGACTACCAGGGACTGTCTAATGCAACAGCCAAAAGTTTATGGGGGTCCAACATGCTGGGGCTCAGAGCTCCCTTGAATAGAGCAGAGAGCCCTGAGAACAGCTTAAGCAGAGCTTATATACTTTCCTTGGAGAGGGCAGGGAGGGAAGATTATTGATGGGTCAGCGCGAGTGGGCAGTTTGCGTGCAAATGGGTGAGGGAGTACATTCTGCAGTTTTGCAGTTGGTACAGAACATTCAGGGAACAAGATTAGCGAACAGTTCTCAAGATATCAACAGTGTTTTGTTAAGCATACCGTAAAACTGGAAGTGACAATTACCTATTTTATTTACCTTTCATTCCCCACTTTCTTTTGGTTACATTAAATCATAATAGTGATCATTGAGGATGTCACATTTTATGTTTGCTAGTGTGGTATATTGATTTCTGATTACCATAAGTTTAACTTGTCCAATTTGAGCTTGGAGAAAGGAAACTACACGGTTGAGCAAACAGGGTCCTACAGTTAGCAATAATGTGAGGATTATTAATGGACCGGCCAGGGCTGATAAAAGCATAGTTACCCAGGGGGACTCTGTGAACCAAGACTCAAACCACCCTTTTTGGGCCTCTCTCTCTTGTTGATGCTCTTCAATGCGTCTTCTTAATTTAATCATAGATTCTTTTACAACTCCAGTATGGTAGGCATAATAACAACATTCTTCCCTCAATGCAGGACAAAGGCCCCTTCTCTCATGAAGAGGAGGTCGAACCCTCGCCTGTTCTGTAAAACAACTTCAGAGAGAGAGGTTAAAGATTCTTGTAAAGCTGTGATGGTGGTTTTTTAATATCTTTAAGTTTTGGTCTATTGCTGCTTCTAATTGGATCATTTGTTGTGTCCCATGGATTAGGGCAGTGGTTCCTGTGCCCTTCTCTGCAGCAACTACTATTCTTCATAGGATGGCTAAAGTGAAGGATACAGGTTGCCAGCGGAACCGGGTTGTATGCCCCCCTATTTGAAATTTAAATGATCCTGCCTCATGATAGAGCACTCGGGGAAACATCTGCACCATTACATAATTAATCACATCTGTTGATAATTTTATGAATAAACAATGTTTAAGTATATAGAATTATACTGTTGTAGGTATGGACAAGGCAAGGCACCTAAGATAGCACCAAAGATAGGGAAACAGTCCTATTTGGTTGCAACCGGATATAGAGGGCATTGCTTCTGTTGTAATCAATTAATCCCCTGAATCCCAAGTTTAGGTAGTTTCAGAATTTTGTACCCAACATGTAAGGGAAAAGACTCAGAAATTCACAGTCTGCAGAAGTTCACAAAAAGCAGTTTTTGGTTCTGTTTTTATTTTCCTCTTCTCTGGGAAAGATAACTTATTAAGGACACCTGGGAGGGGGAGAGCTTTTTTCTTCTCTTTTATTTTCTCCCTGCCAGCTGTTACCATGGAGCCCAGTTGGTAACTTCTTTATCTTGGAAATGTAGCCATCTCTGGAAGCCTCAGCTCAAGGCCAGAGGCCTTGTTCACATATTTTGTGAAAAACTAGTAAGGGGGTGTCTAGCTTAGAAGGGCTGATTTTTCCAGCCAGTGGCCAAGTATAACAGAGCAACACGAAAAGAGGAAGTTTATCTACACTGAACTCTTTTATAAAGACTTTGTTGCTGAAAGTCCTAAAGTCAGCCACGATGAAGACTTCTGGAGAAGGTCATTTAAGATTTTTCTGTGGGCCTGGTACAGAGGGGAAGACGGGGAAGGCGGGGGGTGAGAGCAGTTCTGTGGTTCTGAGAATGAGGAAAAAGAGATATAAAAGAATAATGGGAAAAGGGTTTGGGATTTTCCTGGCAACAAAACTTGAGCAGTAGAACAGGTAGAGCAGATGGGAAGACGGGAATGAGTATCTAAAAAGCCTGTGAGGGACTTTAAATTCTTAGTAACCTGTTTTTAGTGATGACAAAGCAACTTTAAAGGCCATTTTCATTACATCTTGGATAGGCGTCTGAGGGCACTCCTCAGCTGGTTTGAGCTTTGGGTTAGCTGGTAAGAGGACCTGGTGGGACCCGGTGTGGGCACTGACAGGAGAAGAGAGGAGTGAGTGGGTGGAAGGGTACCTCAGTACCTGCTGCCTCAGCATGGGGGCAATGGTCTGAGAACCAGAGGAGGTTTGGGGTTTTGATCTAGTAATTGGAGGGGAGAAATCAGGTTGTTGATGTGAGAGTGACAGCAGAGAATCTGGAGCAGAAGGATCTATTGGAGAAACATATTTTGTGATGTGAGCAAAGGAGGGAAAAGGCCTACACATAGGGGAATTTTCTTCAATCCTTTTGATCACTTGCCGAAGTTGAAATAGTCACACAGAATTTGAGGATCTAGAGACCCCTCTGGGGGCCATCGGTTTTGGTTGTCTAATTGGTAATATGGCCAATGCTGTGAACTGAATTTGATGAGGAGTTTGGGTTCCACCAGGCAGCCCCTGTATGCTCACATCCCCATGACTTACGGAAGAAGACGGCTTTTCCCCCACACAGCCGTGGTTGTTTGTGGCTTTGATAGTCCACCGGGCAAACATAGTAATCTAGGCTAGCCAACCTGCATCAGGCTTGCGTGTTCCTACATCCATAATGTTTGTTTCCATTATCTATGGTACGGGAGAAATTTAATGGAATTTTAGTGGGATCCTCTTCATCAGAGATATCCCAATTGGAAAGACGTATACCCAGCTGACAAATATCTGGGTGGAGAGTTGGCCACCAGGTCCCTAAGGGGGCTGTATGTGAGACAGACCATACTTCTTGTCTAATTGGATTTGTGATCAGCCATCGCTGCTGAATGGGCTGATGATGGTTAGGACTAGTGGTGGCCAAGGGGAGAGTCTATAGCCTTATCCACATGGCAAATATGCAATTTGAAAGGGTTACCAGTCTTTTCCACTTTCAAGCCAGTGTCTGGACAGGGCACAGGCTTGAGATGAGAATTAGGATCCAGGAAGTGATTCCGTCTACCTTTACCACTGTAGGTTTTATAATTAGCACCTGGTATGGTCCTGTCCAGCGGGGTTCCAGGGATGACACCTGAGGTCATCTTATGTAGATGAAGTCTCTTTTTTGATATCGATGTGGAGTCTCCTCTTCACCAGGTTGGTAGGCAGTGGCCAGCTGTTTTGACAGGTATCCCTGAGTTCTTTCAATAGCTTTAAGTTTGTCAAGCAAGGGGGTGTGGAAGGGATCGGTAGGTCTTAGAGTTGTGGTTAGGTCCTTACTGGAGGAGGGGCCCCATAGAGAATTTTATAGGAGGTGAGGTTACACAAAGAAACAGAGGGAGTATTTCTTGCATGAAACAGTGCATAAGGCAGGAGCATAGTCCAATCTTTGATGCCCTCTCTAAGCTTAATTTCGTTAAGGTCTCTTTAATGGTTCTATTAATTTTTTTAACCTGTCCTGAGCTCTGCGGTCTATAAGCATAATGTAACTTCCAATTTATCCCCAGGATCCTGGCTAACCCCTTACTTACCTGGGCCATGAACGCCGGTCCATTATCAGACCCTATTACCTTAGGTAGGCCGTATCATAGAAAAATATCTTTCAGGATTTTCTACCACCATTTGTGCCTTTTTTTTTGTGGGGAAGGCTTCAATCCATCCTGAAAATATATCTACAAACACTAGGAGATATTGAAGTCCATACCTTGCTGGCTAAATTTCAGTAAAGTCCACTTCCCAGAATTTCCTGGTCTGGTTGCTCATAGGCGCTTTCCTACAGGAAGCTTGGAAGGGTAATTGTTCTATTGACAGAACGGACAGGGTTTTGTTACCCGTTCAGTTATGTCCTTTCGCTGTGAGTCGGTTAGTGGAAAACTCTGTTCTTGATCCTTCAGGAATGCCTGCAGTTTCTTTGGACCAAGGTGTGTGAATTGATGTACATTTTTAACGTAGTGTAGGGCTTTCTGAAATTGCAGGCTTGGCTCAGTGAAGTTGAGGAGTTCAGTGCCAGTGTCGTAAGATGTTATCAAAAGCTTGCTGGTGCTCAGGGGTCCATTGGAATTGGGCATCTCCCTTTAACAGCGGGTATAAAGGAGAAGTTAAGGACACAAACACAGGAATCCATAACCTGCAAAACCCAGTAGTCCCAAGAAACTCTTTGTGTTGTCTGCTGCTGGGGGGGGGGGTATCTGCACAACCGTTTGTTTTCTGGGCTCAGTGAGCCAACGTTTACCACCTCTAAGGGAATAGCCCAGGAAGACTACTTCTTGCTGGCAAATTTGGGGTTTTTTGGAAGAAGCTCTATACCCGAGTTGAGCAAGCTTACATAATAGTGCTTGGTTCCCAGACTCACAGTTTTCCTTGGTGTTGGCTGCAGTAGCAGGTCATCCACGTATTGAAGCTGGGTGACTTCGGGGTGCATAGTTCTGAAGTTGTTGACATCTCTGTGGAGGGCTTCATCAAAGAGAGTGGGGGAGTTTTTGAACCCCTGTGGGAGTCTAGTCCATGTTAGTTTACCATACGTTCCGGTTTCTGGGTCTACCCACTCAAAAGCAAACAGAAACTGACTGTCTTTATGCAGAGGCATGCAAAAGATAGCATCTTTATGTCCATACCATTTCTACTCAGGGTTCAGAGTGATAAGCAGATTGTACAAATTATTTACCGTGGGGTGAATGTCCTGCACTCTGTTGTTGATCTCTCTTAGGTCTTGAACGGGGATAGTCCCCAGTTCCTGGATTTTTTACTGGTAGCAGGGGAGTGTTCCAGGCCGATTGACAGGGCCTTAGGACCCTAAAGCCAGATATTTCTGAATATGGGGCCTTAACCCATCTTTAGCATTTTTGCTCAGAGGATGTTGTTTGACATTGATTGGGGAGGCTGAGGTTTTTAACTCCACTGTTCTTGGAGGTTGTTTCATGGCTAGTCCTAACCCAACAATTTTTGCCCAGGCATCTGGGTAATCTGTTATCCATTTCTGGGGTAGCTTGCCTGTTTGATCATTCTTGGGGTGTGTGAAAAGTGGATGTTCATCTTTGACTGACATTTATAAAGCCATGACTATAGGAGTTTTTAATGAAGGATTTAGAAATTTCATTTTGGGGCCTTCGGGGTTAAAAGTTGTTTTGGCCCGGAGCTTACTGAGCAGATCTCTGCCCATCAATGGGGCCAGGCATTCTGGGATTACTAGGAAGGAATGTTGGATTTTTCCTTTCCCCATGTCCATGGTCCTCTTAGTTGTCTAAGTCTGATATTTACTGCTGTTAGCCCTTTGAACTAGAGACCTTTTATTTGATAGAGGGCCCAGTGGGGCCTTAAGGGCTGAGTATACTGCTGCTGTATCCACTTCAAAGTTTATGGGGTCCCCTTCACTTCAAAAGTTACCCTGAGCTCGGGGAAGGGATCTGAGCCCCGACATTCTCAGTCAACCTCCAGAGTCAGAAAGGCTGTCTGGCGTGGCTGTCTCTTTCTAGGGCACTTTTTGGCTCAGTGTCCTTTTTCTTTACAGTAGGCACATTGATCTGAGGCCAAGGGTGGCCTCTGGTGGGGACCCAGGTATCGTTTCTTGTCTCCCTGTTTCTTAATTTCTGGCCTATTTATTGTTGTGACCAGGACCTTAGTTAATACCTTCATCTGTCTTTTTCATCTGTCATCCTCCCTTTGCTCCCTTTCGTTCTCTCTGTTTCTCTCTTATAGGATACTTTCTCGGCTACCCTGAGTAAATCTCTCAAAGTCATATCTTGTAATCCATCTAAGTATTGTAACTTTCTTTTAATATCCAGATCAGCTTGCCCAATGAAGGCCATCATGACATATGTCTTTTGATCCTCTGCCTGAAGATCGAAAGGAGTATATCTCCTATACGCCTCCATAATTCTCTCTAGAAACATAGAGGGATATTCATCAGGCCCTTGAATAATCTCTCTTACCTTGGCCAAATAATTTGGTTGGCTAGCGGCCGGTTGGAAACCCACTATTAGGGCCCGGCAATAAGTGGACAGATGCTCCCTACCTTCAAAGGTGTCGGGGTCCCAGTTGGGTCAGTTCAAGGGTAAGCCGGCTTTGATTATGTTGGGAAGTTGTGTTGGTCACCCATCTGGTCCGAGGATATTTTTTTCTAGCTTCCAGAAAGTTTCTCTCTCGTTCCTCTGTCATGAAGAGAATCCCTAGGATTTGTTGGCAGTCATCCCAAGTAGGCAGGTGTGAAAACGCCAGGGAGTTCTTTGAGTTCTTTTAGCCGGGCCAGCTTTCTCCAGGGAAGGAGGGGCTGTGTGTGTGACAAGGGGGAGTCATCTGGTGGGCGCTGGGCCGGCCTAGCTTTCTCCAATGGCGGAGAGGCTGAGTCAGCAGCAAAGGAATCACTTAGAGGTTGTTGGGGGTTGGTGGACGATGGCAGCGGATAAGAAGGGTAGGAGAGTCCAGTAGAGTCTTGAGACTCAGGGAGAACAGAGGTTGGAGGAGGAAGAGCAGAGGGTTTGTGAGATAGAATCATGGTGGAAGGAGTAGGAGTGGGCGCAGAGACAAAGAAAGGCTTCACCCATGTAGGAGGAGATTTGCAGAGGTCCTGCAAAGTTAAGATATATGGCTGTTGATCTGGATGTCTATGTGGCCCCGGTTGAAAGACAAAATCTCTGACGTTTCAAATTAGTGGGAAGTAGATGTTTCTAGGGGCTATCCAACTCCAAAGGTGGGTCATTCTGAGGCACAGAGGGTCTGCCAGGTCCAGCAATTTACTGAAAAAGAAAGATTCTGGGCCTTGCACAGACTTTGGTCCAGTGATCAAGGGTCAGGAAGAGAGGTGTTGAAGTGCTCTGTCCCAAAATGAGAGATACACAAACAGTGAAAGAAATAACACACTACACTGACAAGACAAGACAATAAAGACAGGCAATGGACGTCCAATACTGAGGCCAGGACTGAGTAGCCGGCAAAACCTGATGGGCTGGCAATACTGAATCTGAAGCAAAATATCACTGAGTCAAGGAGACTATTGTTCCTCGATTTCCTGAGTCCTCTGGGGCATCCCCCAGGGACGTGGCCTGTGGCTCTGTGACACGTATGTCAGCCTCTGTCAGAGAGAGCTCACGCTCATCACCAATAGCCATTTTGCCAAGCCCTAACCTGAAACCTAAAACCAAAAAGAGTTCCCTTACTTACCCTGAAAAGAGTCCCTTGGGGATCTTTCATCCGCCGCTGAAGGATCTTGCTCGTGCCTCCAGATGTAAAGGTCGGGCAAGCATCAGAGGAAGAGACCACCAGAGGAATGTCTCAAGCAACAGTAAATGGTTTATTATGGGTCCAGCATTCTGGGGCTCAGAGCTCACTTGAATAGAGCAGAGAGCAATGAGAACAGCTTAAGCAGAGCTTATATGCTTTCCTTGGAGAGGGCAGGGAGGGAAGTTTATTGATGGGTCAGGGCAAGTGGGTGGTTTGCATGCAAACGGGTGAGGGTATACATTTGCAGTTTGGCAGTTGGGGACAGCACATTCTGGAAACAAGATTAGCAAACAGTCCTCAAGACTTCAACAGTGTTTTGTTAAGCATACAGAAAAACAGTAAGTAACAAGTACCTATTTTATTAACCTTTCACCAAAGCCTAAATGGAAAGTGAGCATGGATTACTAAACACATCCATATCCAGGTTGCCTAACGCTCTCAAATCAATCCTATTGGTGACTACATATTTGTTTCTTCTTAAGATAATATATTCAACCTCAACCCTATTGAAAATGACTAATCCTATCACTCACTTTATATTTTCCTGATTTCCTAATGTCTCTATTGATATCTGCTTTCCTACATATTTTCCCCAGTTCATCATTGTGACTGACTCTTCACATGTGCTGACATTTACATTCACTCTTTATCCGAAACCCTATTGCTAAAGAACTTTTGGTCCAAATCCTATACTCACTCTTTTTTCTAACATACCGACTATCTTCCTAATCCTAAAGACTATCCCTTTTTGACTGGATGATCTCTTCGACAAGCAATCATCCAAGGTACAAGGTCCTATGCCATTGTATATTGATTTATCTGAGACATCTGTGCAGAACATAATTCAAAGCTAAGTATCCCAATCAACAGCCCAATGCACTTCCTGGATTCAAATCTTATCTAGATTTCTGTTTTCAAACTTATATTTCACCAATATATTCTTGTAAATATCGCAAGTTCCCAATACCATTATTCATTAAGCAAAATGATTCCTAACTCAAATGAAACATGTTATTAAGCCTAACCATACATTGTTCCCTCAAACTAACTTTACAGAAGAGCCGAGACAGAGTTTATCTTACAATACAGTAATGTAGGGGGTCTTCCACCTGCTGAGAACATCAAAGGACCATGCAGAAATTATACCCTGAAGAAGTTGCAGGCAGCTATGAAGGACCTAAGAGGGGAAAAATCATATTCCATGGCAAACAACAGGGTCAGTATGAAGGGATGTGTCTGAATCAGCCTCTCCTTTCGTAATGTAGAGAACTGGTGAAACCATGCCTGTGTGGAGAGCTGTTTACAGGTGCCTATGGTTGATATACCATTCTAACTTGTGAAAGTGTCAAAGGAAGTAGGGGCAGCCTCAATTTCATGGGACCTTTCGAAGCAACTGTTAGGACAAAGTGGTGGCCAAGGTAGTGACCTCATTCAGTTCCTAAAGAAAGTGACCTCACCTCTCTTCCTTGGTGATCAAAAAATCTGAAATTGTGATGCAGGAAGCCAGGCACCCAGAGCCAGTCCCAGTCCCAGTCCCAGTGGTCTCACTTGTTTGGATTTACCAAGGACAGAGTCAGTCTTCCTTGGTACCGACTGATATGAGGATTGTCAAATGGCAGAAGAGCTCTGAAGAGGGGCCTTTCCTGAGAAAGCAGGTATTGGTTCACCACTGGCTCCTGACAACTTCACAGTGTTGGCCAAGGAGACCAGATCTGAGAAAGGACAGGCCATTTCAGGGGAACATAGTATGGCCCACCAGTTAGAGGACACTCCAGATAGTCACAGACCTACTTGGGTTAAGGAGGTGCCTTTGTGGGTGTTCAGTGAGTTTGTGCTTTTCTCTCATGTTCTGAGAATAGATAGAAAAGGCAGTTTTTTTGGGTTGGAGTGGACTGTTTCTAGTAAGTCGTTTGACAAGGCTAGTGTTTCTAAGTCCTGAGTATCCCACTGTGTCCGTGGTTGTAGACATTAGAAAAGAGAAGGCATCAAAGGATGTGTCCTGTCTAGTAGAAAACTTCCCAGCATTCATCCTGCCTAATTGAAGAATGGACTTTGGTTTGCCTTATGGATGGGCAACACCTACTAAATTCCTAAGTTTCTGTTTTCTTCCTGAATTCTGGCCACTCTCCAGAATAGTCTCATGGTTTTGTTTCCAAGATATGTACCACCTCCAAGCTCTGAGAAATGTCCATATACTTGATAGCTGTAGAGAATGGGAACATCTTAGAAAACTCAGATATCAGTGTGACCCGGAAATTCTCAGTGGAGAAACCCTGCTTTGGTTCATTTGCTTACCTATGGTTCTGTTGTCCTGAATGTCAGGAAGGTCTTTGCCTCAGGCCACCCCTTTGTGAAGCCTGAAGAAAACAGTTTTCAAATGGAAATGAATGGGCATCACCTGTGGATCTTTGCTTAATTGCTTGTAAAAGGATGTGTCTAAATCAGCCTCTTGGCCCTGTATGAGGTTGTGGCTTAGATTCTCAGCACATGATGGATCTAAAGATAGATTGCATGTGTGCAATCAAAACAAAAATGGCCAAAATCTGTCATTGTTGATGAGTCTCTTGCCTTCCTCTGTTAGGATTCTGACCTCTATCAAGTGAGAATAGGGATCCTTTAGGTCAAATGAGTTCTTTGAAGAACTGCAGAGGTGCTTGTGTTTTCTTGTGACTCCAAATCACTTAAAGAATCTATCCCTGAGAGTCAGTAGGCCTCAAATTGGAGAAGCAGGCCTATTGGATCACTCCAGGTTCACAGGAAGGGTGACCATGCCACCCTGACTTTAGGCAAATGAGGGGCAAGGAAGATTATTTCGGACACTCTCTTGGGATGCGTCCCACATGAAAAACTCCAGCCAGAGGTAATGATGAGTGTCTCTCTGGAAGAAGGTGAGGACCATGTGGAAGTGTTTTGGTTTTAATTGTAGTCATTCGTGTGGCAGTTGGAAGAGATGACTGGATCCACCCGGGCTTGAACTCTGGTGTCATTCCCCTTAAACACTCAGTTCTGGATCAATCATCAAAGAAGTATTGCCATGAATTGTGTTAAGAATTTAGGAGGCCATGCATGAGAGTCTTCGTTGGAAACTGAGATCTAGTCCTAGGGTGGCTTTCCACAGAGCACTGGGAATCTCAGCCAGGATATCAAATTATTTTTTTCTGAAAGACTTGGAAGCCATATTTGCTAGTCAAAACACACATGGACCTCAATTGTAGACCTCGATGGGCCTGGATTCATGTGACTTTTAGGCCACTCTTTGGGAAGCCTTGCCTGTGAGAGTTCTTCAAATTTTTCATTGAAATGAGCTTCCTCACCATTGAATGATTCCTGAATGATTTGAAAGCCATAGTGCTTCCAACTTCATAATTGAAAATTGGCTAGATAAATACCATGCAATTTTTGAAATTCCAATGACCAGGTGGCAATGAAGAACATTTGGATGTCCTGTTGCTGATCACGAGTGTACCAGACAGTGCCTTGATTGACTGGTTTTGATGAAAATGGTGTAGAACAGAGATCTCAATAATTTGGATCCTGCTGAGTAGTGGGCCTAGAGCAGTGGTGAGCAAATGTGTGATAAAACATCTGAGGTGGGGCCATGTGGATCTGCCATTGGCTTCCAAATGGCTTGTGACTGACATGGTGCAGCCAGCAGACCCTTATATGTAAAGGCAACTTGTTATATGGAGAGGTTTCAGTGCAATGTTCAGAATCAGGTTGCTATGGTCAAGGGGGCATCCTATGTGGTATACAAGCCCTGTTGGTGCATTCTCCTGCAGACCCTGATCCACCACACGTGACAGAACTCGCGGCAACACTCTGTCCCAGTTGAACTCCTTGTATTTCGTGAAGCAAATACCAAACTCCGAGTGCAGCAGGAAGAAACATTAGGAAAAGTGGAGGATGATAAAATGGCTTCGCAGTCCATATGGGGAGACACTTAGCCCCCAGTGGCCACAGTTTACATACAAGAGAGAATTCAGCACTGCTGCTTCATGTTTATTGGAAAATTATAAACCATGTCCTCCAGATCACAGAGATGAAGACGCAGCTTTGATGGTCTCACTGGAAAGGAAGCTAAAGATCCTCACAAAAACATATATTTCAAGTGCCCAACCTAGAGACAGTTTCTCCAGACGTCTTTAGGCAGGCAAATCTCCATGTTTGTAGAGTTTTTACACTGTCCCTTACTTTTGGAAACTCCTCTACAATCTCCAAGGTTGTGAACCCTAAGCATTTTCAATTTCAGATATGTATTCAAAGATTTTCTAACTCTTCTCCTCTAATTGTGTCTTACTTGGGGTGAAGGTAATGTCAAGGCATTGTTCTGAATGAGAGTGGGAAAATTTTTTTGTAGTACACATTTGCATACACATTGATCCATTTTCCAATTTTCCATTCGAAATACTGAATCCCTGACACTAACTCATACCCTACTAGACTCTGACTACTAATCCTAATATGATGGAGAAAAATAAACAAAAAAAATGAAAATACAAGCAGTTCAGAGGAGGCATGGTGTATAGTTGGACTTCCCTCTTGCATGATAAAGGGTCGGTTTTATAAATCTACTCAATTTTTAATTGAAATAGTCCTCCATGTGTTTTTTTTTAAAGAGAGAGTTAGAGAGGAGAGAGAGAATTCTATAATATTTATTTTTTTAGTTATCGGCGGACACAACATCTTTGTTTGCACGTGGTGCTGAGAATCGAACCCATGCCGCACGCATGCAAGGCGAGGGCGCTACGACTTGAGCCACATCCCCAGCTCTCTCCATGCGTTTTTAAAGTTAACAAATATGTGAATTCCTGTCTCCCTTTCTCTGTAGCCTACTCAGCACATGTACTTTTTATATGCACATATAGATTCCTACTTGGTATCACACGTATATTTTTATGAGTTGGCTGACTTGGCAGAAACAAATTGTAAGAAGAGATCAGTCCTCCTAAACGCTGTTGGAACTGAAAATCCAAACTATGGGTGAGCTTCCTATTAGAACAATATTATACATAAACCCATGTTTAGTAAAATAAATATTTTTGCATCTGAGGGTGATATATATTACATGATGAATTACGATTGGCATATATATATTGATACTTTTTAATGAATTTTTGTGTTTTTTTGTCTATATATATATATATATATATATATATGCATACACTCTACAGATTTTATAAAATATGAAATATATTTGTCTTATATACACTCCGTAAATTCATTCATGTTCATGTATGTGGATTTATAATCAACTTTTCACAAGATTATTCTCAGAAATAATCATCTACCTGAAATACATATTTGTTTCCCAGTGCTGAAAACTAACTTCAATCAATGGTGCTTACAAATCCTAATATTTCTACAGTAACTGACCCAGTTTAACATCAATGCAAGTATATTCCTATGGGACATGATGTCTATTTTGACATTCATTTTAATTCAACACTGGTACATTACTATTCCTTCAGTTTTTGCACATCATAGTTTATATATTTCATTCACAAGTTCAGAAATTTATAGGAATTTGTTTCACTTTTAATCACTTCCAGCTTCAGAACACATGTATTCCTCCATGTTACTTGACTGGTCTTTTCATGAGACTTCTTTCCAAACACATTATTTTCGATTTCCATAATCAATTTTGAAGCTAAACCCACACACTCTTCAAGATAAACCATAACATTAATATTACCATTAGATGTATAAGTGGTTGGAATGAATGTGTGAATATCAATATAAGATTTCCTGTACATTTTCACATTTCAATTCAATCCATTATTAAAGTTGGAACCAGGTATGCTATTTATTCACAGTATGGTATATTAATGCATTATCTCTATATTCATAGACACAGTGTACACCTCTTTGTTCCCCCAATACTAATTTATACCTCTTCAAAACATTGCTCCCAAAAATGGTAGAAGAAATAAACATGTCACCTTATCTATCTATCTATCAATATATATATATATATATATATATATATATATATATATATATATATATATATATATTTCTTTTTTTATCACAGTAATATTCTGGACACAAAAAACAAAGGTCATACTCATGATTGTATCAAAGCCTAAATGGAAAGTGAGCATGGATTACTAAAAACAACCATATCCAGGTTGCCTAATGCTCTCAAATGTAAATCCTATTGGTGACTACATATTTGTTTCTTTCTAAGATTATATATTCAACTTCAAGCCTGTTGAAAATGTCTAATCCTATCACTCAGTTTATACTTTGCCTGATTTCCTTATATCTCTATTGATATCTGCTTTCCTACATATATTCCCCAGTTCATCATTGTGTCTGACACTTCACATATGCTGATATTTACATTCAATGTCTACCCGAGACCCTATTGCTAAAGAAATTTTGGTCTAAATCCTATACTCACTCTTATTTCTAAACCTACTGACTATCTTCCTAATCCTACTGACTATTGCTTTTTGACTCGATGTTCTCTTCGACAATTAATCATCCAAGGTATAAGGTCCTAAACCATTGTATTTCAATTTGTCGGAGACATATATGCAGAACATAATTCAAACCTAAGTATCCCACTCAAGGACCCAATGCCCTTCTGACTTCGAATCTTACCTAGATTTCTGTTTTCATACTTACATTTCACCTATATATTCTTGTAAATATCACAGGTTCCCAATACCATTATTCATGGGGCAGAGAGATTCCTAACCCAAATCAAACATGTTATTAACCCTAAACATACACTGTTCCCTCAATCTAACTTTACAAAAGAGGAGGGACAGAGTTGGTCTTACAATACAGGAATGTAGGGGATCTTCCACCTTCTGAGAACATCAAAGGTCCATGCAGAAATGATCCCTGGAGAAGATATAGGCAGCTATGACGGACCTGAGAGAGGAAAAGTCATCTTTTATGGTAAACAACCTGGTCAAGATGAATGGATGTGTCTGAATCAACCTCTATCTTCTAAATGTAGAGAAGATGGACCAAATCAGGCCTGTGTGGAGAGCTCTTCCCAGGTGCCTATGGTTGATATACCATTCTAACTTGTGAAAGTGTGACAGAAAGAAGGGACAGACTCCATCTCATGGGACCCTTAGAAGTTACTGTTAGGACAAAGAGGTTGCCAAGGCAGTGACCTCATTCTGTTCCTGAAGGAAGTGACCTCACTTCACTTCCTTGGTGATGGAACTCTCTGAACTTGGGATCCAGGAAGAGAGGCACCCAGAGCCAGTCGCAGTCCCAGTCCCTGTGGTCTCACTTGTTTCAATTTACCAAGCACAGAGTCAGTCTTTCTTAGTACCAACAGATGTGAGAATGGCCAAATGCCAGGAAAGCTCTGAAGAAAGACCTTTCTGAGAAAGCAGGTATTGGTTCACTGCTGGCTCCTGACAACTGCACAGAGTTGGCCAAGGAGACCAGATTTGAGATACAACAGGCCATTTTTGGCGAATATAGTATGGCCCACCATTCAGAGGACACTCCACAAAGGAGGTGCCTTTGTGGGTGTAGGTGTGTGTATGGTTTTTTCTCAAGTTCTGAGAAGATGTAAGAAAGGCTGTTTGTTTGAATTGGCGTGGACTGTTTCTAGTAAGTCCTTTGACAAGGCGAGTGCTTCTATGTCTGTGTATCCCACTCTGTCCGTGGTTGTAGACATTAGAAAAGATAATGCATCAATGGATGTGTCCTGTCTAGGAGAAAGCTTCGCAACATTCATCCTGCCTGATTTATTAATGGACTGCAGCTTTCCTTATTTAAGGGAAACACCTGCTATCTTTCAAAGTTTCTGTTTACATCCTGAATTCTGGACACTCTCCAGAATTGCCTCATTGTTTTGTGTCCAAGATATGTACTACCTCCAAGCTATGTGATATGGCTATGTACTGGATAGCTGAAGGGAAAGGCGAGCATCTCAGAAAACTCAGATATCAGTGTGAACAGGAAAGTCTCAGTGGAGAAACCCTGCTTTGTGCGTTTTGTTTACCTATTGTTCTGTTGCCCTGAATTTCAGGAAGGTTTTTGCCTCAGACCACTCCTTTGTGAATATCAATTCAATCCATTATTTAAAGTGGAACCAGCTATACTATTTATTCACAGTATGGTCTATTCATGCATTATCTGTATATTCATAGACACAGGGTACAGCTTTTTGTACAACCAATACTTATGTATATGTCTTCAAAATATTACTCGCAGAAATGGTGAAAGAAATACTCATGTCACCTAATCTACATATACATTTTATCACAGTAATATTCTGGACACAAAATGCAAAGTTCACACTTATTATTGTACTAAAGCCTAAATGGAAAGTGAACATGGATTACTTCCATGTTCAGGTTGCCTAATGCTCTCAAATATCAATCCTATTGGTGACTACATATTTGTTTCTTCCTAAGATTATATATTCAAAATCAACCCTGTTGCAAATATCTAATCATATCACTCACTTTATACTTTGCCTGATTTTGTAATATCTTTTTTTTTATTGTTACGATGAGCCAATTTAGTACTTTTTTAATTTTTTTTTCATCTTTCATACATTTGATTCAAGTGAGTTATGCATTTCCATTTTTACCCCAAATACAGATTGCAGAATCACATCAGTTACACATTCACAATGTTTACATAATGCCATATTAGTGACTGTTGTATTCTGCTGACTTTTCTATCCCCTACTATCCCCCCTCCCCTCCCCTTTCATCTTCCCTCTCTACCTCATCTGTTGTTGTTCCGTTCTCTCCCTTCCCCCCCTTTCCCCTCACAACCTCGTATATGTGATTTCGTATAACGATGAGGGTTCTTTCCGTTTCCATGCAATTTCCCTTCTCTCTCCCTTTCCCTCCCATCACTTGTCTCAGTTTAATGTTAATATTTACCTCATGCTCTTTCCCTCTGTTCAGTTCTTAATTGCTCTCCTTAAATCAAAGAAGACATTTGGCATTTGTATTTTAAGGATTGGCTAGCTTCACTTAGCATAATCTGCTCTAATGCCATCCATTTCCCTGCAAATTCCATGAATTTGTCATTTTTTAGTGCTGCATAATACTCCATTGTGTATAGATGCCACATTATTTTTTATCCATTCATCTATTGAAGGGCATCTAGGTTGGTTCCACAGTCTGCCTATTGTGAATTGTGCTGCTATGATCATTGATGTGGCGGTATCCCTATAGCATGCTCTTTTATGGTCCTCAGGGAATAGTCCGAGGAGGGCGATAGCTGGGTCAAATGGTGGTTCCATTCCCAGCTTTCCCAGGAATCTCCATACTGCTTTCCATAATGGCCGCACCATTTTGCAGTCCCACCAGCAATGTACAAGTGTACCCTTTTCCCCACATCCTCGCTAGCACATATTATTGTTTGACATCCTAATGGCTGCCAATCTTACTGGAGTGAGATGGTATCTTAGGGTGGTTTTGATTTGCATTTCTCTGACTGCTAGAGAAGGTGAGAATTTTTTCATGTACTTATTAATTGATTGTATGTCTTCTTCTGAGAAGTGTCTGTTCAGGTCCTTGGCCCATTTGTTGATTTTGTAATATCTCTATTGATATCTGCTTTCCTACATATTTTCCACTGTTCATCATTGTGACTGAACCTTCAAGTGTGCTGATATTTACTTTCACACTTTAACCCAAACCCTATTGCTAAAGCACTTTTGTTCCAAATCCTATACTCACTCTTCTTTGTTAACCTACCGAATATCTATCTAATCCTACTTACTATCCCTTTTTGACTGGATGTTCTCTTCGAATTTTAATCATAAAAGGAACAAGGTCCTATGCCATTGTATATCGATTTATCTGAGATTTCTGTGCACAACGTAAATCAAAGCTAAGTATCCCAATGAAGGGCCCATTGCCCCTCTGGGCTTCAAAATTACCTAGACTTTCTTTCTTCATTTATATATTTCACCTCTATATTTTTAAAAATATCGCAGGTTCCCAATACCATTATTCATCCAGCAGAATGATTTCTAACCCAAATCAAACATTTTATTAACCCTAACAATACACTGTTCCCTCAATGTAAATTTAAAGAAGAGCAGGGACAGAGTTGGTCTTACAATACAGGAATGTAGGGGATCTTTCACCTGTTGAGAACCACAAGTTCAATGCAGAAATGATCCCTGGAGAATATGTAGTCAGCTATGGAGGACCTGAGAAAGCAAAAGTAATCTTCCATGGCAAAATACCTGGTCAGTATGACGGGATGTGTCTGAATCAGAACCTCTCTTCTCAATGTAGAGGAGATGGACCAAACCAGGCCTGTGTGGAGAGCTATTACCGGGTTCCTATGGTTCATATACCATTCTAACTTGTGAATGTTTCACAGGAAGTAGGGGAAGCCTCCATCTAATGAGACACTTGGAAGCAACTGTTAGGATAAAGTGTTTGCCAAGGCAGTGACCTCATTCAGTTCCTAAAGGAAGTGACCTCACCTTACTCCCTTGGTGATGGAACTCTCTGAACTTAGGATCCTGGAAGCCAGGCACACAGAGCCAGTCCCAGTACCAGTCCCAGTGGGTTCACTTGTTTGGAATTACCAAGGACAGAGTCAGTCTTTCTTTGTACCTACTGATGTTAGAATGGCCAAAAGCCAAGAGAGCTCTGAAGAGGGGCCTTTCCTGAAAAAGCAGATAGTGGCCCACCGCTGGCTCCTGACAACTTCATAGAGATGGCCAAGGAGACCATATCTGAGACAGGACAGGACATTTCGGGGGAACATTGTGTGGCCCACCAGTCAGAGGACACTCCATAGAGTCACAGACCTACTTAGGGTAAAAAGGTGCCTTTGTGGGTGTGGTTGTGAGTTTGTGATTTTGTCTCATGTTGTGAGAATAGGAAAAAAAAGGTGGTTTGTTTGGTTTGGAGTGAACTGTTTCTCGTAAGTCGTTTGAAAAGGAGAGTGTTTCTATGTCTGTGTATCCCATGGTGTCCGTGGTTGTAGACATTAGAAAAGAGAGTGCATCAATGGATGTGTCCTGTCTAGTAGAAAGCTTCCCATTTCATCCTGCCCAATTTATGAATGGTTTGCGGCTTTACTTAAAGATGGGCATAACCTAATACATTCCTAATTTCCAGGTTTATTCATGAACTCTGTTCACTCTCCAGAATAGGATCATGGTTTTGTGTCCAACATATATACCACCTCCAAGCTCTGTGACATGGCCATGTACTGGATAGCTGAAAGGAATGGCGAGCATCTCAAAAAACTCAGATATCAGTGTGACCAGGAAAATCTCAGTGGAAAAACCCTGCTTTGGGCATTTTGCTTATATATTGTTCTGATGAACTGAATGTCAGGAAGTTCTTGCTCTGGCCACCCCTTTGTGAAGCCTGAAGTAAACAGTTTTCAAATGGAAATGATTGGGCATCACCTGTGGCTCTTTGCTTAATTGCTTTGGAAAGGGATGTGTCTGAATTAGCATCTTGGCCCTGTGTGAGGTTGTGGCTTAGATTCTCAGCACCAGATGGATCTAAAGAAAGATCCCATGTGTGCATCCAAAACCAAAATGGCAAATACACCAGTCATTGTGGATAAAGTCTCGCTTTCCTCTGTGAGGTTCCTGACCTCTATCAAGTGAGAATAGGGATCCTTTGTGTCAATTGAGTTCTTCAAAGCCCTGCAAAGGTGCTTGGGTTTTCTCATGACTCTAATTTACATAAAGAATCTATACCTCTAACTCAGTAGGCCTCAAATTGAAGAAGCGGTGCAGTATTAACGGCATGCCTATTTGATCACTCCGGGTTCACAGGAAGTATGTCCAGGCCACCCTGACTTTAGGCAAATGAGGGGCAAGGGAGCTTATTTTGGACACTGTCTTGGAATGTGCCCCTCATGGAAACCTCCAGCCAGAGGTTATGATGAGTATCTATATGGAAAAAGATGAGGGCCATGTGGGAGTGTTTTGGTTTAATTGTGGTCATTATGTGGCTGTTAAAGGAGATGCCTGGGTCCACATGGGCTTGAACTCTGGTGTGATTACACTTAGAGAGTGCATTCTGGATCTGATCTCAGAGAACTTGTGCCATGAATTGTGTTGGGATTCTAGGAGGGCACGCATGAGAGTCTCCCTTGGAAACTGAGATCTAGGCCCAGGGTGGCTTTCCACAGAGCACTGGGAATCTCAGCCAGGATACCACATGATTTTTTTTTTCTGAAAGACTTGGTAGGCATAGGTGACAGTCAAAACACACATGGACCTCACATTGTAGACCTCAATGGGTCTGATTTCATGTGACTTTTTGGCCACTCCCTGGGAAGCCTTGTCTTTAACAGTTCTACAGAGCATTCATCGAAATGAGGTTTCTCATCATTTAATGGTTCCTGTACAAATTGAAATCCACAGTGCCTCCATCTTCATCCGTGAAAAATGGCTAGATAAATACAATAAAATTATTGAAATTTCCATGACCAGGTGGCACTGGAGAAAATTTGGAAAACCGGTTGCTGATCATGAGTATACCAGACAGTGCCTTGATTGACTAGGTTTCATCAAAATGGTGTATAACAGAGATGCCAGTAAATTGGAGCCTGCTGAGTTGTGGGCCTAGATCAGAGGAGGGGAGGTGTGTGATAAAACATCTGTGGTGGGGCCATGTTGATCTTCCATTGGCTTCCAAATGCCTTGTGACTGACATGGTGCAGCCAGCAGACCCTTATATGTAATGGTATCTTGTTATATAGAGAGGTTTCAGGGCAATGTTGAGAATTATGTTGCTGTGGTCAAGGGAAAAAGCTATGTGGAATAGAAGCATTGTTGGTATATTCTCTTGCAGACCCTGACCCACCACACGTGACAGAACTCCCTCAAGCACTGTGTCCCAGGTGATCTTTTTTTTACTTCATAAGCAAATACAGCAGCAAGAAACACCATGAAAATTGGAGGATGAACAAATGGCTTCACAGTCCACACAGGGAGACACTTAGAACCCAGTGGCCACAGTTTACCTACAAAGATCAAATTCAGGACTGGTGTCTCATGTTAATTGGAAAATAAGAAACTATGTTTTACCGGTCACATAGGTGCAGACCCAGCTTTGATGATCTCAGTACAAAGGAAGCTAAAGCTCCTCATAACAACATATGTTTCAAGTGCCCAACCTCAGAGGAAATTTCTCAAGAAGTCTTTAGGCCAGCAGAGCTCCATGTTTATGGAGTGTTCACCCTGTCCCTTACTTTTGGAAACTCCTGTACCACCTTCAAGGTAGTGAACTTCTTAGCATATTACATTCCAGAGAAGTATTCACTGATTTTCTAATTCTTCTCCTCTAATTATGTCTTACTTGGGGCGAAGATAATGTCAAGCCATTGTTCTGGAGGAGTGGGAAGATTTTGTGTGGCACATATTTGCATACACATTGGATACATTTTCCAAATTTCCATTCGAAATACTGAATCCCTGACTCTAACCCCTAACATACTAGACTCTGACTACTAATCGTAATATGATAGAGAATAATAACCAAAACAGAATAGAAATACAAGCAGTTCAGAGGAGGCATGGTGTATAGTTGGAATTGCCTTTTGCATTATATAGGGTAGGAGTTATAAATCTAGTCATTTTTTTTGTTGAAATAGTTCTCCGTGTGTTTTGAAAGTTAACAAATATGTGAATTCCTGTCTCCTTTTCTCTGTAGCCTATTCAGCACATGTAATTTTATATGCACATATAGAATTGTACCTGGTATCACACGTACATTTTTGTGAGGTGACTGACTTGGCAAATACAAATTGTGAGAAGAGATCACTCCTCCTAAATGCTGTTGGAACTGAAAATTCAACCTATGGGTAAGCCTCCTAGTTGAACAACATTATACATAAATCCATGTTCAGTATATGAATATTTTTGGGTCTGTGGATGATATGTATTTCATGATGAATTTTGATTGGCATATATATTGCTAGTTTTTAATGTCTGTGTGTGTGTGTGTGTGTGTGTATATATATATATATATATATATATATATATATATATATATACTCTCCAGATTTTTCAAAATATGAAATATTTGTGTCTTATTTTGCACTCCCTAAATTCATTCATATTCATGTATGTGGATTTATAATCCAATTTTTAAAAAATTATTCTCAGAAATATTCATCCACCTGAAATACATATTTTTTCCTAGTACTGAAACAGTTTTCAGTAAATGGTGCATCCAAATCCTAATATTTCGGCATTGCAAGATGGCTGTGAAGACAGTGTATCACACCCAGTGTACCCTGCCACTGCGCAAGTGAATAATGAGTTAGAGCAATGAAAAACTATCTTGTTAGGATCTTACAGGAAAATGGGTGTTTACCGAAACCTAGAAGAATGATTTCCACCACCGAGGTCCGGTAATTGAGTCTCAAACACAAGCCACTTGTGCAACTGGAGATCCATTCTGATTGATCCGCGTGACCTGCCCTGTGTCTACAAATGGTGAGGCACCACCGAGAAGCGACCAGCAAGCAGGGAGAAACGTTGCTGCGGATTCTGTGGAACCCTGCTGGCTGAGCATCCACTGAGCCCCCAGCTGAATTCGGGATTTCAGACGGGGAAGTTAGCAGTACATTTCTATGCCCCAAAGCAGAAACTCCACAAAGGAAACCAACAGCCACCATCTTGGAGAGCTGAAGTAACCACCACCACTCCCTGACAGATTGCAAGAATAAAACAGGTGTGTGTTTCTCAGCTCATCTCACATACAGAGGGGAATTCGCATAAAATATCTCCTACGCTTTTGGGGGAGGAATAATCAGAGCAAGTCTGCATAAAGACTGGGGGAAAACTAGAGGCACCTGACCTTCATCTCCCCTTCCCATCAGCGGCAAAAATGAAACTTGTCTAGCCAGTGCGGGGCGATGGGCAAGCGAAAAAAATTAAAACAATAGAGTTCCAGGGTTCCCAATAGACACCCTCCCCACCCAACAAACGGCAGACCCAGAGAACAGTTTGAGCTGCCGAGAAGCATCACTCAGGAGAAATCTGGTCTAGCAGGAGAAATCAGGACTAGCAGGATAAACCAGGGGACTAGAGGCCAGGCCCTCCTGACTGGCTGGCTGGAGAACGCCGGCCCACTGCCAGTGTGACTGGGCAACTGGAGACCACCTTCCTGCTGGCGCCAGCCCACCTGCTGACGCTATGTCTTGACGGCTGGAGAACGCGCGCCTGCCGGCGACCGAACGCGCAACTGTGTGGCTAGAGATCACCCACCAGCTGAAGACAGACCACAAGCTGCCCGCGCTACTGGGTGGCTGGAGACTGCCGGCCTGCCAGCGACCGGGAGCTGAAACCAACCAGAGACAATCCAGTCCACCCACCCAATTCGGACACTCCGGCAAGGAGCCTGGGGCCCACCACAGCAGAGAGGTGACATCACTGGAGCTCGGCCGTCAGAATTCCTTAACAGCGGAATCCACTTAAGCAGGCATAGTCTACCAACACAAAGGAGAGAAAACAGAGATATATAAACCCATAACAAATCTATAGAAGAGAGCAGAAACACAGCAATCAAATAGAGCTGGAAAATGACGTGAACATCATGAAAAAACAAGGGAAAACAAGGTGTACAAACAATGAAGGACAACTTAATACTACAGGAGAACCTAGAAGCATCAGAAACAGGGATAGGGAAAAAACTTAAGTCATACCTAACTCAGATGGAAAGGAATAAGAGAGAAGACATGAGGCAGCAAGTCTAAGGATAAAAGTATATTTTGAAAATGAATTAAACAAACAAATTCAAATGGCAAAGAACAAGCTTTACCAGGAGATAGAGATATTTTAAAAAATCATACAGTAATTCTAGAAATGCAGGAAACTATAAACCAAATTAAAAACTCAAACAAGAATATTACAAATAGACTAGATCAAGTAGAAGTCAGAACATCAGATAATGAAGACAAAGTTTGTCAACTTGAAAAGAATATAGTCAACACAGAAAACATGCTTAAATCCCATGAGCAACTATTCAAGAGATATGGGATGTCATAAAAAAAACAAAATTGGGAGTCATCGGGATAGAAGAAGGCATAGAAATTCAAACCGAATGAATGAACAACATATTAAATGAAATAATTCTAGAAAACTTCCCAGAGATGAAAGATGGAATGGATTGCCATATCCTGGAAGCCTACAGGACCTCAAACATTCAAAACCATAATAGACAAACTCCAAGACATATAATTATGAAGATAGCCAACATACAGAACAAGGAGAGAATATTAAAAGCTACGAAAGAAAGTAGGCAGATAACATTCAGGGGTAAACCAATAAGGTTAACAATTGATTTTTCATCACAGACATTGAAAGCGAGAAGATCTTTGAACAATGTATTTCAAACACTTAAAAATAATGGATTCCAACCAAGAATACTGTATCCAACAAAATTAAGCTTCAGATTTGACAATGAAATTAAGTCCTTCCTGATAAATAAAAGCTAAAAGAATTCGCAGACAGAACACCAGCACTGCAAAGCATTTTGAGCAAAATACTACAAGAAGAGGAATTGAAAAATAGTGCCCAAAACTAACAGCGGGAGGTATCTCAGTAAAGGGGTAAGAAAAAAACCAAAAAGTAAAAACTACCCAAATTAAAATAAATAAATAAATAAACATGACTGGAAGTACAAATCATATTTCAATTGTAACCTTAAATGTTAAAAATATAAACTCACCATACAAGAGACATAGGCTAGTAACCTGGATCAAAAAAATAAATCCAACAATATGCTGCCTTCGAGAGACTCATATGAAAGGTAAAGACATACACAGGCTGAAAGTGAAAGGTTGGGAAAAATCATACCACTCATATGGCCCTCGGAAGCAAGCAGGAGTGGCCATACTCATATCATATAAAATCAACTTCAAACCTACATTAATCAAAAGGGATAAAGTAGGACACTATATATTGTTAAAAGGAACCATCCACCAACAAGACATAACAATTATCAATTGGTATGCACCAAACAATTGAGCTGCAATGCTCATAAAACAAACTCGCCTCAAGTTCAAGAGTCAAATAGACTACAGCACAATAATTATGGGTGACTTCAACACACCGCTCTCGCCATTAGACAGATCCTCTATAAAAAACTGAATAAAGAAACTATAGAATTCAACAGCACAATCAATAACCTTGACGTAACCGACATATATAGAATACATCAACCATCATCAAGTGGATACACTTTATTCTCAGCAGCACATGGATCCTACTCCAAGTTAGACCATATATTATGCCATTGGGCAACTCTTAGTAAATATAAAGGCGTGGAGAAAATACCATGCACCATATCTGATCATAATGGAATGAAACTGGAAATCAATGATAAAAGAAGGAAGGAAAAATCCTACATCACATGGAAAATGAACAATATTCTACTGAATGATCAATGGGTTACAGAAGACATAAAGGAGGAGATAAAAATATTTTTAGAATCAAATGACAATACAGACACATCGTACTGGAATCTATGGGACACAAAGAAGGCATTTTTAAGAGCGAAATTCATTTCTTGGAGTTCTTTCCTCAAAAAAAGAATAAAACAACAAATAAATAAACTCACAGTACACATCAAAAACCTAGAAAAGGAAGAGCAAAACAACAGCAAATGTAGTAGAAGACAAGAAATAATTAAAATTAGAGCAGAAATCAACGAAATTGAAACAAAAAAAAACATTGAAAAAATTGATAAAACTAAAAGTTGGTTCTTTGAAAAAATAAATAAGATTTACAGGCCCTTAGCCATGCTAAGGATGAGAAGAAGAGAGACAACTGAAATTACTAACATATGGAATGAAAAAGACAATATCACAACAGACAGTACACAAATACAGAAGATAATTAGAAAGTATTTTGAAACCCTATATTCCAATAAAATAGAAGATAGTTAAAATATCGACAAATTTCTTAAGTCATACGATCTGCCCAGATTCAGTCAGGAAGACACACACAATTTAAACAGACCAAAAACAAAGGAAGAAATAGAAGAAGCCATCAAAATACTACCAACCAAAAAAAGCCCTGGACCTGATGGGTATAGAGCAGAGTTAAAAAAAACCTTCAAAGAAGAATTAGTACCAATACTTTTCAAGTTTTATCAAGAAATAGAAAAATAAGGAGCTCTTCCAAATTCATTCTCGGAGTCCAAAATCACCCTGATCCCAAAACCAGACAAAGACACTTCAAAAAAGAAAACTACAACCAATATCTCTAATAAACTTGGATGCAAAAATTCTCAATGAAATCCGTGTGAATTGAATCCAAAAGCATATCAAAATAGTTGTGCACCATGATCAAGTAGGATTCTTCCCTGGAATGCAAGGCTGGTTCAATATACGGAAATCAATAAATGCTATTCACCACATCAATAGACTTAAGGACAAGAACCATATGATCATCTCGATAGATGTAGTAAAAACATTCGACACAGTTCAGCATCCCTTTATGTTCAAAACACTAGAAAAACTAGAAATAACAGGAACTTACCTCAACATTGTAAAAGCTATATATGCTAAACCTCAGGCTAGGATCATCCTAAATGGAGAAAACTGAAGGCATTCCCTCTGAAACTGGAACAAGACAGGGATGCCCTCTATCACCACTTCTATTCAATTTAGTTCTTGAAATACTAGCCAGAGAAATTAGACAGACAAAAGAAATTAAAGGCATAAAAATAGGAAAAGAAGAACTTGAATTATCGCTATTTGTGGATGACATGGTAATATATTTAACAGACCCAAAAGGGTCTACAAAGAAACTGCTAGAGTTAATAAATGAAGGATATAAAACCAACACGCATTAATCAAAGGCATTCCTGTATATCAGCAACAAAACTTCTGAAATTGAAATGAGGAAAACCACTCCATTCACAATATCCTCAAAGAAAATAAGATACTTGGAAATCAACCTAACAAAAGAGGTGAAAACCACAGAACCCTAAAGAGAGAGATAGAAAAAGATCTTAGAAGATGGAAAAATGTACCCTGTTCATGGATAGGCAGAACTAAATTCATCAAAATGGCGAAATTACCCAAAGTTCTATACAGGTTTAACGCAATGCCAATCAAAATCCCAATGGCATTTCTTGTAGAAATGATAAAGCAATCATGAAATTCATATAGAAAAACAAAAGACACAGAATAGCAAAAGAAATTCTAAGCAGGAAGTGTGAATCAGGAGGTATAGCGATACCAGAGTTCAAACTTTACTACAAAGCAATAGTAACAAAAACAGTGTGGTACTGGTACGAAAACAGGCAGGTGGACAAATGGTATAGAATGGAGGACAGAGAAACCAATCCACAAAATTACAACTTTCTTATATTTGATAAAGTGGCTATAAACATGCAATGGATGAAGGATAGCATCTTCAACAAATGGTGCAGGGAAAATTAGAAATCCATATGCAACAAAATGAAACTGAATCCCGTTTTCTCACCATGCACAAAAGTTAAATCAAAATAGATCAAGGAGCTAGATATCAAATCAGAGACACTGCGTCTCATAGAAGAAAAAGTTGGCTACGATCTATATACTGTGGGGTCAGGCTCCAAATTCTTTAATAAGACATCAATAGCCCAAGAGTTAATAACAAGAAAAAAACAAATGGGACTTACTTAAACTAAAAAGTTTTTTTCTCAAGAAGAGAAACAATAAGAGAGGTAAATAGAGAGCCTACATCCTGGGAACAAATTTTTACCCCTCACACTTCAGATAGAGCCCTAATATGCAGAATATACAAAGAACTCAAAATATTAAACAATAAGATAACAAATAACCCAATCAACAAATGGGCCGAGGACCTAATCAGACACTTCACAGAGGAGGACATACAATCAATCAACAAATACATGAAAAAATGCTCACCATCTCTAGCAGTCTGAGAAATGCAAATCAAAACCACCTTAAGATACCATCTTACTCCAGTAAGATGAGCAGCCATTATGAAGTCAAACAACAATAAGTGTTGGCGAGGATGTGGGGAAAAGTGTACACTTGTACACTGCTGGTGGGACTGCAAATTGGTGAGGCCAATTTTGAAAGAAGTATGGATATTCCTGGGAAAGCTGGAAATGGATCCACCATTTGACCCAGCTATCACCCTTCTTGGACTGTTCCCTGAGGATCTTAAAAGAGCGTACTATAGGGATACTGCCACATCAATGATCATAGCGGCACAATTCACAATAGCTAGACTGTGGAACCAACTTAGATGCCCTTCAATAGATTAATGGATAAAAAAATGTGGCATCTATACACAATGGAGTATTACACAGCACAAAAATGACAAAATCATAGAATTTGCAGGGAAATGGATGGCATTAGAGCATATTATGTTAAGCGAAGCTAACCAGTCCTTAAAAAATAAATGCCAAATGTCTTCTCTGATATAAAGAGAGCAAATAAGAGCAGAACAGGGAGGAAGAGCATGAGGAAAATATTAACATTAAACAAAGACGAATGGGGGGAGAGAAAGGGAGAGAGAAGGGAAAGCTTATGAAAATTGTAGGAGACCCTCAATGTTACACAAAATCGCATATAAAATGTTGTGAGGGGAAGTGGGGGGGAAACAATGGAGAGAATTGAACAATAGCAGATGAGGTAGAGAGGGAAGATGGGAGGGGAGGAGAGGGTGGATAGTAGGGGATAGGAAAGGTAGCAGAATACAACGTCACTAATATGCCATTATGTAAAAGTGTGAATGTGTAACCGATGTGATTCTACAATTCGTATTTGGGGAAAAAATGGGAGTTCATAACCCAATTGAGTCAAATGTATGAAAGATGATATATCTTGAGCTTTGTAATGTTTTGAACAACCAATAAAAATAAATAAATAAATAAATAAAGGTTTAAAATTTAGTGGGAAGAAATCAGCTAAAAATGGGTTCAGATGTATTCATTTTGCTATGCAGAAACTTTGTTTTGTGTAGTTGTAAATATCACAAATTTATTTTACCAGAAAATGCACATAAATTGAGATGAAAGGATAATTCACCTATCTTCATGAAAAATTCATAGCATTTTCTACACTTTTCATACTTCATTTTTTTCGTGAATATTTTGACATGGACAAGGTCTAGTCTTAGGCTATTCTTCCAGAATACTACCTCATCTGACAAGTTCGTACAATGTGTTGGATTGTTCTTTTCATCTTTTATTTAATAGTTTCTAGCTGATAATGTGTATTTTTCTTATCTTTATTTGGACATTATCTTTGCATTTTATGTTTTACTGGGGAAGAGACTCATCAAAAGCTCTTTATTATATGTATCAACAATCAAACATTTAGAGCATGCAATTATTCTTAATTTTGCATGAAAATAAATTTGTACCATTTTTCTTATAAAGATGTTGTATTATTAATAATGTCCCTACTGTAATAAGTAACTACTTACAAGAAGAATTAAACAATTGACTTTATATCAATTATGAACATGAAAAGTACTAAAATAAGTATTTGGCAATTAATACACAATTGATAGAAATAGAAATCACAAGAACGCCATTTAAAATGTCAGTGCATATGGTCCTTAAATAATAGGTTGTTCAAATAAAATTTCTCTAATTCATAAGAGTTAATATGCCATATTACAGCTTAATGTGATATAAAACCTTAAATTATCAGTATTGATAAATAAGAATGATACCTTTTTACTTAAATATGTTTATTTGATTTTCACTGTAAGATGTTAATTATGGAAGAATTGAGAATTAAGAAAGACTTGGTCTATATTATTTCTAACAGGAAAATCAAAGTACTTTTAAATATATATGTATATATATATATATAATATATATAATGCATATGCATGAATATAGATACATATGTGTAATAAATGTATTGTAATATATCTATCAGGTGATTATAATTTTTAGATTTTCTCAAGAAAAAGAATGACTATAAAAAACAGTCTTAAACTTAAATTTCATAGCATACTACTGTTTGTAATGACATGAGAGAAAAATAGATATGGAGGGGAAACGAAAAAGGAAGGGAGAGAAGGGGGAAAATGGGGAAGAATGTGAGTAAAGAAGAGGGACATGAGTGTATGATGTTAAATAAAAGTGGAGGGGCTGGGTTTGTGGCTCAGTGGTAACATGCTTTTCTAGCATGTGTAAGGCACATGGTTCTATTCTCAGCACCACATACAAATAAACAAAATGAAGGTCAATCAACAACTGAAAAAATAAAAAAATAAAAAAGAAGAAATATTATGAAAATTCCAAGCTTTGATGAATGTTAAATAAAAAAAATTATGTTACATAGCCTTATGTAATTTTAGACTATCCAAAATAGTCACTAAATATTAGATTATTAGTGCTATAACTAAAAATCCATTGATCTTTCCTCTACATTCTGTGGCATGCTAGTGCTAAAATAAATTGTATTATTAATCCCCCCCCCAAATCCTAATATTTCTACAGTAACTGACCCAGTTGAACATCAATGCAAGTAGACATGATGTGCATTTTGACGTTCATTTTTATTCAACACTGGTACATTACTATTTCTTCAGTTTATGCACATCATAGCATATATGTCTCATCAAAATTTCGCAAATTTATAGGCATTTGTTTCACTTTCAATCACTTCCTGCTTGAGAACACATGTATTCCTCCATGTTTCTTGACTGCTCTTTTCATGAGACTTCTTTCCAAACACATTATTTTCGATTTCCATTATCACATTTGAAGCAAAACTCACAAACCCGTCACAATAAACCATAACACTAATATTACCATTAGATGTGTAACTGGTTGGAATGAATGGTTCTATATCAATATAAGATTTCTTACTTAGTTTCAGATATCAATTCAATCCATTATTTAAAGTGGAACCAGTTATATTATTTATTCACAGTACAGTCTATTCACGAATTATCTCTATATTCATAGACACAGGTACACCTCTTTGTACCCCCAATACTAATTTATACGTCCTCAAAATATAGCTCCCAGAAATGGTGGAAGAAATACTCATGTCACCTGATCTACATATACATTTTATCACAGTAATATTCTGGACACAAAAAGCAAAGGTCACACTTATGATTGTACAAAACCTAAATGGAAAGTGAACATGGATTACTAAAAACATCCATGTCCAGGTTGCCTAATGCTCTCAAATGAAAATCCTATTGGTGACTACATATTTGTTTCTTCCAAAGATTATATATTCAAACTCAACCATGTTGAAAATGTCTAATCCTGTCACTCACTTTATACTTTGCCTGATTTTGTAATGTCTCTATTGATATCTGCTTTCCTACATATTTTCCCCAGTTAATCATTGTGACTTCCTCGTCACATGTGCTGATATTTACATTCACTCTCTTAGCGATACCCTACTTCTAAAGAATTTTGTTCCAAATCATACACTCATTCTTCTTCCTAAACCTACCGACTATCTTCCTAATCCTACCCACTATCACTTTTTGACTGGATGTTCTCTTCTACATTCAATCATCCAAGGTGAAAGGTCCTATGCCATTGTATATCGATTTATCTGAAACATCTGTGCAGAATGTAATTCAACGCTAAGTATCCCAATCAAGGGACAAATGACCTTCTGGGCTTCAAATCTTACTTAGATTTCTGTTTTCGTACATATATTTCACCTCTATATTCTTGTAAATATCACAGGTTCCCAATACCATTATTCATGCAGCAGAATGGTTCCTAACCCATATCGAACATGTTAATAACACTAATCATACACTGTTCCCTCAATCTAACTTTGCTGAAGAGCAGCGACAGTGTTGGTCTTACAATACAAGAATGTATGGGATCTTCCACCTGCTGAGAACATCAAAGGTACATGCAGAAATGATCTCTGGAGAAGATGTAGGCAGCTATGAAGGACCTGAGAGAGCAAAAGACATCTCCATGGCAAACAACCTGGAAGGATGAAGGAATGTGTCTGAATCAGCCTCACTCTTCTTAATGTAGAGTAGACCAAACCAGGCCTGTGTGGAAAGCTCTTCCCAGGTGCGTATGGTTGATATACCATTCTAACATATGAAATTGTCACAGGAAGTAGGGGCAGCCTCCATCTCATGGAACCCTTGGAAGCAACTATTAGGACAAAGTGGTAGCCAAGGCAGTGACCTCATTCAGTTCCTGAAAGAAGTGACCACACCTCACTTCCTTGGTGATGAAAGTCTCTGAACTTGGGATCCAGGAAGCCAGGCACCCAGAGCCATTACCAATCCCAGTCCCAGTGGTCTCACTTGTTTGAATTTACCAAAGACAGAGTCAGTCTTTCTTCTTACCTGTTAAGGTCTGTAAACAAGTCAGATTGGCACCTGTTATTTTGCTGGAGAAATGTTAGAGTCTGTAAACAAGTCTGGATGGTGCCTGGCAAAATGCCAGAGGGAGTGGTTTGTGAAGTAACAAAAGCGAGCCATTAAGTGTGGAGATTCCTTATTGTTTGCTGTATCTATTTCATGCTAATTAGATAGGCTGTGTAAAATGTATAAATATCGCTCAGATCTTACAATAAACGGCTCTCATTCCTGCTGCATCAACATACACAAGTTATTCGTCACCCCCCAGGTTATTCTGCTGCAGCGGGACTGCGGCAGATGGTGGCCCGTTAAGGGGAGCCCTGGGACACTCACGGGTAAGGGTCGAAAAAAGCTTTCTGTCCATAGATAGGACGGGAGCAATCTGCTCGTCCCTAGGCAGATAGGGCGATAGGAAAAATGACCATTTCGAGAAAATGGAGAAGATTGATGCAGTATGTTTGTGTCTTGTTTTGTCTTGAAATGTTGTATTGTCTTTGTGATGAAAATATGAAAGGGGTGAGAAGTAAATTGATAAGAGAAAAAGGCACCCCAGTGGAACCAAGAATAGTTAGGGCATGTGTTGATAAAAGCCCAGAAACTCTAGTCAGAAAGAAAAAGAAAGTTCAGAAGAAGAAGGATTATCAGGAAAAAAGTTGCAGCAAAAGGCTATTACTGAATACTTTTCGATACTGGAGGGTGCGTGAAATGACAAGGCGGCTGCCACCTGCCCAAGCCGATCATGGCGCAGTAAGAATTTTCCAAGAGGCAGTTGAGGGCTCTTCCCCGCCCCCCTGCCCGGGGGAGCGGATCACCACTGTGAGCCCAAATCTAGACCTGACCTGGAGGCACAGTCTCGCAGGCTTTTGCTCCCTGTGCCCGGAAGAAGTTTGAGCCCAGGACTCTCTCTGGGGCCATCTGGGGCTGCCCAGGATGCTACAGCTGGCAGAAGATGCCACTGGCATCCCTGAAGTTTGATCATTTCCAAGGCCAGTAACTACAATGGGTCTCCCACACCTGCAGGCTGATGAGTAATGAGTACTATTAAGGCTTATTTCAAATGTAAAAAACCTTGAGATAATGTACTAAAATTGTTCAGAAGGTTGTTTTCTTAGTGAAATGCTACAGGATTTTCTTTAGCCATCCGGAGTTCCTGCCTTCGTCCAAGTGCCGGTGAAAACAAAGGTGGAAGAATTTACAATGTTGCTGAGAACTGGAGGAAACTTCGGCTGAGAACCCGAGGAGACTTCGGAGCTATCGCTGTTTCTGCTACTACAACTTAAGCTAGCTGCCTGGAGAACTTACCTGGACTGTGATTTACCTGAACTCTGAGTTAATCTATTGAGACACTGCTTTATCTGGACTGAGACAACAGACTGTAATCTACAACAACTTGTAACTCGGTATCTTTGCTAACGGTGTCATTGCTGGTATAAGTTTTCCAAGGGCTTCTTGCATGGAGCCATCCATTGGATTGGTATTGTAACATTTTGTATCCTCCCTTTCTGTTTCTAGCAGGTTATTTATGGTGTTTCTGTAGAAAACACTATGGTCCTTATTTAAATTAAACAAAAGGGGGAAATGTTAACGTCTGTAAACAAGTCAGATTGGCACCTGTTATTTTGCCAGAGAAATGTTAGAGCCTGTAAAGAAGTCTGGATGGCGCCTGGCAAAATACCAGAGGGAGTGGTTTGTGAAGTAACAAAAGCGAGCCATTAAGTGTGGAGATTCCTTATTGTTTGCTGTATCTATTTCATGCTAATTAGATAGGCTGTGTAAAATGTATAAATACCGCTCTTATTCAACAATAAACGGCTTCCAGGCCTGCTGCATCAGTCTACACAAGTTGTTCGTCACCCCCCCGGTTATTTTGCCCAGCCAGCCGGGCTACGGCACTTACCTACTGATGTGAGGATGGCCAAATGCCAGGGAAGCTCTGAAGATGGTTCTTTCCTGATAAAGCAGGTATTGGCTCACCGCTGACTCCTGACTACTTCAAGAGTTGGCAAAGGAAAGCAGATTTGAGACAGAACAAGCAATTTTGGGGAACATAGTATGGCCCACCAGTCAGAGGACACTCTGGATAGTCACAGACCAACTTGGAGGAAAGTGTTGCCTTTGTGGGTGTGGTTGTGGGTTTGTGTATCCCACTGTGTCTGTGGTTATAGACATTAGAAAAGAGAATGCATCAATGGATGTGTTCTGTCTAGTAGAAAGCTTCTCAGCATTCATCCTGCCAAATTTATGAATGGACTACGACTTTCCTTATGAATGGGCAATACCTGCTATCTTCCTAAGTTCCTGTTTTCTTCCTGAATTCTGGCCACTCTCAAGAATAGGCTCATGGTTTTGTGTAAAAGATATGTACCACCTCCAAACTCTGTAACATGGCCTTGTACTGGATAGATGAAGGGAATGGAGAGGAACTCAGAAAACTCAGATATCAGTGTGACCAGTAAAGTGTCAGTGGAGAAACACTGATTTGGGCCTTTTGTTTACCTATTGTTCCGTTGCCCTGAATGTCTGGAAGGTCTTTGCCTCAGTCCACCCCTTTGTGAAGCCTGAAGAAAACAGTTTTCTAATGGAAAATAATGAGCATCACCTGTGGCTCTTTGCTTAATTGCCATGGAAAGGGATGTGTCTGAATCAGCCTCTTGGCCCTGTGTGAGGCTGTGACTTAGATTCTCACCACCTGATGAATCTAAGGAAAGATCTCATGTGTGCATCCAAAACCAAAATGGAAAAAGAGCAGTCTTGTGGATGAAGTCTCTCGCCTTCCTCTGTAAGGTTCCTGATTTCCATCAAGTGAGAATAGGTATCCTTTGGTTCAAAAAGTTTTTCAAAGCCCTGCAGAGGCAAGCCCATAGGTGCTTGGATTTTCTCATGACTCCAATTCACATAAAGAATCTAAACCCCACAGACATTAGGCTCAAATTGGAGAAGCAGAGCAGTATTAATGGCAGGCCTATTTGATCACTCCTTGTTCACAGATAGGTTGTCAAGCCACCCTGACTTTAGACAAATGAGGGTAGGGAGCATATTTTGGATACTGTCTTCAGCTGCGCCCCTCATGGAAACTTCCAGCCAGAGGTAATGATGAGTGTCTATGTGGAAGTAGTTGAGAGCCATGTGGGAGTATTTTGGTTTTAATTGTGGTCATTTGTTTGGCTGATGGAAGAGATGACTGGGTCCACCTTGGCTTGAACTCTGGTGTGAGTCTTCTTAGAGACTGAGTTTGGAAATTACTGCAGAGATGTATTGCCATGAATTGTGTTGGGATTTTTGGAGGCCACACATGGTAGTGGCCTTTGGAAACTGAGATCTAGGTCCAGGGGGCTTCCCACAGAGCACTGGGAATCTGAGCCAGAATATCACATGATTTTATTCTTTAAGACTTGACAGCCATAGTTGAGAGTAAAAACACACATGGACCTCACATTGTAGACCTCAATGGGCCTGGCTTCATTTGATCATTTGGCCACTCTTTGGGAAGTCTTGCCTGTGAGAGTTCTCCAGATGTTTCATTGAAATGGGCTTTCTCACCATTTGATGTTTCCAGAATGAATTAAATCCCACAGTGCCTCCAACCTCATCCTTGAAAAATGGCTAGATAAACATCATAAAAATTTGAAATTCCCATCACCAGGTGTCACTGGATACACTTTGGATTTCCTGTTGCTGATCATGAGTGTACCAGACAGTGCCTTGATTGACTGGGTTTCATGAAAATGGTGTAGAACAGTGATGCAAATAAGTTAAAGTCTGTTGAGTAGTGGGCCTAGAGGAGTGTTTTGCAGGTCTGTGATAAAACTTCTGTGTTGGGATTATGTGGATCTGCCAAAAGGCTTGTAACTGACATGGTGCAGCCAGCAGACCCTTGTATGTAAAGGCATCTTGTTGAATGGAGAGGTTTCAGGTCAATGTTCAGAATCAGGTTGCTATGGTCAAGGGGGCAAGCTATGTGGGATAGAAGCCTGGTTGGTGCATTCTCCTGCAGACCCTGACGCACAACACGTGACAGATCTTCCTCCAGCACTGTGACCCAGTTGAATTTCTTGTATTTCCTGAAGCCAATACCAAACTCCCAGTGCAGCAGCAAGAACACCATGAAAAGTGGAGGATTACCAAATGGCTTCACAGTCCACACGGGGCCACACTTAGCCTTCAGTGGCAAGAGTTTACTTACAAAGAGAGAATTCAGCCTTGCTGCCTCACTTTCTTTGGAAAATAAGAAACCATGTTCTGCAGGTCACATAGATGGAGACCCATCTTTGGTGGTCTCACTAGAAAGGAAGTCATAGGTCCTGACAACAACATATACTTCAAGTGGCCAACCTCAGAGGCAGGTTCTCCAGAAGTCTTTAGGCTGGCACATCTCCATATTTGTGCAATATTTACCCTGTCCCTTACTTTTGGAAACTCCTCTACCAAGATTGTGAACTCGCAATCATGTTCCATTCCTGATATGTATTCACAGATTTTCTAACTCTTCTTCTTTTATTTTGTCTTACTTGGGGCAAAGATAGTGTCAAGGTATTGTTGTGAATGAGAGTAGGAAGATTTTGTGTAGCACATATTTGCATACACAAATATGTTCTACACCATTTTCATGAAACTCAGTAAATCAAGGCACTGTCTGGTATACTCATAATGAGCAACAGGACATCCAATGTTTCTCCAGTGCCACCTGGTCATAGGAATTTCAAAAATTTCATGGTATTTATCTAGCCATTTTTCAAGCATGAAGTTGGAGGCACTGTGGGTTTCAGTTCATTCAGCAAACATTAAATGGTGAGGAAGCTCATTTCAATGAAATCTCTGGAGAACTCTCACAGGCACGGCTTCCCAAAGAGTGGACAAAAGGTCACATTAGGCCAGGCCCATTGAGGTCTACAATGTGAGGTCCATGTGTGTTTTGACTCTCAACTATGGCTGCCATTTCTTTAAGAATAAAATCATGTGATATCCTTGCTGAGATTCCCAGGCCTCTGTGGAAATCCACCCGGGGCCTAGGTCTCAGTTTCCAAGAGGGACTTTCATGCGTGGCCTCTTAAAATCCTAACAAAATTCATGGCAATGCTTCTCTGAGTTCAGTTCCAAAACCCAGTCTCTAAGGGGAATCACACCAGAGTTCAAGCCCACGTGGACCCAGTTATTTTTTCCAATGCAACACAAATGACCAAAATTAAAACCAAAACACTCCCACATGGCCTTCATCTTATTCCATATAGTCAATCATCTTAACCTCTGGCTGGAGGTTTCCATGAGGGGCGCAGCCCAAGACAGTGTCCAAAATCAACTCGTTTGCCCCTCATTTGCCTAAAGTCAGGGTAGCCTGGACACCGTTTCTGTGAACCAGGAGTGAACAAATAATCCTGCCGTTAATACTTCTTTGTTTCCCCAATTTGAGGAATACAGATTTTAGGTATCGATTCTTTAGGTGATTTAGAGTCATGCGAAAACACAAGCACCTCTGCAGGGCTTTGAAGAACTCATTTGACCCAGAGAATCCCTATTGTCATTTGATGGAGTGCAGGAACCTAACAGAGGAAGGCAAGAGACTTCATCCACAATGAATGAAATTTTTTGCCATTTTGGTTTTGGAAGCTCACATGGGATCATTCTTAAGATCCATCAGGTGCTGAGAATCTAAGTCACAGCCACACACAGGTCCAAGAGGCTGATAAAGAGCCACAGGTGAGGCCCATTCATTTCCATTTGAAAACTGTTCTCTTCAGGCTTCACAAAGAGGTGGCCTGAGGCAAAGACCTTCCTGACATTCAGTGCAACACAACAATAAGTAAGCAAAAGGCCCAAAGCAGGGTTTCTACACTGAGACTTTCCTGGTCACACTGATATCTGAGTTTTCTGAGATGCTCGCCATTCTCTTCAGCTATCCAGTACATGGCCATGTCACAGAGCTTGGAGGTGGTACATATTTTGGACACAAATCCATGAGCCTATTCTGGAGAGTGGCCAGAATTCAGGAAGAAAACAACAACTTAGAAAGATAGCAGGTGTTGCACATCGATAAGACAAGCTGCAGTCCATTCATATATTGGGCAGGATGAATTATGGGAAGATTTATACTAGACAGGACACATCCATTAATGCATTCTCTTTTCTAATGTCTAAAACAACGGACACAGTGGGATACACAGAAAGAGAAACACTCGCCATGTCAAATGACTTACTAGAAACTGTCCACCCCAAACCAAACAAACCGCCTTTCCTATCTATTCTCAGAACATGAGACAAAACAACAAACCCACACCCACTCCCACAAAGGCACCTCCTTCCCCCAAGTACGTCTGTGACTATCCGGAGTGTCCTCTGACTGGTGGGCCATACTATGTTCCCCCGAAATGTCCTGTCTTCTCTCAGATCTTGTTTCCTTGACCAACTCTGTGAGGATGTCAGGAAAAAGTGGTTAGCCACTACCAGTTTTCACAGGAAAGGTCCATCTTCAGAGCTCTCCTGGCATTGGGCCATCCTCACATCATTAGGTACCAAGAAAACTGACTCTGTCCTTGGTAAATCCAAACAAGTGAGCCCACTGGGACTGGGACTGGGACTGCCTCTGGGTACCTGGCTTCTTGGATACCAAGTTCAGAGAGTTCCATCACCAAGGAAATGAGGTATGTCACATTCTTTGGAACTGAATGAGGTCACTGCCTTGGCAACCACTTTGTCCTAACAGTTGCTTCCAAGGGTAACATAAGATGGAGGTTGCCATTACTTCCTGTGACACTTTCATAAGGTAGAATGTATATCACCATTGGCACCCGGGAACAGCTCTCCACTCAGCCCTGGTTTGGTCCATCTTCTGTACAATAAGAAGAGAGAGAGGCAGATTCAGACACATCCCTTCATCCTGACCAGGTTGTTTGCCATGGAAGATGACTTTTGCTCTCTCAGGTGCTTCATACCTGCCTACAACTTCTCCAGGTATCATTTGTGCATGGACATTTGAGGTTCTCATCAGATGGAAGGTCCCCAACTTTCCTGTATTGTAAGAACCACTCTGTCCCTGCTCTTCTGTAAAATGATTGAGGGAACAGTGTATACTTCTGGTTAAAAACAGGTTTGATTTGGATTACGAGTGATTCTGTGTGATGAATAATGGTATTGGGAACCTGCAATATTTACAAGAATATAGAGGTGAAATATAAGTAGGAAAACAGAAATCTAGGTATGATTCGAAGCCCAGAAGGGTTTTGCCCTTGATTGGGATACTTAGCTTTGAATGATGTTCTGCAAAGATGCCTCAGATAATTCGATATACAATGGCATAAGACCTTGTACATTGGATGATTGAATTTAGAAGAGAACATCCAGTCAAAAAGGGATATTCAGTAGGATTAGGAAGATAGTCGCTAGGTTTAGGAAGAAGAGTGAGTATAGGATTTGGACCAAAAGTTCTTTAGCAATAGACTTTCGGTTGTTGAGTGAATGAAAATGTCAGCACATATGAAGAGTCAGTCACTATGTTGAACTGGGGAAAATATGTAGAAAAGCAGATATCAATAGAAACATTACGAAATCAGGCAAAGTATAAAGTGAGTGATAGAATTAGACATTTTCAACAGGGTTGAGTTTGAATATATAAATTAGGAAAAAAACAAATATGTAGTCACCAATAGGATTGACAATTGACAGCATTAGGCAACCTGGACATGGATGTTTTTAGAAATCCATGTTCACTTTCCATTTAGGCTTTGGTACAATCATAAGTGTGACCTTTCCATTTTTTGTCCAGAATATTACTGTGATAATGAGGTGACATGAGTATTTCTTTCACCATTTCTGGGAGCAATATATTGAAGATGTAAAATGAGAATCGGGGGTACAAAGAGGTGTACCCTGTTTCTAGGAACATAGAGAAAAAGCATGAATAGACCATACAGTGAATAAAAAATATAACTTTTTTGAACTTTAAATAATGAATTGAACTGATATCTGAAAAATTAAAGGAAATCGTATATTGATATACAATCATTCATTCCAACCAGGTATATATGTAATGGAAATATTTGTGTTTTGGTTTATCATGAAGAGTGTGTGAGTTTTGCTTCAAAATGATTATGGAAATTCAAAATAATGTGTTTGGAAAGAAGTCTCACGAAAAGACCAGTCAAGAAACCCTGACAATACATGTGTTCTGAAGCAAGAAGTGGTGAAAGTTGAAACAAATGCTTATTAATTTGTGAACTTGTGGATGAAATGTATATCCTGTGATGTGCAAAAACTGAAGAAACAATAATGTACCAGTGTCGAATACAAATGAATGACAAATTACATATCATGTCCCATAGGAGTCTACTTGCATTGATGTTAGACTGGGTCAGTTACTGTAGAATAATTAGGATTTGTATGCACCATTCACTGAAGTTAGTTTTCAGTACTAGGAAACAAATATGTATTTCAGGTGGATGAATATTTCTGATTATCATCTTGTGAAAAGTGGATTATAAATCCACATACATAAACATGAATGAATTTAGAGAGTGTATATTAGACACATATATTTCATATTTTGAAAAATTTGGAGAGTATATCTATATCTATATCTATATCTATATCTATACACACACACACACACACACACACACACACACAACTCACAGACATTAAAAAGTACCAATATAAATGCCAATCGAAATTCATCAGTAAATATGTATCATCCACAAATGCAAAAATATTTATTTTACTGAACATGAGTTAATGTATAATGTTTTTCTACTAGGACGCTCTCCTATAAGTTGAATTTTCATTTCCAACAGCATTTAGGAGAAGTGAACTCTTCTCACAATTTGTATCTGCCAAGACAGCCACCTCACAAAAATGTACGTGTGATACCTGGTAGGATTCTATATATGCATATAAATATACGTGTGTGAAGAGACTACAGAAAAAGGAAACAAGAATTCACATATTTGTTAAGTTTAAAACACATGGAGAATATTTCAAATAAATTTGACTAGATTTATAACTCCTACCTTATATAATGCAAATGTCAAGTCCAACTATACAACATGTCTCCTCTGAAGTACTTGTATTTCTAATGTGTTGGGTTAATTTTCTCCATTATATTAGGATGAATAGTCTGAGTCTACTAGGTATGGGTTAGTGTCAGGGATTCAGTATTTCGAATGGAAAATTGGAAAATGAATCCAATGTGTATGTAAATATATGCTGCACAAATATCCTCCCGCTCTCATCCAGAACAATGCCTTGACATTACCTTCACCCCAAGTAAGACACAATTAGAGGAGAAGAGTTACAAAATCAGTGAATACATATCTGGAATGGAAAATGCTCAGGAGTTCACAACCTTGGAGGTGGTAGAGGAGTTTCCAAAACTAAGGGACAGGGTAAACACTCCACAAACATGGAGCTCTGCTGGCCTAAAAACTTTTTGAGAAACTGCCTCTGAGCTTCCACACTTGAAATATATGTTGTTTTCAGGAGATTTGGCTTCCTCTGTAGTGAGAACATCAAAGCTGGGTCTGCATCTATGTGACCTGGAGGACATGGTTTCTTATTTTCCAATGAACAAGATGAAGCAGTGCTGAATCCTCTCTTTGTAGGTAAACTGAGGCCACTGGGGACTAAGTGTCTCCCCGTGTGGACTGTGAAGCCATTTGGTCCTCTTCCACTTTTTGTGGTGTTTTTGCTGCTGCACTGTGAGTTTGGTATTTGTTTCACGAAATACTAGGAGCTAAACTGGGACACAGTGCTGGAGGGAGTTCTGTCACGTGTGGTGGGTCAGGGTCTGCAAGAGAATGCACCAACTAGGCTCCTATCTCTCACAGCTTGCCCCATTGCCCCCTTGTCCATATCAACCTGATTCTTAATTTTCCTCTGAAAACTCTCCATATAACAAGATGCCTTTACATATAAGGGTCTGTTGGCTGCACCATGTCAGTTACAAGCCATTTGGAATCCAATGGTAGATCCACATGGCCCTACCACGGATGTTTTATCAAACACCTCCCCACCACTGCTCTAGACCCACTACTCAGCAGGCTCCAAATTTCTGGCATCTCTGTTCTACACCATTTTCATGAAACTCAGTAAATCAAGGCACTGTCTGGTATACTCATGATCAGCAACAGGACATCCAATGTTTCTCCAGTGCCACCTGGTCATAGGAATTTCAAAAATTTCATGGTATTTATCTAGCCATTTTTCAAGCATGAAGTTGGAGGCACTGTGGGTTTCAGTTCATTCAGCAAACATTAAAAGGTGAGGAAGCTCATTTCAATGGAATCTCTGGAGAACTCTCACAGGCAAGGCTTCCCAAAGAGTGGACAAAAGGTCACATTAGGCCAGGCCCATTGAGGTCTACAATGTGAGGTCCATGTGTGTTTTGACTCTCAACTATGGCTGCCATTTCTTTAAGAATAAAATCATGTGATATCCTTGCTGAGATTCCCAGGCCTCTGTGGAAATCCACCCGGGGCCTAGGTCTCAGTTTCCAAGAGCGACTTTCATGCATGGCCTCTTAAAATCCCAACAAAATTCATGGCAATGCTTCTCTGAGTTCAGTTCCAAAACCCAGTCTCTAAGGGGAATCACACCAGAGTTCAAGCCCACGTGTACCCAGTCATTTTTTCCAATGCCACACAAATGACCAAAATTAAAACCAAAACACTCCCACATGGCCCTCATCTTATTTCACATAGTCAATCATCTTAACCTCTGGCTGGAGGTTTCCATGAGGGGCGCAGCCCAAGACAGTGTCCAAAATCAGCTCGTTTGCCCCTCATTTGTCTAAAGTCAGGGTAGCCTGGACACCGTTTCTGTGAACCAGGAGTGAACAAATAAGCCTGCGGTTAATACTTCTGTGTTTCTCCAATTTGAGGCCTACTGATTTTAGGTATCGATTCTTTAGGTGATTTAGAGTCATGCGAAAACACAAGCACCTCTGCAGGGCTTTGAAGAACTCATTTGACCCAAAGAATCCCTATTGTCATTTGATGGAGTGCAGGAACCTAACAGAGGAAGGCAAGAGACTTCATCCACAATGAATGAAATTTTTTGCCATTTTGGTTTTGGAAGCTCACATGGGATCATTCTTAAGATCCATCAGGTGCTGAGAATCTAAGTCACAGCCACACACAGGCCCAAGAGGCTGATAAAGACACATCCCTTTCCAAAGCAATTAAGCAAAGAGCCACAGGTGAGGCCCATTCATTTCCATTTGAAAACTGTTTTCTTCAGGCTTAACAAAGGGGTGGCCTGAGGCAAAGACCTTCCTGACATTCAGTGCAACACAACAATAAGTAAGCAAAAGGCACAAAGCAGGGTTTCTGCACTGAGACTTTCCTGGTCACACTGATATCTGAGTTTTCTGAGATGCTCGCCATTCTCTTCAGCTATCCAGTACATGGCCATGTCACAGAGCTTGGAGGTGGTACATATTTTGGACACAAATCCATGAGCGTATTCTGGAGAGTGGCCAGAATTCAGGAAGAAAACAACAACTTAGAAAGATAGCAGGTGTTGCACATCAATAATACAAGCTGCAGTTCATTCATATATTGGGCAGGATGAATTTTGGTATGATTTATACTAGACAGGACACATCCATTAATGCATTCTCTTTTCTAATGTCTACAACAACGGACACAGTGGGATACACAGAAACAGAAACACTCGCCGTGTCAAATGACTTACTAGAAACTGTCCACTCCATACCAAACAAACCGCCTTTCCTATCTATTCTGAGAACATGAGACAAAACAACAAACCCACACCCACTCCCACAAAGGCACCTCCTTCCCCCAAGTAGGTCTGTGACTATCCGGAGTGTCCTCTGACTGGTGGGCCATACTATGTTCCCCCGAAATGGCCTGTCTTCTCTCAGATCTTGTTTCCTTGACCAACTCTGTGAAGATGTCAGGAAAAAGTGGTTAGCCACTACCTGTTTTCTCAGGAAAGGTCCATCTTCAGAGCTCTCCTGGCATTTGGCCATCCTCACATCATAAGGTACCAAGAAAACTGACTCTGTCCTTGGTAAATCCAAACAAGTGAGCCCACTGGGACTGGGACTGCGACTGCCTCTGGGTGCCTGGCTTCTTGGATACCAAGTTCAGAGAGTTCCATCACCAAGGAAATGAGGTATGTCACATTCTTTGGAACTGAATGAGGTCACTGCCTTGGCAACCACTTTGTCCTAACAGTTGCTTCCAAGGGTAACATAAAATAGAGGTTGCCCCCGCTTCCTGTGACACTTTCATAAGGTAGAATGTATATCACCATTGGCACCCGGGAACAGCTCTCCACTCAGGCCTGGTTTGGTCCATCTTCTCTACAATAAGAAGAGAGAGAGGCAGATTCAGACACATCCCTTCATCCTGACCAGGTAGTTTGCCATGGAAGATGACTTTTGCTCTCTCTGGTGCTTCATACCTGCCTACAACTTCTCCAGGTATCATTTGTGCATGGACATTTGAGGTTCTCATCAGGTGGAAGGTCCCTAACTTTCCTGTATTGTAAGAAGAACTCTGTCCGTGCTCTTCTGTAAAATGATTGAGGAAACAGTGTATACTTGGGGTTAAAAACAGGTTTGATTTGGGTTACGAGTGATTCTGTGTGATGAATAATGGTATTGGGAACCTGCAATATTTACAAGAATATAGAGGTGAAATATAAGTAGGAAAACAGAAATCTAGGTATGATTTGAAGCCCAGAAGGGTTTTGCCCTTGATTGGGATACTTAGCTTTGAATGATGTTCTGCAAAGATGCCTCAGATAATTCCATATACAATGGCATAGGACCTTGTACATTGGATGATTGAATTTAGAAGAGAACATCCAGTCAAAAAGGGATATTCAGTAGGATTAGGAAGATAGTCTGTAGGTTTAGGAAGAAGAGTGAGTATAGGATTTGGAACAAAAGTTCTTTAGCAATAGACTTTCGGTTGTTGAGTGAATGAAAATGTCAGCACATATGAAGAGTCAGTCACTATGTTGAACTGGGGAAAATATGTAGAAAAGCAGATATCAATAGAAACATTACGAAATCAGGCAAAGTATAAAGTGAGTGATAGAATTAGAAATTTTCAACAGGGTTCAGTTTGAATATATAAATTAGGAAAAAAAACAAATATGTAGTCACTAATAGGATTGACAATTGACAGCATTAGGCAACCTGGACATGGATGTTTTTAGAAATCCATGTTCACTTTCCATTTAGGCTTTGGTACAATCATAAGTGTGACCTTTCCATTTTTTGTCCAGAATATTACTGTGATAATGAGGTGACATGAGTATTTCTTTCACCATTTCTGGGAGTAATATATTGAAGATGTAAAATGAGAATCGGGGGTACAAAGAGGTGTACCCTGTTTGTAGGAACATAGAGAAAAAGCATGAATAGACCATACTGTGAATAAATAATATAACTTTTTTGAACTTTAAATAATGAATTGAACTGATATCTGAAAAATTAAAGGAAATCGTATATTGATATACAATCATTCATTCCAACCAGGTATATATGTAATGGAAATATTTGTGTTTAGGTTTATCATGAAGAGTGTGTGAGTTTTGCTTCAAAATGATTATGGAAATTCAAAATAATGTGTTTGGAAAGAAGTCTCATGAAAAGACCAGTCAAGAAACCCTGACAATACATGTGTTCTGAAGCAAGAAGTGGTGAAAGTTGAAACAAATGCTTATTAATTTGTGAACTTGTGGATGAAATGTATATCCTGTGATGTGCAAAAACTGAAGAAACAATAATGTACCAGTGTCGAATACAAATGAATGACAAATTACAGATCATGTCCCATAGGAGTCTACTTGCATTGATGTTAGACTGGGTCAGTTACTGTAGAATAATTAGGATTTGTATGCACCATTCACTGAAGTTAGTTTTCAGTACTAGGAAACAAATATGTATTTTAGGTGGATGAATATTTCTGATTATAATCTTGTGAAAAGTGGATTATAAATCCACATACATGAACATGAATGAATTTAGAGAGTGTATATTAGACGCATATATTTCATATTTTGAAAAATTTGGAGAGTATATCTATATCTATATCTATATCTATACACACACACACACACACACACACACACACAACTCACAGACATTAAAAATACCAATATAAATGCCAATCGAAATTCATCAGTAAATATGTATCATCCACAAATGCAAAAATATTTATTTTACTGAACATGAGTTAATGTATAATGTTGTTCTACTAGGACGCTCTCCTATAGGTTGAATTTTCATTTCCAACAGCATTTAAGAGGAGTGAACTCTTCTCACAATTTGTATCTGCCAAGACAGCCACCTCACAAAAATGTACGTGTGATACCTGGTAGGATTCTATATATGCATATAAATATACATGTGTGAATAGGCTACAGAAAAGGGAAACAAGAATTCACATATTTGTTAAGTTTAAAAACACATGGAGAATATTTCAATTAAAATTTGACTAGATTTATAACTCCTACCTTATATAATGCAAATGTCAAGTCCAACTATACAACATGTCTCCTCTGAAGTACTTGTATTTCTAATGTGTTGGGTTAATTTTCTCCATTATATTGGGTGAATAGTCTGAGTCTACTAGGTATGGGTTAGTGTCAGCGATTCAGTATTTCGAATGGAAAATTGGAAAATGAATCCAATGTGTATGTAAATATATGCTGCACAAATATCCTCCCGCTCTCATCCAGAACAAAGCCTTGACATTACCTTCACCCCAAGTAAGACACAATTAGAGGAGAAGAGTTACAAAATCAGTGAATACATATCTGGAATGGAAAATGCTCAGGAGTTCCCAACCTTGGAGGTGGTAGAGGAGTTTCCAAAACTAAGGGACAGAGTAAACCCTCGACAAACATGGAGCTCTGCTGGCCTAAAAACTTTTTGAGAAACTGCCTCTGAGCTTCCACACTTGAAATATATGTTGTTTTCAGGAGATTTGGCTTCCTCTGTAGTGAGACCATCAAAGCTGGGTCTGCATCTATGTGACCTGGAGGACATGGTTTCTTATTTTCCAATGAACAAGATGAAGCAGTGCTGAATCCTCTCTTTGTAGGTAAACTGAGGCCACTGGGGACTAAGTGTCTCCCCGTGTGGACTGTGAAGCCATTTGGTCCTCTTCCACTTTTTGTGGTGTTTTTGCTGCTGCACTGTGAGTTTGGCATTTGTTTCACGAAATACTAGGAGCTAAACTGGGACACAGTGCTGGAGGGAGTTCTGTCACGTGTGGTGGGTCAGGGTCTGCAAGAGAATGCACCAACTAGGCTCCTATCTCTCACAGCTTGCCCCATTGCCCCCTTGTCCATATCAACCTGATTCTTAATTTTCCTCTGAAAACTCTCCATGTAACAAGATGCCTTTACATATAAGGGTCTGCTGGCAGCACCATGTCAGTTACAAGCCATTTGGAATCCAATGGTAGATCCACATGGCCCTACCACGGATGTTTTATCAAACACCTCCCCACCACTGCTCTAGACCCACTACTCAGCAGGCTCCAAATTTCTGGCATCTCTGTTCTACACCATTTTCATGAAACTCAGTAAATCAAGGCACTGTCTGGTATACTCATGATCAGCAACAGGACATCCAATGTTTCTCCAGTGCCACCTGGTCATAGGAATTTCAAAAATTTCATGGTATTTATCTAGCCATTTTTCAAGCATGAAGTTGGAGGCACTGTGGGTTTCAGTTCATTCAGCAAACATTAAATGGTGAGGAAGCTCATTTCAATGAAATCTCTGGAGAACTCTCACAGGCATGGCTTCCCAAAGAGTGGACAAAAGGTCACATTAGGCCAGGCCCATTGAGGTCTACAATGTGAGGTCCATGTGTGTTTTGACTCTCAACTATGGCTGCCATTTCTTTAAAAATAAAATCATGTGGTATCCTTGCTGAGATTCCCAGGCCTCTGTGGAAATCCACCCGGGGCCTAGGTCTCAGTTTCCAAGAGTGACTTTCATGCGTGGCCTCTTAAAATCCCAACAAAATTCATGGCAATGCTTCTCTGAGTTCAGTTAAAAAACCCAGTCTCTAAGGGGAATCACACCAGAGTTCAAGCCCACGTGGACCCAGTCATTTTTTCCAATGCCACACAAATGACCAAAATTAAAACCACAACACTCCCACATGGCCCTCATCTTATTTCACATAGTCAATCATCTTAGCCTCTGGCTGGAGGTTTCCATGAGGGGCGCAGCCCAAGACAGTGTCCAAAATCAGCTCGTTTGCCCCTCATTTGTCTAAAGTCAGGGTAGCCTGGATACCGTTTCTGTGAACCAGGAGTGAACAAATAAGCCTGCCGTTACTACCTCTGTGTTTCTCCAATTTGAGGCCTACTGATTTTAGGTATCGATTCTTTAGGTGATTTAGAGTCATGCGAAAACACAAGCACCTCTGCAGGGCTTTGAAGAACTCATTTTACCCAAAGAATCCCTATTGTCATTTAATGGAGTGCAGGAACCTAACAGAGGAAGGCTACAGACTTCATCCACAATGAATGAAATTTTTTGCCATTTTGGTTTTGGAAGCTCACATGGGATCATTCTTAAGATCCATCAGGTGCTGAGAATCTAAGTCACAGCCACACACAGGACCAAGAGGATGATAAGGACACATCCCTTTCCAAAGCAATTAAGCAAAGAGCCACAGGTGAGGCTCATTCATTTCCATTTGAAAACTGTTTTCTTCAGGCTTCACAAAGGGGTGGCCTGAGGCAAAGACCTTCCTGACATTCAGTGCAACACAACAATAAGTAAGCAAAGGCCCAAAGCAGGGTTTCTGCACTGAGACTTTCCTGGTCACACTGATATCTGGGTTTTCTGAGATGCTCACCATTCTCTTCAGCTATCCAGGACATGGCCATGTCACAGAGCTTGGAGGTGGTACATATTTTGGACACAAATCCATGAGCCTATTTCGGAGAGTGGCCAGAATTCAGGAAGAAAACAACAACTTAGAAAGATAGCAGGTGTTGCACATCGATAAGACAAGCTGCAGTCCATTCATATATTGGGCAGGATGAATTATGGGATGATTTATACTAGACAGGACACATCCATTAATGCATTCTCTTTTCTAATGTCTACAACAACGGACACAGTGGGATACACAGAAAGAGAAACACTCGCCATGTCAAATGACTTACTAGAAACTGTCCACTCCAAACCAAACAAACCGCCTTTCCTATCTGTTCTCAGAACATGAGACAAAACAACAAACCCACACCCACTCCCACAAAGGCACCTCCTTCCCCCAAGTAGGTCTGTGACTATCCGGAGTGTCCTCTGACTGGTGGGCCATACTATGTTCCCCCAAAATGGCCTGTCTTCTCTCAGATCTTGTTTCCTTGACCAACTCTGTGAAGATGTCAGGAAAAAGTGGTTAGCCACTACCTGTTTTCTCAGGAAAGGTCCATCTTCAGAGCTCTCCTGGCATTGGGCCATCCTCACATCATTAGGTACCAAGAAAACTGACTCTGTCCTTGGTAAATCCAAACAAGTGAGCCCACTGGGACTGGGACTGCGACTGCCTCTGGGTGCCTGGCTTCTTGGATACCAAGTTCAGAGAGTTCCATCACCAAGGAAATGAGGTATGTCACATTCTTTGGAACTGAATGAGGTCACTGCCTTGGCAACCACTTTGTCCTAACAGTTGCTTCAAAGAGTAACATAAAATGGAGGTTGCCCATGCTTCCTGTGACACTTTCATAAGGTAGAATGTATATCACCATTGGCACCCGGGAACAACTCTCCACTCAGGCCTGGTTTGGTCCATCTTCTCTACAAAAAGAAGAAAGAGATTCAGATTCAGACACATCCCTTCATCCTGACCAGGTTGTTTGCCATGGAAGATGACTTTTGCTCTCTCAGGTGCTTCATACCTGCCTTCAACTTCTCCAGGTATCATTTGTGCATGGACATTTGAGGTTCTCATCAGGTGGAAGGTCCCAAACTTTCCTGTATTGTAAGAACCACTCTGTCCCTGCTCTTTTGTAAAATGATTGAGGGAACAGTGTATACTTCTGGTTAAAAACAGGTTTGATTTGGGTTACGAATGATTCTGTGTGATGAATAATGGTATTGGGAACCTGCAATATTTACAAGAATATAGAGGTGAAATATAAGTAGGAAAACAGAAATCTAGGTATGATTTGAAGCCCAGAAGGGTTTTGCCCTGGATTGGGATACTTAGCTTTGAATGATGTTCTGCAAAGATGCCTCAGATAATTCGATATACAATGGCATAGGACCTTGTACATTGGATGATTGAATTTAGAAGAGAACATCCAGTCAAAAAGGGATATTCAGTAGGATTAGGAAGATAGTCGGTAGGTTTAGGAAGAAGAGTGAGTATAGGATTTGGACCAAAAGTTCTTTAGCAATAGACTTTCGGTTGTTGAGTGAATGTAAATGTCAGCACATATGAAGAGTCAGTCACTATGTTGAACTGGGGAAAATAAGTAGAAAAGCAGATATCAATAGAAACGTTACGAAATCAGGCAAAGTATAAAGTGAGTGATAGAATTAGACATTTTCAACAGGGTTGAGTTTGAATATATAAATTAGGAAAAAAACAAATATGTAGTCACCAATAGGATTGACAATTGACAGCATTAGGCAACCTGGACATGGATGTTTTTATAAATCCATGTTCACTTTCCATTTAGGCTTTGGTACAATCATAAGTGTGACCTTTCCATTTTTTTGTCCAGAATATTACTGTGATAATGAGATGACATGAGTATTTCTTTCACCATTTCTGGGAGCAATATATTGAAGATGTAAAATGAGAATCAGGGGTACAAAGAGGTGTACCCTGTTTCTAGGAACATAGAGAAAAAGCATGAATAGACCATACTGTGAATAAATAATTTAACTTTTTTGAACTTTAAATAATGAATAGAACTGATATCTGAAAAATTAAAGGAAATCGTATATTGATATACAATCATTCATTCCAACCAGGTATATATGTAATGGAAATATTTGTGTTTTGGTTTATCATGAAGAGTGTGTGAGTTTTGCTTCAAAATGATTATGGAAATTCAAAATAATGTGTTTGGAAAGAAGTCTCTCATGAAAAGACCAGTCAAGAAACCCTGACAATACATGTGTTCTGAAGCAAGAAGTGGTGAAAGTTGAAACAAATGCTTAATTTGTGAACTTGTGGATGAAATGTATATCCTGTGATGTGCAAAAACTGAAGAAACAATAATGTACCAGTGTCGAATAAAAATGAATGACAAATTACATATCATGTCCCATAGGAGTCTACTTGCATTGATGTTAGACTGGGTCAGTTACTGTAGAATAATTAGGATTTGTATGCACCATTCACTGAAGTTAGTTTTCAGGAAACAAATATGTATTTCAGGTGGATGAATATTTCTGATTATAATCTTGTGAAAAGTGGATTATAAATCCACATACATGAACATGAATGAATTTAGTGAGTGTATATTATACGCATATATTTCATATTTTGAAAAATTTGGAGAGTATATCCATATCTATACACACACACACACACACACACACACACACACAACTCACAGACATTAAAAATACCAATATAAATGCCAATCGAAATTCATCAGTAAATATGTATCATCCACAAATGCAAAAATATTTATTTTACTGAACATGAGTTAATGTATAATGTTGTTCTACTAGGACGCTCTCCTATAGGTTGAATTTTCATTTCCAACAGCATTTAGGAGGAGTGAACTCTTCTCACAATTTGTATCTGCCAAGACAGCCACCTCACAAAAATGTACGTGTGATACCTGGTAGGATTCTATATATGCATATAAATATACATGTGTGAATAGGCTAGAGAAAAGGGAAACAAGAATTCACATATTTGTTAAGTTTAAAAACACATGGAGAATATTTCAATTAAAATTTGACTAGATTTATAACTCCTACCTTATATAATGCAAATGTCAAGTCCAACTATACAACATGTCTCTGGAGAACCTTTGGATGTCCTGTTGTTTATCATGAGTATACTAGACAGTGCCTTGATTGACTGTGTTTCATGAAAATGATCTAGAACAGACATGCCAGTAAGTTGGTGCCTGCTGAGTAGTGTGCCTAGAGCAGTGGTGTGTATGTGTGTCATAATACATCTCTGATGTGGCCATATGGATTTGCCATTGGCTTCCAAATGGCTTGTGACAGACATGGTGAGGTCAGCAGACACTAATATGTAAGGCGTCTTGTTATATGTAGAGGTTTCATGGCAATGTTAAGAATCAGGTTGCAATAGACAAGGGAAAAAGATATGTGGGATAGAAGCCTGGTTGGTGCATTCTCCTGCAGACCCTGACCCACCACATGTGGCAGAACTCCATCCAGCACTGTGTCCCTTTTGAACTCCTTGTATTTCGTGAAGCAAATACCAAACTCCCAATGCAGGAAAAAGAAAAACCATGAAAAAGTGGAGGATGACCAAATGGCTTCACAGCCCAGATGGGGAGAGACTTAGCACGCACTGGTCACATTTTACTTAAAAGAGAGAATTCACCACTGCTGCCTCATGTTCATTAGAAAATAAGAAACCATGTCCTCCAGGTCACATAGAATCAGACCCAGCTTTGATGGTCTCACGACAAAGGAAGCTAAAGCTCCTGAAAACAACATATATTTCAAGTGCCCAACCTCAGAGGCAGTTTATCAAGAAGTCCTTTAGGCCAGCAGAGCTCCATGTTTGTGGAGTTTTTAACCTGTCCCTTACTTATGAAAACTTCTCTACCACATCCAAGGTTGTGAACTCATGAGCATTTTCCATTCCAGTTATATATTCACAGATTTTATAACTCTTCTCCACTAATTGTGTCTTACTTGGGGCGAAGGTAATGTCAAGGCATTGTTCTGGATGAGAGAGGGAAAATATTTTGTGTAGCACATATTTGATAGACATTGGATTCTTTTTCCTATTTTCCATTCAAAATACTGAATCCCTGACACTAACACATACCCTACTAGACTCTGACTACTAATCCTAATATGATGGAGAAAAATAACCCAAATAGAACAGAAATACAAGCAGGTCAGAGGAGGCATGGTGTATTTTTGAAATTTTCTTTTGCATAATAAATGGTAGGTGTTATAAATCTAGTGAATTTTTATTTGGAATAGTTTTTCATGTGTTTTTAAAATTAACAAATATGTGAATCCCTGCCTCCCTTTCTCTGTAGCCTATACAGCACATGTATTTTTATATGTACATATTGAATCCTACCTGGTATCACACGTACATTTTTGTGAGGTTGCTGACTCGGCAGATATAAATTGTGTGAAGAGACTACCCCTCTTAAACGCTGTTGGAACTAAAAATTCAACCTATGGGTGAGCTTCCTAGTACAACAACATTATACATAATTCCATGTTCAGTAAAGTATATATTTTTGCATCAGTAGATGTTATATATTTCATTATAAATTTCATTTGGCATATATTGCTACTTTTTTATGTTTCTCTGTGTGTTTTTTTGGTATATATATATATATATATATATATATATATATATATATATATACTCTCCTGATTTATCAAAACATGAAATATATGTGTCTTATATACACTCTCTACATTCATACATTCTTTCATGTATGCATGAGGAAATATAATCAACTTTTCTCAAGATTATTATTGGAAATATTCATCCACCTGAAATACATATTTGTTTCCTTGTACTGACAACTCACTTCTGTGAATGGTGCATACAAATCCTAATAATTCTACAGTATCTGACCCAGTTTAACATCAATGCAAGTAGATTCCTATGGGACATGATGTGTATTTTGACGTTCATTTATATTCAACACTGCTACATTAATATTTCTGCAGTTTTTGCACATAATAGGATATATATTTCATCCACAAGTTCACAACTTTATAGGTATTTTTTCACTTTTAATCATTTCCTGCTTCAGAACACATGTATTCCTCCCGGTTTCTTGACTGGTCTTTTCATGAGACTTCTCTGCAAACACATTTTTTTTTTTAATTTCATAATCAGTTTTGAAGCAAAACTCACACACTTTTTATGATAAACCATAAATCTAATATCACCATTAGAAGCATAACTGTTTGGAATGGATGATTGTATATCAATATTAGGTTTCCTGTATATTTTCAGAAATCAATTCAATCCATTATTTAAAGTTCGAACCAGTTATATTATTTATTCACAGTATGGTCTATTCATGCATTATCTCTATATTCATAGGCACAAGGTACACCTATTTGTACCCCCAATTAATTTATACGTCTTCAAAATATTGCTTTCCTACATATTTTACCCAGTTCATCATTGTGACTGACTCTTCACATGTGCTGACATTTACATTCACTCTCTACCTGAAACCCTATTGCTAAAGAACTTTTGGTCCAAATCCTATACTCACTCTTTTATCTAAACCTACTGACTATTTTCCTAATCCTACTGAATATCCCTTTTTGACTGGATGTTCTCTTCCACATTCAATCATCCAAATTAGAAGGTCCTATGCCATAGTATATTGATTTAACTGAGACAACTGTGCAGGACATAAATCAATGCTAAGTATCCCAATCAAGGGCCCAATGCCCTTCTGGGCTTCAAAACTTACCTAGATTTCTGTTTTCATACTTATATTTCACCTATATATTCTTATAAATATCACAGGTTCCTAATACAAATATTCATTCCAGAGAATGATTCCTAACCCAAATTGAACATGTTATTAACCCTAACCATACACTTTTCCCTCAATCTAATTTTACAGAAGAGCAGGGACAGAGTTGGTCTTACAATACAGGAATATAGGCGATCTTCCAGCTGCTGAAAACCTAAAAGGTCCATGCTGAAATGAGCCTTGGAGAAGATGTAGGCAGCTATGAAGGACATGAGAGAGCAAAAGTCATCTTCCATGGCAAACAACCTGGTCAGGTTGATGGGATGTGTCTGAATTAGCCTCTCTCTTCCTAATGTAGAGAAGATGGACCAAACCATGCCTGTGTGGAGAGCTGTTCCCCGGTGCCTATGGTTGATATACCATTCTAACATATGAATGAGTCACAGCAAGTAGAGGCAGCCTCCATCTTTTGGGAACCATGTAAGCAACTGTTAAAACAAAGTGGTTTCCAAGGCAGTGACTTCATTCAGATCTTGAAGAAAGTGACATCACCTTACAGTTTTGGTAATGAAAGTCTGTGATCTTGGGATCCAGGAAACCAGGCACACAGAGTCAAACCCACTCCATGTCCCAGTGGGCTAACTTGTTTGGATTTAACAAGACACAGTCACTCTTTCTTTGTACCTACTGATGTGAGGACAGCCAAATGCCTGGAAACTATGAAGACTGGCCTTTCCAGAGAAAGCAGGTAGTTTCTCACCATGTCAGTTTCTCCTGACAACTTCACAGAGTTGGCCAAAGAGACCAGATTGGAGACAGGACACGCCATTTTGGGGGAACATAGTATGGCCCACAAGTCAGAGGACACTCCGGATAGTCACAGACCTACTTGGGGAAAGGAGGTGACTTTTTGGGTGTGAGTGTGAGTTTGTGGTTTTGTCTCATGTTCTGAGAATAGTTAGGAAAGCTGGTTTGTTTGTTTTGGAGTGGACTGTGTCTAGTAAGTCCTTTGACAAGGTGAGTGTTTCTGTGTCTATATATCATACTGTGTCAGTGATTGTAGACATTAGAAAAGAGAATGCATCAATGGATGTGTCCTGTCTACGAGAAAGCTTCAAAGCATTCATCCTGTGCAATTTATGAATGGACTGCAGGTTGCCGTATGGATGGGCAACTCCTGCCATCTTTCTAAATTCCTGTTTTCTTCCTGAATTCTGGACACTCTCCAGAATACGCTCATGATTTTGTGTCCAAGATATGTACCACCTCCATCTCTGTGACATGGCCATGTACTGGATAGCTGATGGGAATGGCGAGTATCTCAGAAAACTCAGATATCAGTATGCCCAAGAAAGTCTCAGTGGAGAAACCCTGCTTTGGGCCTTTTGCTTACCTATTCTGTTGCCCTGAATGTCAGGAAGGTCTTTGCCTCAGGCCACACTTTGTGAAGCCTGCAGAAAATAGTTTTCAAATGGAAAAGAATGGTCATTACCTGTGCCTCTTGGCTTAATTGCTTTGGAAATGGATGTTTCTGAATCAGCCTCTCAGCCCTATGTGAGGCTGTGGCTTAGATTCACAGCACATGATGGGTCTAAAGAAAAATCCCATGTGTGCATCCCAAACCAAAATGGACAAAAGAGCTGTCAGAGTAGTTCTTACAATACAGGAAAGTTGGGGACCTTCCACTTGATGAGAACCTCAAATGTCCATGCACAAATGATACCTGGAGAAGTTGTAGGCAGGTATGAAGCTCCTGAGAGAGCAAAAGTCATCTTCCATGGCAAACAACCTGGTCAGGATGAAGGGATGTGTCTGAATCTGAATCTCTCTGTTCTTATTGTAGAGAAGATGGACCAAACCAGGCCTGAGTGGAGAGCTGTTCCCGGGTGCAAATGGTTGATATACATTCTACCTTATGAAAGTGTCACAGGAAGTAGGGGCAACCTCCATCTTATGTTACCCTTGGAAGCAACTGTTAGGACAAAGTGGTTGCCAAGGCAGTGACCTCATTCAGTTCCAAAGAATGTGACATACCTCATTTCCTTGGTGATGGAACTCTCTGAACCTGGTATCCAAGAAGCCAGGCACCCAGAGGCAGTCCCAGTCCCAGTCCCAGTGGGCTCACTTGTTTGGATTCACCAAGGACAGAGTCAGTTTTCTTGGTACCTAATGATGTGAGGATGGCCAAATGCCAGGAGAGCTCTGAAGATGGATCTTTCCTGAGAAAACAGGTAGTGGCTAACCACTTTTTCCTGACATCTTCACAGAGTTGGTCAAGGAAAGAAGGTCTGAGAGAAGACAGGCCATTTCGGGGGAACATAGTATGGCCCACCAGTCAGAGGACACTCCAGAAAGTCACAGACCTACTTGGGGGAAGGAGGTGCCTTTGTGGGAGTGGGTGTGGGTTTGTTGTTTTGTCTCATGTTCTGAGAATAGATAGGAAAGGCGGTTTGTTTGGTTTGGAGTGGACAGTTTCTAGTAAGTCATTTGACACGGCGAGGGTTTCTGTTTCTGTGTATCCCACTGTGTCTGTTGTTGTAGACATTAGAAAAGAGAATGCATTAATGGATGTGTCCTGTCTAGTATAAATCTTCCCATAATTCATCCTGCCCAATATATGAATGGACTGCAGCTTGTCTTATCGATGTCCAACACCTGCTATCTTTCTAAGTTGTTGTTTTCTTCCTGAATTCTGGCCACTCTCCAGAATAGGCTCATGGATTTGTGTCCAAAAAATGTACCACCGCCAAGCTCTGTGACATGGCCATGTAAAGGATAGTTGAAGAGAATGGCGAGCATCTCAGAAAACTCAGATATCAGTGTGACCAAAAAAATCTCAGTGCAGAAACCCTGCTTTGGGCCTTTTGCTTACTTATTGTTGTGTTGCACTGAATGTCAGGAAGGTCTTTGCCTCAGGCCACCCCTTTGTGAAGCCTGAAGAAAACAGTTTTCAAATGGAAATGAATGGGCCTCACCTGTGGCTCTTTGCTTAATTGCTTTGGAAAGAGATGTGTCTTTATCAGCCTTTGGACCTGTGTGTGGCTGTGACTTAGATTCTCAGCACCTGAGGGATCTTAAGAATGATCCCATGTGAGCTTCCAAAACCAAAATGGCAAAAAATATCATTCATTGTGGATGAAGTCTCTTGCCTTCCTCTGTTAGGTTCCTGCACTCCATCAAATGAGAATAGGGATTCTTTGGGTCAAATGAGTTCTTCAAAGCCCTGCAGAGGTGCTTGTGTTTTCGCATGACTCTAAATCACCTAAAGAATTGATACCTAAAATCAGTAGGCCTGAAATTGGAGAAACAAAGAAGTATTAAAGGCAGGCTTATTTGTTCACTCCTGGTTCACAGAAACGGTGTCCAGGCTACCCTGACTTTAGGCAAATGAGGGGCAAAGGAGCTGATTTTGGACACTGTCTTGGGCTGCGCCCCTCATGGAAACCTCCAGCCAGAGGTTAAGATGATTGACTATATGGAATAAGATGAGGGCCATGTGGGAGTGTTTTGGTTTTGATTTTGGTCATTTGTGTGGCATTGGAAAAAATGACTGGGTACACGTGGTGTTGAACTCTGGTGTGATTCCCCTTAGAGACTGAGTTTTGGAAATGAACTCAGAGAAGCATTGCCATGAATTTTGTTGGGATTTTAAGAGGCCATGCATGAAAGTCGCTCTTGGAAACTGAGACCTAGGCCCCGGGTGGATTTCAACAGAGGACTGGAAATCTCAGCAAGGATATCACATGATTTTATTCTTAAAAAAATGGCAGCCATAGTTGAGAGTCAAAACACACATGGACCTCACATTGTAGACCTCAATGGGCCTGGCCTAAGGTGACCGTTTGTCCACTCTTTGGGAAGCCGTGCCTGTGAGAGTTCTCCAGAGATTTCATTGAAATGAGCTTCCTCACCATTTAATGTTTGCTGAATGAACTGAAATCCACAGTGCCTCCAACTTCATGCTTGAAAAATGGCTAGATAAATACCATGAAATTTTTGAAATTCCTATGACCAGGTGGCACTGGAGAAACATTGGATGTCCTGTTGCTGATCATGATTATACCAGACAGTGCCTTGACTTACTGAGTTTCATGAAAATGGTGTAGAACAGAGATGCCAGTAAGTTGGAGCCTGCTGAGTAGTGGGTCTAGAGCAGTGGTGGGGAGGTGTTTGATAAAACATCCGTGGTAGGGCCATGTGGATATACCATTGGATTCCAAATGGCTTGTAACTGACATGGTGCAGCCAGCAGACCCTTATATGTAAAGGCATATTGTTATATGGAGAGTTTTCAGAGGAAAATTAAGAATCAGGTTGATATGGACAAGGGGGCAATGGGGCAAGCTGTGAGAGATAGGAGCCTAGTTGGTGCATTCTCTTGCAGACCCTGACCCACCACATGTGACAGAACTCCCTCCAGCACTGTGTCCCAGTTTAGCTCCTAGTATTTCGTGAAACAAATACCAAACTCACAGTGCAGGAGCAAAAACTAGACAAAAAGTGGAAGAGGACCAAATGGCTTCACAGTCCACACGGGGAGACACATAGTCCCCAGTGGCCTCAGTTTACCATCAAAGAGAGGATTCAGCACTGCTTCATCTAGTTCTTTGGAAATAAGAAACCATGTCCTCCAGGTCACATAGATGCAGACCCAGCTTTGATGGTCTCACTACAAAGGAAGTAAAATCTCCTGAAAACAACATATATTTCAAGTGCAAAACTCAGTGGCAGTTTCTCAAAAAGTTTTTAGGCCAGCAGAGCTCCATGTTTTTGGAGTGTTTACCCTGTCCCTTAGTTTTGGAAACTGCTCTACCACCTCCAAGGTTGTAAACTCCTGAGCATTTTCCATTCCAGATATGTATTCACTGATTTTGTAACTCTTCTCCTCTAATTGTGTCTTACTTGTGGTGAAGGTAATGTCAAGGCATGTTCTGGATGAAAGCACTAGGATATTTGTGCAGCATATATTTACATACACATTGGATTCATTTTCCAATTTTCCATTCGAAATACTGAACCCCTGACACTAACCCATACCTAGTAGACTCAGACTATTCATCCTAATATAATGGAGAAAATTAACCCAACACAATAGAAATACAAGCACTTCAGAGGAGACATGTTGTATTGTTGGACTTGACATTTGCATTATATAAGGTAGGAGTTATAAATCTAGTCAAATTTTAATTGAAATATTCTCCATGTGTTTTTAAACTTAACAAATATGTGAATTCTTGTTTCCCTTTTCTGTAGCCTATTCACACATGTATATTTATATGCATATATAGAATCCTACCAGGTATCACACGTACATTTTTGTGAGGTGGCTGCCTTGGCAGATACAAATTGTGAGAAGAGTTCACTCCTCCTAAATGCTGTTGGAAATGAAAATTCAACCTATAGGAGAGCGTCCTAGTAGAACAACATTATTCATTAACTCATGTTCAGTAAAATAAATATTTTTGCATTTGTGGATGATATATATTTACTGATGAATTCGATTGGCATTTATATTGGTACTTTTTAATGTCTGTGAGTGTTGTGTGTGTGTGTTTGTGTGTGTGTGTGTATATATATATAGATATGGATATAGATATAGATATAGATATAGATATACTCTCCAAATTTTTCAAAATATGAAATATATGCGTCTAATATACACTCTCTAAATTCATTCATGTTCATGTATGTGGATTTATAATCCACTTTTCACAAGATTATAATCAGAAATATTCATCCACCTGAAATACATATTTGTTTCCTAGTACTGAAAACTAACTTCAGTGAATGGTGCATACAAATCCTAATTATTCTACAGTAACTGACCCAGTCTAACATCAATGCAAGTAGACTCCTATGGGACATGATATGTAATTTGTCATTCATTTGTATTCGACACTGGTACATTATTATTTCTTCAGTTTTTGAACATCATAAGATATACATTTGCCAAGGCAGTGACCTCATTCAGTTCCAAAGAATGTGACATACCTCATTTCCTTGGTGATGGAACTCTCTGAACTTTGTATCCAAGGAGCCAGGCACCCAGAGGCAGTCCCAGGCCCAGTCCCAGTGGGCTCACTTGTTTGAATTTACCAAAGATAGAGTCAGTCATTCTTGGTACCTACTGAATTGGGATTACCAAATGCCTGGAGAGCTCTGAATAGGGAGCTTTCCTGAGAAAGCAGGTAGTGGCTCTCCACTTTTTCCTTACAACTTTACAGATTTGGCCAAGGAAAACAGATCTGAGAGAGGACAGGCCATTTCGGAAGAACAGAGTATGGCCACCATTCAGAGGACACTCTGGTTAGTCATACACCTATGGGGAAGGAGGTGCCTTTTTGGGAGTGGGTGTGGGTTTGTGGTTTGTCTCATGTTCTGAAAATAGGTAGGAATGGCGGTTTGTTTGTTTTGGAGTGAACTGTTTCCGGTAAGTCATTTGAAGAGGTGAGTGTTTCCATGTCTGTGTATCCCACTGTGCCTGTGGTAGTAGACATGAGAAAAGAGAATGCAGCAATGGATGTGTCATGTCTAGTATAAAGCTTCCCAGCATTCATCCTGCCCAATTTATGAATGGAGTGTGGCTTGCCTTATGCACGGGCAACACCTAATACCTTCCTAAGTCCCTGTTTTCTTCCTGAATTCTGGCCACTCTCTAGAATAGGCTCATGGTTATGTGTCCAAGATATGTACCAAATCCAAGGTCTTTGACATGGCCATGTACTGGATACCTGAATGGAATGGCCAGCATCTCAGAAAACTCAGATATCAGTGTGACCAGGAAAGTCTCAGTGGAGATACCCTGCTTTGGGCCTTTTGCTTACCTATTGTTCTGTTGCCCTGAATATCAGGAAGATCTTTGTCTCATGCAACCCCTTTGTTAAGCCTGAAGAAAACAGTTTTCAAATGGAAATGAATGTGCATCACCTCTGGCTCTTTGCTTAATTTCATTGGAAAAGGATGTGTCTGATTCAGGCCCTTTGCCCTGTTTTAGGCTGTGACTTAGATTCTCAGCACCTGATGGATATAAAGAAAGATCCCATATGTGCATCTAAACCAAAATGGAAAAACGTTCAATCAATGTGCATGAATTATATTGCCTTCCTTTGTTAGGTTTCTGAAATCCATCATGTCAGAATAGGGATTCTTTGGGTGAAATGAGTTCTTCAAATCTCTGCAGAGGGGCTTGGCTTTTCTTATGACTCCAATTCACAAAAAGAATCTAGACCCCACAGTCAGAGAGCCTCAAATTGGAGAAGCGAAGCAGTATTAAGGGCAGGCCTATTTGATCACTCCTGGTTCACAGGAAGGGTGTCCAAGCCACCCTGTCATTCGGCAAATGAGGGGCAAGGGAGCTTATTTTGGACACTGTCTTGGGATGTGCCTCTCATGAAAACCTCCATCCAGATGTTATGATGAGTATCTTTATGGTAGAAGATGAGGGCCATGTAGGAGTGTTTTGGTTATAATTGTGGTAATTTGTGTGGCAGTTGGAAGAGATGACTGGGTAAACCTGGGCTTGAATTCTGCTGTGATTCCCCTTAGAGACTGAGTTCTGGAACTGACCTCAGAGAAGTATTGACATGAATTGTGTTGGGATTTTAGGAGGCCATGAATGACAGTTGCCATTGGAACCTGGGATCAAGGCCCAGAGTGGCTTTCCACAGAACACTGGGAATCACAGCCAGGATATTACATGATTTTACTCTGAAAGACTTGGCAGGCATAATTGAGATTCAAAACACACTTGGACCTCGCTTTGTAGACCTCAATGGGCCTGGCTTCATGTGACTTTTTGGCCACTCTTTGGGTAGACTTGCCTGTGAGAGTGCTCCAGAGATTTCCCTGAAATTAGCTTCCTCACCATTTAATGGTTCCTGAATGAATTGAAACCAACATTGCCTCCAAATGCATCTGTGAAAAAATGCTAGATAATTACCATGAAATTTTAGAAATTCCGATGACCAGCTGGCACTGGAGGACCTTTGATGTCCTGTTGATGATCATGAGTATACCAGACAGGGCCTTGATTGACTGGGTTTCATGAAAATGGTGTAGAACAGAGATGCCAGTAAGTTGGGGCCTGGTAAGTAGTGGGCCTAGAGCTGTGTTATGCAAATGTGTGATAAAACATCTGTGGTGGGGCCATGTGGATCTTCCATTGGCTTCCAAATGGCTGTGACTGACATGGTGCAACCATCACACCCATATATGTAAAGGCATATTTTTATATGGAGAGGTTTCAGGGCAATGTTCAGTATCATGTTGCTATTGTCAAGGGGGCAAGCTACTTGAGATAGAACCCTGGTTGGTGCATTCTCCTGGAGACCCTGCCAACCACACCTGACAGAACTCCCTTCAGCACTGTGTCCCATTTGAACTCGTTGTATTTCATGAAGCAAATACCAAACTCCCAGTGCAGCAGCAAGAAACACCACGAAAATTGGAGGATGACCATTGGTTTCACAGTCCACACGGGAAGACCCTTAGCCCTCAGTGGCCAATGTTTACCTACAAAAAGAGAATTCATCACTGCTGCCTCATTTTTATTTGAAAATAAGTAATCATTTCCTCCAGGTCACATAGATGCAGATCCAGCTTTGATGGTTTCACTACAAATAAAGCTAAAGCTCCTGACAACAACATATATTTCAAGTGCCCAACCTCAGAGGCAGATTCTCAAAAAGTCTTTTGGCCAGCAGAGCTCCATGTTTGTGGAGTGTTTACCCTGTCTCTTACTTTTGGAAACTCCTCTACCACCTCCAAAGATGTGAAATCTGGAGCATTTTCCATTCTAGATATGTATTCACAGATTTTCTAACTCTTCTCCTCTAATTGGGTCTTACTTGGGGCGAAGGTAATGTCAAGGCATTGTTCTGGAGGAGAGTGGGAAGATTTTTCCGTAGCATATATTTGCATACACATTGGATTCAGTGTCCTATTTTCAATTCAAAATACTGAATACCTGACTCTAACCCATACCCTACCAGACTCTGACTACTAATCCTAATATGATGGAGAAAAATAACCCATAAAGAATAGAAATACAAGCAGTTCAGAGTAGGCATGGTGTATAGATGGACTTGCCTTTTGCATGATACAGAGTTGGAGTTATAAATCTAGTCAATTGTTTGTTGAAATAGTTGTCCTTGTATCTTTAAGGTTAACAAATATGTGAATTGATGTCTCCCTTTCTCTGTATTCTTATATGCACATATAGATTCCTATCTGGTACCACATGTACATTCTTGTGAGGTGGCTGACTTGGCAGATACAAATTGTTAGAAGAGATCACTCCTACTAAACCCTGTTGGAACTGAATATTCAACCTATGGGTGAGCTTGCTAGTTGAACAGCATTATACATAAATCCATGTTCAGTAAAATGAATATTTTTAGATCTGTGGATGGTATATATTTTATAATGAATTTTGATTGACATATATATTGCTACTTTTTTGTCTGTGTGTTTGTTTTATGTATATGTATATATATGTATATATGTGTGTGTATATATATATATATATATATATATATATATATATATATATATATACACTCTCCAGATTTTTCAAAATATGAAATATATGTGTCTTATATTCACTCCCTAAATTCATTCATGTTCATGTATGTGGATTTATAATCAACTATTCACAAGATTATTCTCAAAATATTCATCCACCTGAAATTTGCCCAATGCTCTCAAATGTCAATCCTATTTGTGACTACATATTTGTTTCTTCCTAAGATTATATATTTAAACTCAACCCTGTTCAAAATGTCTAATCCTATCACACACTTTATACTTTGCCTGATTTTGTAATGTCTCTATTGATATATGCTTTCCTACATATTTTCCCCACTTCATCATTGTGACTGACTCTTCACTTGTGCTGACATTTACATTCACTCTCTAATCGAAATCCTATTGCTAAGAAACTTTTGTTCCAAATCTTATACTCACCCTTCTTCCTAAACTTACTGACTATCTTCCTAATGCTACAGACTATCCCTTTTTGACTGGATGTTCTCTTCTACATTCAATCATCCAAGTAAACGTGGTGCGAGCTTCAGAGGAGGAGACTACCAACAGGCTATCTCATGCAACATCAAAGGGTTTATTGGGTGTCCAGAATGCTGGGGTTCAGAGCTCACCTGAATAGAGCAGATAGCCCTGAGAATAGCTGAAGTAGAGCTTATATACTTTCCCTGGAGAGAGAAGGGAGGGAATTGTATTGATGGGTCAGGGCGAGTGGGCGGTTTGCATGCAACTGGGAGAGGGAGTACATTCTGCAATTTGGCAGCTGGGGATAGAACATTCTGGGAACAAATTTTGCAAACATTTCTCAAGATTTCAACAGTGTTCTGTTAAGCATACAGAAAAACAAGATGTGACAAGTACCTATTTTATTAATATTTCATTCCCCACTTCTTCTTCTGGCTAATTTTAATCATAAAAATGATCATTGGAGGGTGTCACATTCAATGTCTGCTAGTGGGGTATTACCATAAGTTTAACTCCTCCAATTTGAGCCTGGAGAAAAGATATTACACGGTTGAGCAAACAGGGTTTTATAATTAGCAATAATATGAGGATTATTATTGGACCGGCCAGGGTTGATAAAAACGTAGTTAACCAGGGGGACTGTGTGAACCAAGACTCAAGCCACCCTTTTGGGCCCTCTCTCATTTGTTGATGCTCTTCAAGGTGTCTTTTAAATTTACTCATAGATTTTATTACGACTCCAGTATAGTCAGCATAAAAACAACATTCTTCCCTCAATGCAGCACAAAGCCCCCCTTCTCTAATGAAGAGGAGGTCCAACCCTCAACTGTTCTGTAAAACAACTTCAGAGAGAGAGGTTAAAGTTTCATGCAAAGCCCTGAAGGAGGTTTCTAATATCTTACTTTTGCTCTATTGCTGCTTCTAATTGGGTCATCTTTTGTGTCCCATGGACAATGCCACTGGTTCCTCTGCCCACCCGTGCAGCAACTCCTATTCCTAATAGGATGGCTAAAGTGAGGGATATATGTTCCCAGTGGAACCGGTTGTATGCCCCCCCTATTTGATCTTCAAATGAACCTGCATCATGATAGAGCACTCTGGGAAACATCTGCACCATTACACAATTTATCACATATCCTGATCATTTCATGAAAACATAAACGATGTTTAAGTATATAGAATTATGCTGTTGTAGGCACTGACAAAGCAAGGCACCTAAGATAGCACTCAAGAGAGGGAAACAGTCCTATTTGGTTGCAACCGGATTCAGAGGGCATTGCTTATATTGTAATCAATTAATCCCATGAAACTCAAGTTTAGGTAGTTTCAGAATTTTGTACCCAACATATAAGGGATGGGGCTCAGAAGTTCACAGTCTTCAGAAGTTTAAAAAAGCAGTATTTGTTTCTGTTTTTCCTTCTGTTCTGGGCAAGTTAACATTTCAAGGACACCTGGGAGGAGGAGAGCTTTTTCTTCCATTTCTTATTTTCCCCCTGCCAGCTGTTACCATGGAGCCCGGTTGGTAATTTCTTTATCTTAGAAATGTAGCCATCTCTGTGAAGCCCCAGCTGAAGGCCAGAGGACTTGTTCACATATTTTGTGAAAAACTAGTTAGGGGTTGTCTAGCTTAGAAGTACTGAGATTTTTAGCCAGTGGCCAAGTAGAACAGGGCAATACGAAAGAGAAAGTTTATCTACATTAAAGTCTTTATTGGGACTGTTTTGCTGAAAGTTCAAAACTCAGCCATGGTGAAGACTTCTGAAGAAGGTCATTTAAGACTTTTCTGTGGGCCTGGTACAGAGGGGGAAAGACGGGGAAGGTGGGGCTGAGAGCACCTCCGAGGATCTGAGAATGAGGGAAAAGAGAGATGTAAAAGAATAATGCGAAAGGGTATTGGGAATTTCCTAGCAGCAAACTTGAGCAGTAGATCAGGTAGAGCAGAGTGAAAGACGGGAATGAGGATCCCAAAATCCTGTGAGGGACTTTAAATTTTAGTAACCTGTTTTCAGTGATGACAAAGCAACTTTAAAGGCCAATTATATTACATCTTGGATAAGGGTCTCAGGGCTCTCCTCAGCTCGTTTGAGCATTGGGTTAGCTGGTAAGAGGACCTGGTGGGACCCGGTGAGGGCACTGACAGGAGATGAGAGGAATGAGTCGGTGTAGCGGTACCTATGTACCTGCTACCTCAGAAAGGGGGCGATGGTCTGAGAACTGGTGGAGCTTTGGGTTTCTGATCTAGTTATTGGAGGGGAGAAATCAAGTTGCTGAGATGGGAGTGACATCAGAGGGTCTGTAGCAGAAGGCTGAGGATAATGATCTATTGGAGAAGCATAGTTCAGGATGTGAGTGAGGGAGGGAAAAGGCTTCCACATAGGGGAATTTCCTTTAACTCATTTGAGCACTTGCAGAAGTTAAAAAGGTCATGCAAAATTTGAGGATCTAGAGACCCCTCTGGGTGCCATAGTTTTTGGTTGTCTAATTAGTAATGTGGCCAATGCTGTGTACTGAATTTGATGAAGAATTGGGGTTCCATCAGGCAGCCCCTGTATGCACACATTCCCATGACATACAGAAAAAGTCGGCTTTTCCCCCACACAGCCATTACTCTTTGTGGCTTTGATAGTCTGCCAGGCAAACTTAGTAATCTAGAGTAGCCAACCTGCATCTGGCTCGCGTGTCCCTACATCCATAATGTTTGTTTCCATTATCTATGGTACAGAAGGGATTTAATGGTATTTTAGTGGGATCCTCTTCATCAGGGATATCACAATAGGAAATACCTATAGCCAGCTAACAAATGTCTGGGTGGAGAGTTGGCCACCAGGTCCCTAAGGGGGCTGTATGCGAGATAGACCATACTTCTTTTCCAGTAGGATTTGTGATCAGCCTTCACTGCTTAATGGGCTGATGAGGGTTAGGACTACTTGTAGCCAAGGGGAGAGTATATAACCTTATTCACATTGCGAATACACAATTTGAAACTGTTACCAGTCTTTTTCAGTTTCCAGAAAGATTCTGTACAGGGAGCAGGCTTGAGATGAGAGGCATGGATCCAGGAAGTGATTCTGTTTACGTTTACCACTGTAGGTGTTATAATAGCACCTGGTATGGTCCTTTTCAGCGGGGTACCAGGGATGACACCTGATATCATCTTACATAGATGAAATCTCTTACTTGATATGGATGTGGAATCCCCTGGTTCCCAGTTGGGTAGGCAGTGGCCAGCTGTTTTCACAGGTATTACTGAGTTCTTTCAAGATCTTTAAGTCTGTCAAGCAAGGGGGTGTGGAAAGGATCTTTAGGTCTTACAGTTGGGCTTAGGTCCCCTACTGGAGGAGGGCCACCATAAAGAATTTCACATGTGGTAAGGTTACTCAAAGAAACAAAGGGATTTTTTCTTGCATGAAACATTGCATAAGGCAGGAGCATAGTCCAATCTTATGCTGATCTCTAAGCTTAATTTCGTTAAGGTCTCTTTAATAGTTCTATTCATTCTTTCTACTTGTCTTGAACTCTGTGGTCTATAAGCACAATTTAACTTCCAATTTATCCCCAGGTTCCTGGCTAACCCCTGACTTACCTGGGTCATGAACATCGGTCCATTGTCAGATCCTATTACCGGCTTAGCTTCCTCCAATGGTAGAGAGGCTTAGTCAGCAGCAGCGGAATCACTTAGAGTGTGTTGTGTGTTAGGGGACGAGGGCAGGGGATAAGGAGGGGGAGAAGAGTCCAGTAGAGTCAAATCTGTGACTCAGGGAGAACAGAGGGTGGAGGAGGAGGAGGTTGAGAGGGTTTGAGAGATCATGGGGGAAGGAGTAGGAGCAGAGGTAGGGGCAAGGAAAGGCTTCACCCATGGAGGAGGAGATTTGCAGAGGTCCTGCCAAGTTAAGATATATGGCTGTTGATCCGGATGGCTATGTGGCGCTGGCTGAAAGACAATACCTCTGACTTTTTAAATTAGTGGGAAGTAGAAAGATCCTTCTAGGGGCCATACGACTCCAAAGATGGGCCATTCTGAGGCACAGAGATTCTGCCAGGTCCAGCGTTTTACTAAAAATAGAAAGATTCTGAGCCCTTAAGCGGACTTTGGTCCAGTGATCAAGGGTCAGGGACAGAGGCATTGACGTGCTCTGTTCCATAATGAAAGTTCCACAAACAGTAAAAGCAAGGACACACGACACAGATAAGACAAGACCATAAAGACAGGCAATGAACGTCCAACACTGAGACCAGGAATGAGTAGCCGGCAAAACCCAATGGTATGGCAATAACGAATCTAAAAGAAAATATCACTGAGTCGAGAAGACTATTGTTCCTTGATTTCCCGAGTTCTCTGCGGGGTCCTCCAGAGAGGTGCCCTTTGTCTCTGTGACATGTCTCTCAGCCACCGTCGGAGAGAGCCCAGGCTCTTCATCGCCAGCAATTTTGCCAAGCCCTAACAAGAAACCTGAAACCAGAAAGAGGCGCCTTACTTGCTCCGAGAGGAGCCCGTTGGGGTCTCTCTCTCGTCCGCCACTGCTGGAACTCAGTGGAAACTCAATATGTAAAGGTCAGGCGAGTGTCAGAGGAAGATACTACCAAGAGACTGTCTCATGCAACAGCAAAGGGTTTATTTGTGGTCCAGCATGCTGGAGCTCAGAGCTAAATTAAATAGAGCAGAGAACTATGAGAACAGCTTAAGCAGAGCTTATATACTTTCCTTGGAGAGGGAAGAGAGGGAAGTTCAGTGATGAGTAAGGGCGAGTGGGCGGTTTGCATGACACCGAGTGAGGGAGTACATTCTGCAGTTCGGCTGTTGGGAACAGTACATTCTAGAACAAGATTAGCAAACATTTCTCAAGATTTCAACAGTGTTTTGTTAAGCATACAGAAAAACAGGAAGTGACAAGTACCTATTTTATTAATTTTATTAACCTTTCACTACCGACTATGCCTTTTTGACTTGATGTTCCTTCTACATTAATTCATGCAACGTACAAGGTGCTATGCCATTGTATATCGATTTATCTGAGACAACTCTGCAGAACGTAATTCAACACCACGTATCCCTATCAAGGGCCCAATGCCCTTCTGGGCTTCAAATCAGACTTAAATTTCTTTTTTCATACATATATTTCACCTATATATTCTTCTACACATAGCAAGTTCCCAATACGATCATTCATCCAGCAAAATGATTTCTAACCCAAATCGAGCATGTTTTTAACCATAACCGGACACTGTTCCCTCAATCTAACTTTACAGAAGAGCAGGGCAGGAGTTGATATTACAATACAGAAATGTAGAAAAACTTCCACCTGCTGAGAACCTCAAAGGTCCATGCAGAAATGATCCCTGGAGAAGATGTAGGAAGCAATAAAGGACCTGAGAGACCAAAAGTCATCTTCCATGGCAAACAACCCGGTCAGGATAAAAGGTTGTGTCTGAATCAGATTTTTTTTTAATGTAGAGATCATGGACCAAACCAGGCCTGTGTGGAGATCTATTCCTGGGTGCCTTTGGTTGATATACCATTCTAACTTGTGAAAATGTCACAGGAAGTAGGGGCAGCCTCAATCTCTTGGGACCCTTGGAAGCAACAGTTAGGACAAAGTGGCTGCCAAGACAGTGCCCTCATTCAGTTCAGGAAGGAAGTGACCTCACCTCACTTTCTTGGTGATGGAACTCTCTGAACGTGGGATCCAGGAAGCCAGGCACACAGAGCCAGTCCCAGTCCCAGTCCCAGTGGTCTCACTTGTTTGGATTTACCAAGGACAGGGTCAGTATTTTTTGGTACCTACAGATGTGAGGAAGGCCAAATGCCAGGAAAGCTCGGATGCAGGGCTTTTCATGAGAAAGCAGGTAGTAGCTCACCGTTGGCTCCTAAGAAGTTCACAGAGTTGGCCAAGGAGACAAGATCTGAGACAGGAAAGGCCATTTTGGGGGAACATATTATGGCCCACAAGTCAGAGGACACTCTGGATAGTCACAAACCTACTTAGGGGAAGGAGGTGCCTTTGTGGGTGTGGTTGTGGGTTTGTGGTTTTGTCTCATTTTCTGAGAATAGGTAGGACAGTCGGTTTGTTTCATTTGAAGTGGACTGTTTCTAGTAAGTCTTTTCACAGGGCGAGTGTTTCTATGTCTGTGTATTCCACTGTTTCCGTGGTTGTAGACATTAGAAAAGAGAATCCATCAATGGATGTGTCGTGTCTAGTAGAAATCTTCTCAGCATTCATATTGCCCCATTTATGAATGGACTGTAGCTTGCCTTATCGATGAGCAACACCTGCTACCTTCCTAAGTTTCTATTTTCGTCCTGAATTCCGGCCAATCTCAAGAATAGGCCCATGGTTTTGTGTCCAAGATATGTACCACCTACAAGCTCTGTGACATGGCCATGTACTGGATAGCTGTAGGGGATGGCGAGCATCTCAGAAAACTCAGATATCAGTGTGACCAGGAAAGTCTCAGAGGAGAAACCCTGCTTTCGGCCTTTTGCTAACCTATTGTTCTGTTGCCCTGAATGTCAGGAAGTTCTTTGCCTCAGGCCACCCCTTTGTGAAGCCTGAAGAAAACAGTTTTCAAATGGAAATGAATGGGCATACCTGTGGCACTTTCCTTAATTGCTTTGGAAAGGGATGTGTCTGAATCAGGCCCTTGGCCCTGTGTGTGGCTGTGGCTTAGATTCTCAGCACCTGATGGATCTAAAGAAAGTTACCATGTGTGCATCCAAAAGAAAATTCGCCAAAAGAGCAATTATTGGGAGGAAGTCTCTCGACTTCCTCTGTAAGGTTCCTGACTTCCATCAAGTGAGAATGGGATCCTTTGGGTCAAAAGAGTTCTACAAAACCTGCAGAGGCTAGCCCATTGTGCTTGGGTTTTCTCATGACTAAAATTCACATAAAGAATCTAAACCCCACAGACAGTAGTCCTCAAATTGGAGCGGTATTAACGGCAGGCCTATTTGATCACTTTTGGTTCACCGGATGGGTGTCCAGGCCACCTTGACTTTAGGCAAATGAGGGGCAAAGGAGCTTATTTGGGACACTGTCTTGGTCTGCACCCCTAATGGAAACCTCCAGCCAGATTATGATGAGTGTCTATATGAAAGAAGATGAGGGCCATATGGGAGGGTTCTTGTTTTAATTGTGGTAATATGTGTGGTAGTTGGAAGAGATGACTGGGTCCACCAGGGCTTGAACTCTGGTGTGATTCCCCTTAGAGACTGAGTTCTGGAACTGACCTCAGAGAAGTATTGCCATGAATAGTGTTGGGATTTTAGGAGACCACGCATGAGAATCGCTTTTGGAAACTGAGATCTAGGCCCAGGATGGCTTTCCACAGAGCTCAGGGATTCTGAGCCAGGATATCACATGTTTTAATTCTTAAAGACTTGGTAGCCATAATTGAGAGTCCAAACACACATGGACCTCACATTGTATACCTCAATGGGCCTGGATTCATGTTTCCTTTTGGTCACTCTTTGGGAAGGCTTGCCTGTGAGTGTTCTCCAGAGCTTTCATTGAAATGAGCTTCCTCACCATTTAATGGTTCCTGAATTAAATGAAACCCACAGTGCCTCCAACTTCATCCTTGAAAAATGACTAGATTAATACCATGAAATTTTTGAAATCCCCATGACCAGGTGGCACTGGATAACCTTTAGATATCCTGTTGCTGATCATGAGTATAACAAACAGTGCCTTGATTGACTGAGTTTCGTGAAAATGGTGTAGAACAGAGATGCCAGTAAGTTGGAGCCTTCTGGGTAGTGGGCGTAGAGCAGTGGACTATAGGTGTGTAAATAAATATTTTTGGTAGGAACACCTGGATCTTCCATTGGCTTCCAAATCTTGCGACTGACATGGTGCAGGCAGCAGACCTTTATATGTAAAGGCATCTTGTTATATGTAGAGGTTTCAGGGCAATGTTCAGAATCAGGTTGCTATAGTCAAGGGGAAAGCTATGTGGGATAGAAGCCTGGTTCGTACATTCTCTTGCCGACCCTGACCAACCACACATGACAGAACTCCCTCCAGCATTGTGTCCCAGTTGAACATATTGTATTTCATGAAGCAAATACCAAATTCCCAGTGCAGCAGTAAGAAACACCCTGAAAAGTGGAGGATGACCAAATGGCTTCACAGACCACACGGGAAGACACTTAGCTCCCAGTAGCAACAGTTTACCTACAAAGGGAGTTTTCAGACCTGCTGCCTCATGTTCATTACAAAATAAAGAACCATGTCCTCCAGGTCACATAGATGCAGACCCAGATTGCAGAATCACATCAGTTGCAGAACCATTGATTTAAATATTGCCATACATATATTTCTTGTGCCTAACCTCAGAGGAAGTTTCTCAATAAGTCTTTAGGTCAGCACAGCTCCATGTTTCTGAAGTGTTTACCATCTCCCATACTTTTGTAAACTGTTTTACCACCTCCAGTGTTGTGAACTCCTGAGCATTTTTCATTCCACATATGTATTCACAGGTTTTCTAACTCCTCTCCTCTAATTGTGTCTTACTTTTAGCGATGGTTATGTCAAGGTATTGTTCTGGATAAGAGAGGGAAGATTTTTGTGTATCACATGTTTGCATACACATTAGATTCATTTTCCTATTTTCCATTTGAAATACTGAATCCCTGACACTAACCCATACCCTACTAGACTCTGACTACTAATCCTAATATCATGGAGAAAAAAAAACCTAACTGAATAGAAGTACAGTCCTTTTATAGGAAGCATGGTGTATATTTGCATTTGTCTTCCTCTTTATCAAGAGTATGTGTTTTAAATTTAGTAAACTTTTCATTTTAATATTTCTCCATGATTTTTTAAAGTTATCACATATGTAAATTCCTGTCTCCCTTTCTCTGTATCCTATTCAGCACATGTAATTTTTTATGCATATACAATATCCTACCTGGTATCACACGTACATTCTTGTAAGATCACTGACTTTGGAATATAAAAATTGTGAGAAGAGATGACTCTCCCTAAATAATGATGGAACTGAAAATTCCACCTATGGGTGAGCTTCCTAGTGAAAAACACTATACATAAATCCATGTTCAGTAAAATGAATATTTTTGGATTTGTGAATGAATTATATTTCATGATGAATATCGATTGGCATATATATTGCTAAATATTAATGTGTGTGTGTGTGCATGTGTGTGTGTGTGTGTGCGTGTGTGTGTGTGTATATTCTACGGATTTTAAAAAAATATGAAAAATATGTGTCTTATTATACACTCCCTAAATTCATTCATATTCATTTATGTTCATTTAAATTCAAATTTTCACAAGATTATTCTCAGTAATATTCATAAACCTGAAATATATTTTGGTTTCCTACTACTGAAAAGTTAGTTCAGTGGATGGTGCTTAAAAATCCTAATATTTCTACAGTAACTGACCCAGTTTAACATCAATGCAAGTAGATTGCTATGGGACATGATGTGTAATTTGAAGTTCATTTTTACTCAACACTGGTACATTACTATTTCTTCAGTTTATGGACATCATAGGATGTATTTTTTCATCCAGAAATTCACAAATTTTTTTGGCATTTGGTTCACTTTCAATTACTTACTACTTCAGAACACATGTATTCCTCCATGTTTCTTTACTGGTCTTTTCACTAGACTTCTTTCTAAACACATTATTTTCGATTCCATAATCATTTTTGAAGCAAAACTCACTCTTCACGACAAACCGTAACCCTAATAATACCATTGCATATATAACTCGTTGGAATGATGGTATATATATCAATATAAGATTTCCAATATATTTTCAGATGCAAACTCAATCCATTATTTAATGTTGGATCCAGTTACATACTTTATTCACAATATGGTCTATTCATGCATCATCTCAATAATCATCAACACAAGGTACACCTATTTGTATCCCCAGTACTAATTTATAAGTTTCCAGAATATTACTCCCCTTTATGGTGGAAGAAATACTTATGTCACCTGATCTACATATACATTTTACCACAGTAGTATTCTGGACACAAAATGCAAAGGTCACACATATGATTGTACCAAAGCCTAAATGGAAAGTGACCATGAATTACTAAAAGCATCTATGTCCAGGGTGCCTACTGCTCTCAAATGTCAATCCTATTGGTTACTACATATTTGTTTCTTCCTAAGATTATATATTTAACCTCAAGCCTGTTGAAAATATCTAATCCTATCACTCACTTTATACTTTGCCTGATTTCCTAATGCCCCTATTGATATCTGCTTTCCTACATATTTTTCCCAGTTCATCATTGTGACTGTCTCTTCACATGTGCTGACATTTACATTCACCCTCTAACTGAAAACCAATTGCTAAAGAACTTTTGGTCCAACTCCGAGACTCACTCTTCTTCCTAAACCTACTGACTATCTTCCTAATCCTACAGACTATCCCTTTTTGACTGGATGTTCTCTTCTACTTTCAATCATCCGAGGTATAGGGTCCTATGCCATTGTATATCGATTTATCTGAGACCTCGGTGCAGAACATAATTCAATCTAAGTATACCAATCAAGGGCCCAATGCCTTTCTGGGCTTCAAATCTTTCCCAGATCTCTGATCTCATACATATATTTCACATTTATATTCTTATAAATATCACAGGTTCCCAATACCGTAATTCATCCAGCAGAATGACTCCTAACCCAAATCGAACATGCTATTAACACTAACCATACACTGTTCCCTCAATCTCACTTTACAGAAGAGCAGGGACAGAGTTGGTCTTAAAATCCAGGAAGGTAGGGTATCATCCACCAGCTGAGAACCTCAAAGGTCCCTGCAGAAATAATCCCTTGAGTAGGTGTAGGCAGGTATGAAGGATCTGAGAGAGCAAAAGTCATCTTCCATGGCAAACAACCTGGTCAGGTTGAAGGGATGTGTCTGAATTAGCCTCTCTCTTCCTAATGTAGAGAAGATGGACCAAACCATGCCTGTGTGGAGAGCTGTTCCCCGGTGCCTATGGTTGATATACCATCCTAACTTATGAATGAGTCACAGCAAGTAGAGGCAGACTCCATCTTTTGGGAACCTTGGAAGCAACTGTTAAAACAAAGTGGTTTCCAAGGCAGTGACTTCATTCAGTTCTTGAAGGAAGTGACCTCACCTTACATTATTGGTGATGAAAGTCTGTGATCTTGGGATCCAGGAAACCAGGCACACAGAGTCAAACCCACTCCATGTCCCAGTGGGCTCACTTGTTTGGATTTAACAAGACAGAGTCACTCTTTCTTGGTACCTACTGATGTGAGGACAGCCAAATGCCTGGAAACTATGAAGACTGGCCTTTCCAGAGAAAGCAGATAGTTTCTCACCACGGGCTCCTGACAACTTCACAGAGTTTGCTAAAGAGACCAGATCGGAGACAGGACACGCCATTTTTGGGGAACATAGTATGGCCCACAAGTCAGAGGACACTCCGGATAGACACAGACTTACTTGGGGGAAAGAGGTGCCTTTTTGGGTGTGAGTGTGAGTTTGTGGTTTTGTCTCATGTTCTGAGAATAGTTAGGAAAGCTGGTTTGTTTGTTTTGGAGTGGACTGTTTCTAGTAAGTCCTTTGACAACGTGAGTGTTTCTGTGTCTATATATCATACTGTGTCCGTGATTGTAGACAGTAGAAATGAGAATGCATCAATGGATGTGTCCTGTCTACGAGAAAGCTTCAAAGCATTCATCCTGTGCAATTTATGAATGGACTGCAGGTTGCCGTATGGATGGGCAACTCCTGCCATCTTTCTAAATTCCTGTTTTCTTCCTGAATTCTGGACACTCTCCAGAATACGCTCATGATTTTGTGTCCAAGATATGTACCACCTCAATCTCTGTGACATGGCCATGTACTGGATAGCTGATGGGAATGGTGAGTATCTCAGAAAACTCAGATATCACTATGCCCAAGAAAGTCTCAGTGGAGAAACCCTGCTTTGGGCCTTTTGCTTACCTATTCTGTTGCCCTGAATGTCAGGAAGGTCTTTGCCTCAGGCCACACTTTGTGAAGCCTGAAGAAAATAGTTTTCAAATGGAATTGAATGGTCATTACCTGTGCCTCTTCGGTTAATTGCTTTGGAAATGGATGTGTCTGAATCAGCCTCTTGGCCCTATGTGAGGCTGTGGCTTAGATTCACAGCACATGATGGGTCTAAAGAAAAATCCCATGTGTGCATCCAAAACCAAAATGGACAAAAGAACTGTCATGGTGGATAGAGTCTCTCGCCTTCCTCTGTAAGGTTCCTGACGTCCATTAAGTGAGAATAGGGATCATTTGGGTCAAGTGAATTCTTTAAAGTTCTGCAGAGGCTATCCCATAGGTTCGTGGGTTTTCTCATGACTCCAATTCACATCTATGTTTACAGAAGAGCAGGGACAGTGTTGGTCTTACAATACAGGAATGCAGTGGATCTTCCATCTGTTGAGAACCTCAAAGCTCCATGCAGAAATGATCTCTGGAGAAGATGTAGGCAGCTATGTAAGACCTGAGAGAGCAAAAATCATCTTCCATGGCAAACAACCTGGTCAGGATTAAGGGTTGAGTCAGAATGAGCCTATCTCTTCTTAATGTAGAGAAGATGGACCAAACCCGGCCTGTGTGGAGAGCTGTTCCCTTTTGCCTATGGGTGATATACCATTCTAACTTGTGAAAGTGTCACAGGAAGTAGGGGCAGCCCTCATCTCATGGGACCGTTGGAAGCAATTGTTATGACAAAGTGGTTGCCAAGGCAGTGATCTCATTCAGTTCCTGAAGGACGTGATCTCATCTCACTTCCATGGCGATGGAACTCTCTGAACTTGGGATACAGAAAGCCAGGCACCCAGAGCCAGTCTCAGTTCTAGTCCCAGTGGTCTCACTTTTTTGGATTTACAAAGGACAGAGTCAGTCTTTCTTGATACCTACTGATGTGAGGATGGCCAAATGCCAGGAAAGCTCGGAAGAGGGGCTCTTCCTGAGAAAGCAGATAGTGGCTCACTCCTGGCTTCTAACAACTTCACATTGTTGGCCAAGAAGACCAGATCTGAGACAGGTCAGGCCATTTCGGAGCATCATAGTATGGCCCATCAGTCAGAGCACACTCCGGAGAGTCACAGACCTATTTGGGGGAGGAAGGTGCCATTGCGGGTGTGGGTTTGTGGTTTTGTCTCATGTTCTGAGAATAGTTAGAAAAGGCGGTTTGTTTGGTTTGGAGTGAACTGTTTCTAGTAAGTCGTTTGACAATGCAAGTGTTTCTATGTCTGTGTATCCCACTGTGTCCGTACTTGTAGACATTAGAAAAGAGAATGCATCAAAGGATGTGTCCAGGCTAGTAGAAAGCTTACCAGAATTCTTTCTGCCCAATGTATGAAAGGAATGCGGCTTGCCTTATGGATGGGTAACACCTGCTATCTTCCTAAGTTCCTGTTTTCTTCCTGAATTCTGGCCACTCTCCAGAATAGGCTCATGATTTTGTGACCAAGTTATGTACCACCTCCAAGCTCTGTGACATGGCCATGTACTGGATAGCTGAATGGAATGGCGAGCGTCTCAGAAAATTCAGATATCAGTGTGACCAGGAAAGTCTCAGTGGAGAAACACTGCTTTGGGCCATTTGCTAACCTAATGTTCTGTTGCCCTGAATGTCAGGAAGGTCTTTGCCTCATGCCACCCCTTTGTGAAGCCTGAAGAAAACAGTTTTCAAATGGAAATGAATATGGATCACCTGTGGCTCTTTGCTTAATTGCTTTGAAAAGGGATGTGTCTGAATCAGCCTCTTGGCCCTGTGTGAGGTTGTGGCTTAGATACTCAGCACGTGGTGGATGTAAAGAGAGATCCCATGTGTGCATCCAAAACCAAAATGGCCAAAAAGCAGTCCTTGTGGATGAAGTCTGTCCCCTTCCTCTTTAAAGTTCTTGAACTCCATCAAGTGAGAATAGGGATCCTTTGGGTCAAATGGGTTCTTCAAAGACCTGCAGAGGAGCTTGTGTTTTCTCATGACTGCAAATCACATAAAAATATATACCTGACACTCAGTTTTCCACAAATTGGAGAAGCATAGAAGTATTAACGTCTAGCATATTTGATCACTCCTGTTTCACATGAAGGGTGTCCAGACCACCCTGAATTTACGCCAATGAGGGGCAAGGGAGTTATTTTGGACACTCTCTTGGACTCCGCCACTCATGGAAACCTTCAGCCAGAGGTTGTGATTAGTGTCTATATGGAAGAAGATGAGGGCCATATGGGAGGGTTTTGGTTTTAATTTTGGTCATTTGTGTCCGGTTGGAAGACATGACTGGGACCACCTGGGCTTGAACTCTGGTGTGATTCCCCTTAGAGACTGAATTCAGAGAAGTATTGCCATGAATTTTGTTGGGATTTTAGGAGGCCACCCATGAGAATCACCCTTGGAAACTGAGATCTAGGCCCAGGGTGGCTTTCCACAGAGCCCTGGGTATCTCAGCCAGAAGATCACATGATTTAATTCTGAAAGACTTGTCAGCCATTGTTGAGAGTCACAACACCCATGGACGTCACATTGTAGACCTCAATAGGCCTGGCTTCATGTGACATTTTGGCCACTCTTTGGGAAGCCTTGCCTGTGAGAGTTCTACAGAGCATTCATTGAAATGAGCTTCCTCACCATTTAAAGGTTCCTGAATGAATTGAAACCCACAGTGCCTGCAACGTCATCCTTGAAAAATACCTAGATAAATACCATGAAATTTTTGAAATTCCCATGACCAGGTGGCACTGGAGAAACTTTGGATGTCCTGTTGCTGATCGTAAATATGCAAGACAGTGCCTTGATTGAGTGGGTTTCATGAAAATGGTGTAGAATAGAGATGCCAATATGTTGGAACCTGCTGAGTAGTGGGCCTAGAGCAGTGGTAGGCAGGGGTGTGATAAAAAATTTGTGGTGGGGCCATGTGGATCTGCCATTGGATCCCAAATGGCTTGTGACTTACATGGTGAAGCCAGCAAACCCTTCCATGTAAAGGCTTCTGGTTATATGGAGATGTTTCCGGGCAATGTTTAGAATCAGGTTACTATGGACATGGGGCCAAGCTATGTGGGATAGAAACCTGGTTGGTGCATTCTCCTGCAGACCCTGACCAACCACACATGAAAGAATTGCCTCCAGAACTGTGTCCCAGTTGAACTTCTTTTATTTCATGAAGCAAATGCCAAAGTCCCAGTGCAGCAGCAAGAAACACCACGAAAAGTGGAGGATAACCAAATGGCTTCCCAGTCCACATGGGAATACCCTTAGCCCCCAGTGGCCACAGTTTACTTACAAAGAGAGAATTCAGCACTGCTGCCTCATGTTCATTGGAAAATAAGAAACCATGTCCTCCAGGTCACATAGATGCAGACACAGCTTTGATAGTCTCACTAAAAAGAAGCTAAAGCTCCTGACAACATATATTTCAAGTGCCCAAACTCAGAGGCAGTTTCTCAAGAAGTATTTAGGCCAGCAGAGCTCCATGTTTATGGAGTGTTTACCCTGTCCCATACTAGGGAAACTCCTCTACCACTTCCAAGGTTGTAAACTCCTGAGCATATTATTCACAGATTTTATTACTCTTCTCCTCTAATTGTGTCTTACTTTGGGCGAAAAAAATATCAAGGAATTGTTCTGGATGAGAGTGGGAAGATTTTGTTTAGCACATATTTGCATACACATTGGATTCATTTTTCTATTTTACATTTGAAATACTGAATCCCTGACACTAACACATGCTCTGCTAGATTCTGAATACTAATCCTAATATGATGGAGAAAAATAACGGAAACAGAATAGAAATACAAGCAGTTCAGAGGAGGCATGTTGTATACTTGGACTTGCCTTTTGCATTATATAGGGTAGGAGTTATAAATCTAGTCAATTTTTTGTTGAAATAGTTTTCCATGTGCTTTTAAAGTTAACAAATATGTGAATTCCTGTCTCCCTTTCTCTGTATTCTATTCAGCACATGTATTTTTATATGCACATATAGAATCCTACCTGGTATCACACGTACATTCTTGTGAGTTACATGACTTGGTAGATACAAAGTGTGAGAAGAGATCACTCCTCTTAAACGCTGTTTGACCTGAAAATTCAACCTATGGGTGAGCTTCCTAGTTGAAAAAAGTTATACATAAATCCATATCCAGTAAAATGAATATTTTTGGATCTGTGGATGATACATATTTCACGGTGTAATTCGATTGGCATATATATTGCTAATTTTTAAAATCTGTGTGTGGATATATATATATATATATATATATATATATATATATATATATATATATTCATATTCTCTCCAGATATTTCAAAATATTTAATATATGTGTCTTATTATACACTCCCTAAATTCATTCATGATTATGTATATGGATTTATAATCAACTTTTCACAAGATTATTCTCAGAAATATTCATTCACCTGATATACGTATTTTTTTCCTAGTATTGAAAACTAACTTCAGTGAATGGTGCATATAAATCCTAATATTTCTACAGTAACTGATCCATTTTCACATCAATGCAAGTAGATTCCTATGGCACATGATAAGTATTTTGAAGTTCATTTTTATTCAAAACTAGTACATTACTATTTCTTCAGTTTATGCACATTATTGGATATATATTTCATCCACAAGTTCACAAATTTATAGGCATTTATTTCACTTTCATTCACTTTCTGCTTCAGAAAACACGTGTTCCGCCATGTTTCAAACTGGTCTTTTCATGAGACTTCTTTCCAAACACATTATTTTTGATTTCCATAATCACTTTTGAGCAAAACTCACACACTCTTCATGATAAACCATAACCCTAGGATTACAATTAGACGTATAACTAGTTGTTATGAATGATTATATATCAATATATGATTTCTTATGTATTTTCAGATATCAATTCAATACATTATTTAAAGTGGAACCAGTTATATTATTTATTAACTGTATGGTCTATTCATGCATTATCTCTATATTCATAGTCACAGGGTACACCTATTTTTCCCCTCAATACTAATTTATACGTTTTCAAAATATTCCTCAAAAAATGGTGGAAGAAATACTCATGTCACCTGATCTATATATACATTTTATCACAGTAATATTCTGGACAAAAAAATCAAAGGTCACCCTTAAGGTTGTACCAAAGCCTAAATGGAAAGTGAGCATGGATTACTAAAACCTTCCATGTCCAGGTGGCCTAATGCTCTCAAATGTCAATCTTATTGGTGACTACATTTTTGTTTCTTCCTAAGATTATATATTCAACCTCAAGCCTGTTGAAAATGTCTAATCCTATCACTCACTTTATACTTTGCCTGATTTAGTAATGTCTCTATTTATATCTATTTTCCTACATATTTTCCCCTGTTCATCATTGTGACTGACTCTTCACTTGTGCTGACATTTACATTCACTGTCTACCTGAAACCCTATTGCTTAAGAACTTTTGGTCTAAATCCTATTCTCACTCTTCTTTGTAAACCTACTGACTATCTTTCTAATCCTACCGACAATCCCTTTTTGAGTGGGTGTTCTATTCGACATTCAATCATCCAAGGTACAAGCTCCATGGCATTGTATATAGATTTATCTGAGACATTTTTGCAGAAAATAATTCAAAGCTAAGTGTACCAATTAAGGGCCCAATGCCCTTCTGGACTTCATATCTTCCCTAGATTTCTGTTTTTATACTTATATTTCACCTATATATTCTTGTAAATATCATAGTTTCCCAATACCATTATTCGTCATGCAGAAGGATTCCTAACCCCAAATTGAACATGTTACTAACCCAAACCATACACTGTTCTCTCAATCGAACTTTACAGAACAGCAGGGACAGGGTTGCTCTTAAAATACAGGAATGTAGGGCATGTTCCACCTGTTGAGAACATCAAAGGTCCATGCAGAAATGATCCCTTGAGAAGATGTAGGCAGCTACGAAAGACCTGAGAGAGAAAAGTCATCTTCTATGGCAAACAACCTTGTCAGCATGAAGGGATGTGTATGAATCAGCCTCTCTCTTCTTAATGTAGAGAAGATGGACCAAACCAGTCCTAGGTGGAGAGCTGTTCCCGGGTGCCCATGGTTTATATACCATTCTAACTTGTGAAAGTGTCACAGGAAGTAGGGGCAGCCTCCATCTCATGGGACTCTTGAAAGCAACTGTTAGGACAAAGTGGTTGTCAAGGCAATGACCTCATTCAGTTCCTGAAGAAGTGATCTACCTCACTTCCTTGGTGATGGAACTCTCTTAACTTGGGATCCAGGAAGCCAGGCACCCGGAGCCAGTCCAGTCCCAGACCCAGTAGGCTCACTTGTTTGAATTTACCAAGGAGAGTGTCAGTCTTTCTTGGTACCAACATATGTGAGGATGGCCAAATACCAGGAGAGCTCTGAATAGGGGCCGTTCCTGAGAAAGTAGGTAGTGGTTCACCGCAGGCTCCTGACAACTTCACAGAGTTGGCCAAGGAGACCAGATCTGAGATAGGACAGGCCATTTTGGGGGAACATAGTATGGCCCACCACTCAGAGGAAACTCCGGATAGTCACAGAGTTACATGGGGGAAGAGGTGTCTTTGTGGGGTGGGTGTGATTTTGTGGTTTTGTCTCATGATCTGAGAATAGGTAGAAAAGACGGTTTGTTTGATTTGGAGTGGTCTTCTTCTAGTAAGTCGTTGGACAAGGCAAGTGTTTCTATTTCTGTGTATCCCACTGTGTCCGTGGTTGTAGACATAAGAAAATAGAATGCAACAATTCATATGTCCTGTATAGTAGAAAGATTCCCGGCATTCATCCTGCCCAATTTTTGAATGGACTGCAGCTTGCCTTATCCATGGGCAACACCTGCTACCTTCCTAAGTTCCTGTTTCTTCCAGAATTCTCACCACTCTCCAGAATAGTCTCATGGTTTTGTGTCCAAAATATGTACCACCTCCAAGCTCTGTGACATTGCCATGTCCTGGATAGCTGAAGGGAATGGCGAGCATCTCAGAAAACTCAGATATCAGTGTGACCAAGAAAGTCTCAGTGGAGAAACCATGCTTTCGGCCTTTTGCTTATCAATTGTTCTGTTTCCCTGAATGTCAGGAAGGTCTTTGCCTCAGGCCACCCCTTTGTGAAGCCTGAAGAAAACAGTTTTCAAATGGAAATGAATAGGCATCACCTGTGGCTCTTTGCTTAATTGCTTTGGAAAGGGATGTGTCTGAATCAGCCTCTTGGGCCTGTGTGAGGTTGTGGCTTAGATTCTCAGCACCTGATGGATGTAAAGAGAGATCCCATGTGTGCATCCAAAACCAAAATGGCCAAAAGAGCAATTATTGTGAATGAAGTCTCTCGCATTCATTTGTAAGGTTCCTGACCACCATCAAGTGAGAATACGGATCCTTTGGTTCAAATGAGTTATGCACAGCCCTGCAGAGGCTAACCCATAGGTTTTTGGGTTTTCTCATGGCTCCAAATCATATAAAGAATCTATACCTGACAGTCAGTAGGCCTCAAATTGGAGATGCAGAGCAGTATTAACAGGTGGCCTATCTGATCACTCCTGGTTCACCGGATGGGTGTCCAGGCCACCTTGACTTTAGGCAAATGAGGGGCAAGGGAGCTTATTTTTGACACTGTCTTGGGCTGCACCCCTCATGAAAAACTCCAGCCAGAGGTTATGATAAGTGTCTATATGGAAGAAGATGAGGGCCATGTGGGAGTGTTTGGTTTTAATTGTGGTCATTTGTTTGGCGGTTGGAAGAGATAACTGGATCCACCTGGGCTTGAATTCTGGCATGATTCCTCTTAGAGACTGAGTTCTGGAATTTACCTCAAAGAAGTATTGCCATGAAATGTGTTGGGATTTTAGGAGGCCACGCATGAGATGCGCCCTTGAAAACTGAGATCGAGGGCCAGGGTGTCTTTCCACAGTGCAGTGAGAATCTCAGCCAGGATATCACATGATTTTATTTTGAAAGACTTGGCAGCCATAATTGAGAGTCTAAACACAAATGGAACTCATATTGTAGACCTCAATGATCCTGGCTTCATGTGACCTTTTGGCCACTTTTTGGGAAGCCTTGCCTGTGAGATTTCTCCAGAGATTTCATTTAAATGAGCTTCCTCACCACATAATGGTTCCTGCATTAATTGAAACGCACAGTGACTCCAACTTCATCCTTCAAAAATGGTTAAATAAATACTATCAAATTTCTGAAATTCCCATTACCAGGTGGCACTGGAGAACCTTTGGATATCCTGTTGCTGAACATGAGTGAAATAATTCCCCACGCAATGACACTTCACCGGGAGAATTCCAAATTTATTGCTAAAAGCTGTGTGCTTATATAGAACTAAGGGGGAGATGGTATGGCTTACATAAATGGCAGCAACCCGTTTATTGACAAGTTCTTTCAAATATCAGCTCCAGAGCCCAGGAATTAGTTCTCATTGGGGCTAAGGTTCCCCACAAGCGAGATTTGAAATTGGCGCTGGCGGGAGAGTTCACAAGGGCGGGAACTTTTTGCGCCACTGCAGAAATGAAGAAGGTAGGAAGAAGAAGTCCTTAGGCGCCATGTTGGGGTTTTTCTCTGGGGTATGGCTGCCATTTATTCTTTTCCCAACATTCCACCCTTTTTGTTTTCTTAGGAAGTGGGGTGTCGTTTGTCAGATCTGGCTGCTTCCTGCTGTGTGGGGGTGGTGTGGGGCCTAGAAAGAGAAGTGGAGGAATGCTCAGGGGGCAGGTATGGGGATATCATGGCAGCCAGAAATAAAACCCAGTGGCTATAGACAGCTATTTTCATAGGGGTGAAGTCAATGAATGTTCCCTGAAGCCAAAGATGTCGATGGCATGGAACCAGTCCTGGATGGAAGAGATTGTTGGTATCAGCCACTGGTCCTGTAACAGAGACTCAAGGAAATACTGGAAGCGTTGCCTGGACATGGTGTCGCCAGCACCTGAAGAAGATCAGAGCGAATAAAAACAGAATGAAGATAAAAATTAAAGCAAATGTCAATTTTTGGCAGAAGTTCCATGTGGGGGGACTGACATAGAAGAGGCCAAGAACCATGAGAAAGCTTAGAAGGTGGTAAAGACTATGAATCCAGGATGGCAGATTAAGAGGTTCTCCGAGCTCGTTGTCTCCCGCTGTCTAATACCCGTTGCATTCCATCGTGCCTGGTAGTGAGCTTCATCACTGAGTGAACTGTTCTCTTGGAGATGTTGGGGATTCATCGGTCATCAGAGGCTGGTAGTGACTAAGCAAAAGCTGGTTGAAAGTTTGATTAGGAATTTTATGCAGTTGGGTTTGAAGGCACTTCATTATGCAGGGCAAGAGAGCACAAAAAAGAAGCATCCAAATAAGGGGATCCAAGATATGTAGTAAGTACATGGCAAGATAGGATTGGAAGAACCCCGTTATGGGATTGGAGGAGGTAGGTTTGAGCAATTGGGTCGATAATTCCTGCAATTTAACAACATTTTTTTTATTAGCCCAGATTCATTAACATAATAGCAAAATTCCTCTCTGAGGAATAGGCATGTAACCCCTTTTTCTGCAGTGAGAAGATCAATTGCCCTTTGGTTCTGTAAAGCCACTTGTGCCAATGAAGTAACCTGCCGCTGCAAGGAACCCAGAGACTCAGCCATGGTATTGAGTGTTTCCTGCAGTTTTTGTTGAAGGTCATTGGATCCCATAGAGCATGACCTATAGCTCCACCAGAGAGTCCGAGACCTGTCACTGAGGTTGTTAAAATGAGGCCTACCAGAACCGGCAGAAAGACTACCCTACGGGTGCGGGAAGGTAGGGCCAACTGTCAGAATTCGGTGGGAGTATACAAAGATAGCTGAGGAACTACAGTAACCAAGAAACAGGCGCCAGAGACATTGATGGTTGAGGTACTTAAAGAACCATTACAGCAGAGGAAATGTCCAGGTTGCATAAACACAGGGCTCTATGGGGTGCTGTAGCTCAAGGAACAAATGGGTAAAGGATTCATTATTGGCAGGTGGAAACAGATGAAAGGAAATAAAGTATTGGTGGAATAACTTTCCCACAGTGGGATACGTGTCACATGTAGGGGTTGTCCTTTTTAGAGAAATTGTAGGGTTTTGCTGGAATATTTCCTGCCGCTAATGGGACTGCTGCTAGAAGTGGACGACTAAGTGAAGCACAGAGAAAGCACTGAGAAGTAGGCACAGAAAGAGGGGTGGAGTTTAATAATCAAAAAGTTTGGTGTAGCAAATTGAGCCATGTGGGAGGGGGACCTGAGAGGGTTGAAGGCTCTGAATCCTCTTTGGATGAGCTATGGATATGATCTCAAAGTTTTGATTCTGAGTCCTTAATGTGTTCGACTACCTGGATGGTTGCCTTAGGTTGCGTAATCAGGGTGCGGCCAATAGTCATCCACCCTGTGGGTCTGACTGAGGTTGTCCGAGCATAGACAGCAAACTCAACATAGCCCCATCGTTTGGCCTTGGGGTCAGGTTTATCTAAAGTATACCATCCATTGTTACTGGATGAAGAGCCTTTATGCCACTTTATGTAACTAGAAGTCCACCCTTCAGGGTAACCAAATGAGTGGTAAGAATAGCTACCACGTTCATCATGGAACATGCATGACCAATAGGGGCACCCATTATATATCTCAGGCCACCAATGACAATAGTCTTTTGTTTGATCAAAAAGGAAGCAAATGAAAGGCCAGTTCCAGCTACCAGGGACGAAGGTCCTTGAAGGTGACAATTTTAGGGAAATAGAGGTGCAGTTGTGGATGAAGCAAGTAGTTGCATCCACTGCGCAGACCTTCTGCATGCCATGTTCTTAGTATCGTTCCCGAAAAGTGAATAAATGCATGGTAGGTGAGGAGGGTAAAGACCAGTCCTGACAGAGCACAGAAAATAAGCAGAGCACAAAAAACAAGCAGTTAGAGAAGACTAGGGTGTTGGGAGAGCTCATTGTGCCTTCTTTAAGAGGAATTGGGCTGCAAGGAAAACCGTGTGAGCCACAACTAAAATGGGTGAGATGGGTGTGGAGAGCAGGAGTAAAGGGGAGGTTCAGTAGGTGATTCTTGGAGTTCCTCTGGGGTGGCCCTGTCTTCAGCAGGTGGGGCCTCCTGGTGATGTGGCTTCAACCTAGACATGTGAATCCAGCGAGTGAGACAGTTGTCTGGTAAGGAGAGTTTGGCGGCGGTAAGGGTAAAGAGAATGACAGGATAGGGGCCTTCCCATTTTGCGGCAAGAGTCCCTTTTTCCTCTGGGGTATTATAATAGACTAGACTAACAGGTGTTAAGGGAGGAGTGTTTGGAGAGGAGACTGGGTCCGGAAGAAGCATCTGTGGATGATATATATTTACTGATGAATTACGATTGGCATTTATATTGGTACTTTTTAATGTCTGTGAGTGTTGTGTGTGTGTGTGTGTGCGTGTGTGTGTGTGTGTGTATAGATATAGATATAGATATACTCTCCAAAGTTTTCCAAATATGAAATATATGTGTCTAGTATACACTCTCTAAATTCATTCATGTTCATGTATGTGGATTTATAATCAACTTTTCACAAGATTATAATCAGAAATATTCATCCACCTGAAATACATATTTGTTTCCTAGTACTGACTACTAACTTCAGTGAAGGGTGCATACAAATCCTAATTATTCTACAGTATCTGACCCAGTCTAACATCAATGCAAGTAGACTCCTATGGGACATGATATGTAATTTGTCATTCATTTGTATTCGACACTGGTACATTATTGTTTCTTCAGTTTTTGCACATCATAGGATATACATTTCATCCACAAGTTCACAAATTAATAGGCATTTGTTTCAACATTAATCACTTCTTGCTTCAGAACACATGTATTGTCAGGGTTTCTTGACTGGTCTTTTCATGAGACTTCTTTCCAAACACATTATTTTGAATTTCCATAATCATTTTAAAGCAAAACTCACACATTCTTCATGATAAACCAAAACACTAATATTTCCATTAGATATATAACTGGTTGGAATGAATGATTGTATATCAATATACAATTTCCTTTTATTTTTCAGATATCAGTTCAATTCATTATTTAAAGTTCAAAAAAGTTATATTATTTATTCACAGTATGGTCTATTCGTGGTTTTTCTCTATGTTCATTGAAACAGGGTACACCTATTTGTACCCCCGATTCTAATTTTACAACTTCAATACATTGCTCCCAGAAATGGTGAAAGAAATACTCATGTCACCTCATTATCACAGTAATATTCTGGACAAAAAATGGAAAGGTCACACTTATGATTGTACCAAAGCCTAAATGGAAAGTGAACATGGATTTCTAAAAACATCCATGTCCAGGTTGCCTAATGCTGTCAATTGTCACTCCTATTGGTGACAACATATTTGTTTTTTCCTAATTTATATATTGAAACTCAACCCTGTTGAAAATGTCTAATTCTATCCCTCACTTTATACTTTGCCTGATTTCGTAATGTTTCCATTGATATCTGCTTTTCTACATATTTTCCCCAGTTCAACATAGTGTCTGACTCTTCATATGTGCTGACATTTACATTCACTCTATAACCAAAAGTCTATTGCTAAAGAACTTTTGGTCCAAATCCTATACTCACTCGTCTTCCTAAACCTACCGACTATCTTCCTAATCCTACTGAATATCCCTTTTTGACTGGATGTTCTCTTCTAAATTCAATCATCCAATGTACAAGGTCCTATGCCATTGTATATCAAATTATCTGAGACATATTTGCAGAACATAATTCAAAGCTAAGTATCCCAATCAAGGGCAAAACCCTCTGGGCTTCAAAGCATACCTAGATTTCTTTTTTCAAACTTATATTTCACCTCTATATTCTTGTAAATATTGTAGGTTCCCAATCCCATTATTCATCGCACAGAATCATTCATCACCAAATCAAACCTGTTTTTAACCCCAATATACACTGTTCCCTCAAACATTTTACAGAAGTGCAGAAACAGAGGGGTTCTTACAATACAGGAAAGTTGGGGATCTTCCACCAGATGAGAACCTCAAATGTCCATGCACAAATGATACATGGAGAAGTTGTAGGCAGGTATGAAGATCCTGAGAGAGCAAAAGTCATCTTCCATGGCAAACAACCTGGTCAGGATGAAGGGATGTGTCTGAATCTGCCTCTCTCTTCTTATTGTAGACAAGGTGGAACAATCCAGGCCTGAGTGGAGAGCTGTTCCCGGGTGCCAATGGTTGATATACATTCTACCTTATGAAAGTGTCAAAGGAAGTAGGGGAAACCTCCATCTTATGTAACCCTTGGAAGCAACTGTTAGGACAAAGTGGTTGCCAAGGCAGTGACCTCATTCAGTTCCAAAGAATGTGACATACCTCATTTCCTTGGTGATGGAACTCTCTGAACTTGGTATCCAAGAAGCCAGGCACCCAGAGGCAGTCCCAGTCCCAGGCCCAGTGGGCTCACTTGTTTGGATTTACCAAGGACAGAGTCAGTTTTCTTGGTACCTAATGATGTGAAGATGGCCAAATGCCAGGAGAGCTCTGAAGATGGACCTTTCCTGAGAAAACAGGTAGTGGCTAACCACTTTTTCCTGACATCTTCACAGAGTTGGTCAAGGAAACAAGATCTGAGAGAAGACAGGCCATTTCGGGGGAACATAGTATGGCCCACCAGTCAGAGGACACTCCGGATAGTCACAGACCTACTTGGGGGAAGGAGGTGCCTTTGTGGGAGTGGGTGTGTGTTTGTTGTTTTGTCTCATGTTCTGAGAATAGATCGAAACGGCGGTTTGTTTGGTTTGGAGCAGACAGTTTCTAGTAAGTCATTTGACAAGGCGAGTGTTTCTGTTTATGTGTATCCCACTGTATCCGTTGTTGTAGACATTAGAAAAGAGAATGCATTAATGGATGTGTCCTGTCTAGTATAAATCTTCCCATAATTCATCCTGCCCAACATATGAATGGACTGCACCTTGTCTTATCGATGTGCAACACCTGCTATCTTTCTAAGTTGTTGTTTTCTTCCTGAATTCTGGCCACTCTCCAGAATAGGCTCAGGGATTTGTGTCCAAAATATGTACCACCTCCAAGCTCTGTGACATGGCCATGTACTGGATAGCTGAAGAGAATGGCGAGCATCTCAGAAAACTCAGATATCAGTGTGACAAGGAAAGTCTCAGTGCAGAAACCCTGCTTTGGGCCTTTTGCTTACTTATTGTTGTGTTGCACTGAATGTCAGGAAGGTCTTTGCCTCAGGCCACCCCTTTGTGAAGCTTGAAGAAAACAGTTTTCAAATGGAAATGAATGGGCCACACCTGTGGTTCTTTGTTTAATTGCTTTGGAAAGGGATGTGTCTTTATCAGCCTCTTGGACCTGTGTGTGGCTGTGACTTAGATTGTCAGCACCTGATGGATCTTAAGAATGATCCCATGTGAGCTTCCAAAACCAAAATGGCAAAAAAATATCATTCATTGTGGATGAAGTCTCTTGCCTTCCTCTGTTAGGTTCCTGCACTCCAACAAATGAGAATAGGGATTCTTTGGATCAAATGAGTTCTTAAAGCCCTGCAGAGGTGCTTGTGTTTTCGCATGACTCTAAATCACCTAAAGAATCCATACCTAAAGTCAGTAGGCCTCAAATTGGAGAAACACAGAAGTATTAACGGCAGGCTTATTTGTTCACTCCTGGTTCACAGCAACGGTGTCCAGGCTACCCTGAATTTAGGCAAATGAGGGGCAAACGAGCTGATTTTGGACACTGTCTTGGGCTGCGTTCCTCATGGAAACCTCCAGCCAGAGGTTAAGATGATTGACTATATGGAATAAGGTGAGGGCCATGTGGGAGTGTTTTGGTTTTAATGTTGGTCATTTGTGTGGCATTGGAAAAAATGACTGGTTCCACGTGGGCTTGAACTCTGGTGTGATTCCCCTTAGACACTTGGTTTTGGAACTGAACTCAGAGAAGCATTGCCATGAATTTTGTTGGGATTTTAAGAGGCCACGCATGAAAGTCGCTCTTGGAAACTGAGACCTAGGCCCCGGGTAGATTTCCACTGAGGACTGGGAATCTCAGCAAGGATATCACATGATTTTATTCTTAAAGAAATGGCAGCCATAGTTGAGAGTCAAAACACACATGGACCTCACATTGTAGACCTCAATGGGCCTGGCCTAATGTGACCGTTTGTCCACTCTTTGGGAATCCGTGCCTGTGAGAGTTCTCCAGAGATTTCATTGAAATGAGCTTCCTCACCATTTAATCTTTGCTGAATGAATTGAAACCCACAGTGCCTCCAACTTCATGCTTGAAAAATGGCTAGATAAATACCATGAAATTTTTGAAATTCCTATGACCAGGTGGCACTGGAGAAACATTGGATGTCCTATTGCTGATCATGAGTATACCAGACAGTGCCTTGATTTACTGAGTTTCATGAAAATGGTGTAGAACAGAGATGCCAGTAAGTTGGAGCCTGCTGAGTAGTGGGTCTAGAGCAGTGCTGGGGAGGTGTTTGATAAAACATCCTTGGTAGGGCCATGTGGATTTACCATTGGATTAAAAATGGCTTGTAACTGACATGGTGCTGCCAGCAGACCCTTATATGTAAAGGCATCTTGTTATATGGAGAGTTTTAAGAGGAAAATTAAGAATCAGGTTGATATGGACAAGGGGGCAATGGGGCAAGCTGTGAGAGATAGAAGCCTAGTTGGTGCATTCTCTTGCAGACCCTGACCCACCACACGTGACAGAACTCCCTCCAGCACTGTGTCCCAGTTTAGCTGCTAGTATTTCGTGAAACAAATACCAAACTCACAGTGCAGCAGCCTAAAAACCACAAAAAGTGGAGGAGGACCAAATGGCTTCACAGTCCACACGGGGAGACGGGGAGACACTTAGTCCCCAGTGGCCTCAGTTTACCTATAAAGAGAGGATTCAGCACTGCTTCATCTTGTTCATTGGAAAATAAGAAACCATGTCCTCCAGGTCACATAGATGCAGACCCAGCTTTGATGGTCTCACTACAAAGGAAGCCAAATCTCATGAAAACAACATATATTTCAAGTGCGGAAGCTCAGAGGCAGTTTCTCAAAGTTTTTAGGGCAGCAGAGTTACATGTTTGTGGAGTGTTTACCATGTCCCTTACTTTTGGAAACTCCTAAACCACCTCCAAGGTTGTGAACTCCTGAGCATTTTCCATTCCAGATATGTATTCACTGATTGTGTAACTCTTCTCCTCTAATTGTGTCTTACTTGGGGTGAAGGTAATGTCAAGGCATTGTTTTGGATGAGAGCGGGAGGATATTTGTGCAGCATATATTTACATACACATTGGATTCATTTTCCAATTTTTCATTCGAAGTACTGAATCCCTGACACTAACCCATACCTAGTAGACTCAGACTATTCATCCTAATATAATGGGGAAAATTAACCCAACACAATAGGAATACAAGCACTTCAGAGGAGACATGTTCTATAGTTGGACTTGACATTTGCATTATATAAGGTAGGAGATATACATCTAGTCAAATTTTAATTGAAATATTCTCCATGTGTTTTTAAACTTAACAAATATGTGAATACTTGTTTCCAATTTCTGTAGCCTATTCACACATGTATATTTATATGCATATATAGAATCCTACCAGGTATCACACGTACATTTTTGTAAGGTGGATGTCTTGGCAGATACAAATTGTGAGAAGTGTTCACTCCTCCTAAATGCTGTTGGAAATGAAAATTCAACCTATAAGAGAGCGTCCTAGAAGAACAACATTATACATAAACTCATGTTCAGAAACATAAATATTTTTGCATCTGTGGATGATATATATTTACTGATGCATTTCGATTGGCATTTATATTGGTACTTTTTAATGTCTGTGAGTGTTGTGTGTGTGTGTGTGTGTGTGTGTGTGTGTGTGTGTGTGTATAGATATAGATATAGATATACTCTCCAAAGTTTTCCAAATATGAAATATATGTGTCTAGTATACACTCTCTAAATTCATTCATGTTCATGTATGTGGATTTATAATCAACTTTTCACAAGATTATAATCAGAAATATTCATCCACCTGAAATACATATTTGTTTCCTAGTACTGACTACTAACTTCAGTGAAGGGTGCATACAAATCCTAATTATTCTACAGTATCTGACCCAGTCTAACATCAATGCAAGTAGACTCCTATGGGACATGATATGTAATTTGTCATTCATTTGTATTCGACACTGGTACATTATTGTTTCTTCAGTTTTTGCACATCATAGGATATACATTTCACCCACAAGTTCACAAATTAATAGGCATTTGTTTCAACATTAATCACTTCTTGCTTCAGAACACATGTATTGTCAGGGTTTCTTGACTGGTCTTTTCATGAGACTTCTTTCCAAACACATTATTTTGAATTTCCATAATCATTTTGAAGCAAAACTCACACACTCTTCATGATAAACCAAAACACTAATATTTCCATTAGATATATAACTGGTTGGAATGAATGATTGTATATCAATATACAATTTCCTTTTATTTTTCAGATATCAGTTCAATTCATTATTTAAAGTTCAAAAAAGTTATATTATTTATTCAGAGTATGGTCTATTCGTGGTTTTTCTCTATGTTCATAGAAACAGGGTACACCTATTTGTACCACCGATTCTAATTTTACATCTTCAATATATTGCTCCCAGAAATGGTGAAATAAATACTCATGTCACCTCATTATCACAGTAATATTCTGGACAAAAAATGGAAAGGTCACACTTATGATTGTACCAAAGCCTAAATGGAAAGTGAACATGGATTTCTAAAAACATCCATGTCCAGGTTGCCTAATGCTGTCAATTGTCACTCCTATTGGTGACTACATATTTGTTTTTTCCTAATTTATATATTGAAACTCAACCCTGTTGAAAATGTCTAATTCTATCCCTCACTTTATACTTTGCCTGCTTTCGTAATGTTTCCATTGATATCTGCTTTTCTACATATTTTCCCCAGTTCAACATAGTGTCTGACTCTTCATATGTGCTGACATTTACATTCACTCTATAACCAAAAGTCTATTGCTAAAGAACTTTTGGTCCAAATCCTATACTCACTCGTCTTCCTAAACCTACCGACTATCTTCCTAAACCTACTGAATATCCCTTTTTGACTGGATGTTCTCTTCTAAATTCAATCATCCAATGTACAAGGTCCTATGCCATTGTATATCAAATTATCTGAGACATCTTTGCAGAACATAATTCAAAGCTAAGTATCCCAATCAAGGGCAAACCCTTCTGGGCTTCAAAGCATACCTAGATTTCTTTTTTCATACTTATATTTCACCTCTATATTCTTGTAAATATTGCAGGTTCCCAATCCCATTATTCATCGCACAGAATCATTCGTCACCAAATCAAGCCTGTTTTTAACCCCAAGTATACACTGTTCCCTCAATCATTTTACAGAAGAGCAGGGACAGAGGGGTTCTTACAATACAGGAAAGTTGGGGATCTTCCACCAGATGAGAACCTCAAATGTCCATGCACAAATGATACCTGGAGAAGTTGTAGGCAGGTATGAAGCACCTGAGAGAGCAAAAGTCATCTTCCATGGCAAACAACCTGGTCAGGATGAAGGGATGTGTCTGAATCTGCCTCTCTCTTCTTATTGTAGACAAGGTGGAACGATCCAGGCCTGAGTGGAGAGCTGTTCCCGGGTGCCAATGGTTGATATACATTCTACCTTATGAAAGTGTCACAGGAAGTATGGGAAACCTCCATCTTATGTAACCCTTGGAAGCAACTGTTAGGACAAAGTGGTTGCCAAGGCAGTGACCTCATTCAGTTCCAAAGAATGTGACATACCTCATTTCCTTGGTGATGGAACTCTCTGAACTTGGTATCCAAGAAGCCAGGCACCCAGAGGCAGTCCCAGTCCCAAGCCCAGTGGGCTCACTTGTTTGGATTTAGTAAGGACAGAGTCAGTTTTCTTGGTACCTAATGATGTGAGGATGGCCAAATGCCAGGAGAGCTCTGAAGATGGACCTTTCCTGAGAAAACAGGTAGTGGCTAACCACTTTTTCCTGACATCTTCACAGAGTTGGTCAAGGAAACAAGATCTGAGAGAAGACATGCCATTTCGGGGGAACATAGTATGGCCAACCAGTCAGAGGACACTCCGGATAGTCACAGACCGACTTGGGGGAAGGAGGTGCCTTTGTGGGAGTGGGTGTGGGTTTGTTGTTTTGTCTCATGTTCTGAGAATAGATCGAAAAGGCGATTTGTTTGGTTTGGAGCAGACAGTTTCTAGTAAGTCATTTGACACGGCGAGGGTTTCTGTTTATGTGTATCCCACTGTGTCCGTTGTTGTAGACATTAGAATAGAGAATGCATTAATGGATGTGTCCTGTCTAGTATAAATCTTCCCTATAATTCATCCTGCCCAATATATGAATGGACTGCACCATGTCTTATCGATGTGCAACACCTGCTATCTTTCTAAGTTGTTGTTTTCTTCCTGAATTCTGGCCACTCTCCAGAATGGGCTCAGGCATTTGTGTCCAAAATATGTACCACCTCCAAGCTCTGTGACATGGCCATGTAAAGGATAGTTGAAGAGAATGGCGAGCATCTCAGAAAACTCAGATATCAGTGTGACCAGGAAAGTCTTAGTGCAGAAACACTGCTTTGGGCTTTTTGCTTACTTATTGTTGTGTTGCACTGAATGTCAGGAAGGTCTTTGCCTCAGGCCACCCCTTTGTGAAGCCTGAAGAAAACAGTTTTCAAATCGAAATGAATGGGCCTCACCTGTGGTTCTTTGCTTAATTGCTTTGGAAAGGGATGTGTCTTTATCAGCCTCTTGGTCCTGTGTGTGGCTGTGACTTAGATTCTCAGCACCTGATGGATCTTAAGAATGATCCCATGTGAGCTTCCAAAACCAAAATGGCAAAAAATATCATTCATTGTGGATGAAGACTCTTGCCTTCCTCTGTTAGGTTCCTGCACTCCAACAAATATGAATAGGGATTCTGTGAGTCAAATGAGTTCTTCAAAGCCCTGCAGAGGTGCTTGTGTTTTCGCATGACTCTAAATCACCTAAAGAATCGATACCTAAAATCAGTAGCCCTCAAATGGGAGAAACATAGAAGTATTAACGGCAGGCTTATTTGTTCACTCCTGGTTCACAGCAACGGTGTCCAGGCTACCCTGACTTTAGGCAAATGAGGGGCAAACGAGCTGATTTTGGACAGTGTCTTGGGCTGCACCCCTCATGGAAACCTCCAGCCAGAGTTTAAGATGATTGACTATATGGAATAAGGTGAGGGCCATGTGGGAGTGTTTTGGTTTTAATGTTGGTCATTTGTGTGGCATTGGAAAAAATGACTGGTTCCACGTGGGCTTGAACTCTGGTGTGATTCCCCTTAAACACTGGGTTTTGGAACTGAACTCAAAGAAGCATTGCTATGAATTTTGTTGGGATTTTAAGAGGCCACGCATGAAAGTCGCTCTTGGAAACTGAGACCTAGGCCCCGGGTAGATTTCCACAGAGGCCTGGGAATCTCAGCAAGGATATCACATGATTTTATTCTTAAAGAAATGGCAGCCATAGTTGAGAGTCAAAACACACATGCACCTCACATTGTAGACCTCAATGGGCCTGGCCTAATGTGATCTTCTGCCCATTCTTTGGGAAGCCTTGCCTGTGAGATTTCTCCAGAGATTTCATTGAAATGAGCTTCCTCACCATTTAATCTTTGCTGAATGAATTGAAACCCACAGTGCCTCCAACTTCATGCTTGAAAAAAGGCTAGATAAATACCATGAAATTTTTGAAATTCCTATGACCAGGTGGCACTGGAGAAACATTGGATGTCCTATTGCTGATCATGAGTATACCAGACAGTGCCTTGATTTACTGAGTTTCATGAAAATGGTGTAGAACAGAGATGCCAGTAAGTTGGAGCCTGCTGAGTAGTGGGTCTAGAGCAGTGCTGGGGAGGTGTTAGATAAAACATCCGTGGTAGGGCCATGTGGATTTACCATTGGATTCCAAATGGCTTATTACTGACATGGTGCTGCCAGCAGACCCTTATATGTAAAGGCATCTTGTTATATGGAGAGTTTTAAGAGGAAAATTAAGAATCAGGTTGATATGGACAAGGGGGCAATTGGTCAAGCTGTGAGAGATAGAAGCCTAGTTGGTGCATTCTCTTGCAGACCCTGACCCACCACACGTGACAGAACTCCCTCCAGCACTGTGTCCCAGTTTAGCTGCTAGTATTTCGTGAAACAAATACCAAACTCACAGTGCAGCAGCCTAAAAACCACAAAAAGTGGAGGAGGACCAAATGGCTTCACAGTCCACACGGGGAGACGGGGAGACACTTAGTCCCCAGTGGCCTCAGTTTACCTATAAAGAGAGGATTCAGCACTGCTTCATCTTGTTCATTGGAAAATAAGAAACCATGTCCTCCTGGTCACATAGATGCAGACCCAGCTTTGATGGTCTCACTACAAAGGAAGCCAAATCTCATGAAAACAACATATATTTCAAGTGCGGAAGCTCAGAGGCAGTTTCTCAAAAAGTTTTTAGGCCAGCAGAGTTACATGTTTGTGGAGTGTTTACCATGTCCCTTACTTTTGGAAACTCCTAAACCACCTCCAAGGTTGTGAACTCCTGAGCATTTTCCATTCCAGATATGTATTCACTGATTGTGTAACTCTTCTCCTCTAATTGTGTCTTACTTGGGGTGAAGGTAATGTCAAGGCATTGTTTTGGATGAGAGCGGGAGGATATTTGTGCAGCATATATTTACATACACATTGGATTCATTTTCCAATTTTTCATTCGAAGTACTGAATCCCTGACACTAACCCATACCTAGTAGACTCAGACTATTCATCCTAATATAATGGGGAAAATTAACCCAACACAATAGAAATACAAGCACTTCAGAGGAGACATGTTCTATAGTTGGACTTGACATTTGCATTATATAAGGCAGGAGTTATACATCTAGTCAAATTTTAATTGAAATATTCTCCATGTGTTTTTAAACTTAACAAATATGTGAATACTTGTTTCCAATTTCTGTAGCCTATTCACACATGTATATTTATATGCATATATAGAATCCTACCAGGTATCACACGTACATTTTTGTAAGGTGGATGTCTTGGCAGATACAAATTGTGAGAAGTGTTCACTCCTCCTAAATGCTGTTGGAAATGAAAATTCAACCTATAAGAGAGCGTCCTAGAAGAACAACATTATACATAAACTCATGTTCAGTAACATAAATATTTTTGCATCTGTGGATGATATATATTGACTGATGAATTTCGATTGGCATTTATATTGGTACTTTTTAATGTCTGTGAGTGTTGTGTGTGTGTGTGTGTGTGTGTGTGTGTGTATAAATATAGATATAGATATACTCTCCAAAGTTTTCAAAATATGAAATATATGTGTCTAGTACACACTCTATAAATTCATTCATGTTCATATATGTTGATTTATAATCCACTTTTCAGAAGATTATAATCAGAAATATTCATCCACCTGAAATACATATTTGTTTCCTAGTACTGACTACTAACTTCAGTGAAGGGTGCATACAAATCCTAATTATTCTACAGTATCTGACCCAGTCTAACATCAATGCAAGTAGACACCTATGGGACATGATATGTAATTTGTCATTCATTTGTATTCGACACTGGTACATTATTGTTTCTTCAGTTTTTGCACATCATAGGATATACATTTCATCCACAAGTTCACAAATTAATAGGCATTTGTTTCAACATTAATCACTTCTTGCTTCAGAACACATGTATTGTCAGGGTTTCTTGACTTGTCTTTTCATGAGACTTCTTTCCAAACACATTATTTTGAATTTCCATAATCATTTTGAAGCAAAACTCACACACTCTTCATGATAAATCAAAACACTAATATTTCCATTAGATATATAACTGGTTGGAATGAATGATTGTATATCAATATACAATTTCCATTTATTTTTCAGATATCAGTTCAATTCATTATTTAAAGTTCAAAAAAGTTATATTATTTATTCACAGTATGGTCTATTTGTGGTTTTTCTCTATGTTCATAGAAACAGGGTACACCTATTTGCACCCCCGATTCTAATTTTACATCTTCAATATATTGCTCCCAGAAATGGTGAAAGAAATACTCATGTCACCTCATTATCACAGTAATATTCTGGACAAAAAATGGAAAGGTCACACTTATGATTGTACCAAAGCCTAAATTGAAAGTGAACATGGATTTCTAAAAACATACATGTCCAGGTTGCCTAATGCTGTCAATTGTCACTCCTATTGGTGACTACATATTTGTTTTTTCCTAATTTATATATTGAAACTCAACCCTGTTGAAAATGTCTAATTCTATCCCTCACTTTATACTTTGCCTGATTTCGTAATGTTTCCATTGATATCTGCTTTTCTACATATTTTCCCCAGTTCAACATAGTGTCTGACTCTTCATATGTGCTGACATTTACATTCACTCTATAACCAAAAGTCTATTGCTAAAGAACTTTTGGTCCAAATCCTATACTCACTCATCTTCCTAAACCTACCGACTATCTTCCTAATCCTACTGAATATCCCTTTTTGACTGGATGTTCTCTTCTAAATTCAATCATCCAATGTACAAGGTCCTATGCCATTGTATATCAAATTATCTGAGACATCTTTGCAGAACATAATTCAAAGCTAAGTATCCCAATCAAGGGCAAAACCCTTCTGGGCTTCAAAGCATACCTAGATTTCTTTTTTCATACTTATATTTCACCTCTATATTCTTGTAAATATTGCAGGTTCCCAATCCCATTATTCATCGCTCAGAATCATTCGTCACCAAATCAAACCTGTTTTTAACCCAAAGTATACACTGTTCCCTCAATGATTTTACAGAAGAGCAGGGACAGAGGGGTTCTTACAATACATGAAAGTTGGGGATCTTCCACCAGATGAGAACCTCAAATGTCCATGCACAAATGATACCTGGAGAAGTTTTAGGCAGGTATGAAGCACCTGAGAGAGCAAAAGTCATCTTCCATGGCAAACAACCATGGGATTTGTCTGAATCTGCCTCTCTCTTCTTATTGTAGACAAGGTGGAACAATCCAGGCCTGAGTGGAGAGCTGTTCCCGGGTGCCAATGGTTGATATACATTCTACCTTAGGAAAGTGTCACAGGAAGTAGGGGAAACCTCCATCTTATGTAACCCTTGGAAGCAACTGTTAGGACAAAGTGGTTGCCAAGGCAGTGACCTCATTCAGTTCCAAAGAATGTGACATACCTCATTTCCTTGGTGATGGAACTCTCTGAACTTGGTATCCAAGAAGCCAGGCACCCAGAGGCAGTCCCAGTCCCAGGCCCAGTGGGTTCACTTGTTTGGATTTACCAAGGACAGAGTCAGTTTTCTTGGTACCTAATGATGTGAGGATGGCCAAATGCCAGGAGAGCTCTGAAGATGGACCTTTCCTGAGAAAACAGGTAGTGGCTAACCACTTTTTCCTGACATCTTCACAGATTTGGTCAAGGAAACAAGATCTGAGAGAAGACAGGCCATTTCGGGGGAACATAGTATGGCCCACCAGTCAGAGGACACTCCGGATAGTCACAGACGTACTTGGGGGAAGGAGGTGCCTTTGTGGGAGTGGGTGTGGGTTTGTTGTTTTGTCTCATGTTCTGAGAATAGATCGAAAAGGCGGTTTGTTTTGTTTGGAGTAGACAGTTTCTAGTAAGTCATTTGACAAGGCGAGTGTTTCTGTTTATGTGTATCCCACTGTGTCCATTGTTGTAGACATTAGAAAAGAGAATGCATTAATGGATGTGTCCTGTCTAGTATAAATCTTCCCTATAATTCATCCTGCCCAATATATGAATGGACTGCAGCTTGTCTTATCGATGTGCAACACCTGCTATCTTTCTAAGTTGTTGTTTTCTTCCTGAATTCTGGCCACTCTCCAGAATGGGCTCAGGCATTTGTGTCCAAAATATGTACCACCTCCAAGCTCTGTGACATGGCCATGTAAAGGATAGTTGAAGAGAATGGCGAGCATCTCAGAAAACTCAGATATCAGTGTGACCAGGAAAATTTTAGTGCAGAAACACTGCTTTGGGCTTTTTGCTTACTTATTGTTGTGTTGCACTGAATGTCAGGAAGGTCTTTGCCTCAGGCCACCCCTTTGTGAAGCCTGAAAAAAACAGTTTTCATATGGAAATGAATGGGCCTCACCTGTGGTTCTTTGCTTAATTGCTTTGGAAAGGGATGTGTCTTTATCAGCCTCTTGGTCCTGTGTGTGGCTGTGACTTAGATTCTCAGCACCTGATGGATCTCAAGAATGATCCCATGTGAGCTTCCAAAACCAAAATGGCAAAAAATATCATTCATTGTGGATGAAGACTCTTGCCTTCCTCTGTTAGGTTCCTGCACTCCAACAAATATGAATAGGGATTCTGTGAGTCAAATGAGTTCTTCAAAGCCCTGCAGAGGTGCTTGTGTTTTCGCATGACTCTAAATCACCTAAAGAATCGATACCTAAAATCAGTAGCCCTCAAATGGGAGAAACATAGAAGTATTAACGGCAGGCTTATTTGTTCACTCCTGGTTCACAGCAACGGTGTCCAGGCTACCCTGACTTTAGGCAAATGAGGGGCAAACGAGCTGATTTTGGACACTGTCTTGGGCTGCACCCCTCATGGAAACCTCCAGCCAGAGTTTAAGATGATTGACTATATGGAATAAGGTGAGGGCCATGTGGGAGTGTTTTGGTTTTAATGTGGGTCATTTGTGTGGCATTGGAAAAAATGACTGGTTCCACGTGGGCTTGAACTCTGGTGTGATTCCCCTTAAACACTGGGTTTTGGAACTGAACTCAGAGAAGCATTGCTCTGAATTTTGTTGGGATTTTAAGAGGCCACGCATGAAAGTCGCTCTTGGAAACTGAGACCTAGGCCCCGGGTAGATTTCCACAGAGGCCTGGGAATCTCAGCAAGGATATCACAGGATTTTATTCTTAAAGAAATGGCAGCCATAGTTGAGAGTCAAAACACACATGCACCTCACATTGTAGACCTCAATGGGCCTGGCCTAATGTGACCTTTTGTCCATTCTTTGGGAAGCCTTGCCTGTGAGATTTCTCCAGAGATTTCATTGAAATGAGCTTCCTCACCATTTAATCTTTGCTAAATGAATTGAAACCCACAGTGCCTCCAACTTCATGCTTGAAAAATGGCTAGATAAATACCATGAAATTTTTGAAATTCCTATGACCAGGTGGCACTGGAGAAACATTGGATGTCCTATTGCTGATCATGAGTATACCAGACAGTGCCTTGATTTACTGAGTTTCATGAAAATGGTGTAGAACAGAGATGCCAGTAAGTTGGAGCCTGCTGAGTAGTGGGTCTAGAGCAGTGCTGGGGAGGTGTTTGATAAAACATCCGTGGTAGGGCCATGTGGATCTACCATTGGATTCCAAATGGCTTGTAACTGACATGGTGCTGCCAGCAGACCCTTATATGTAAAGGCATCTTGTTATATGGAGAGTTTTAAGAGGAAAATTAAGAATCAGGTTGATATGGACAAGGGGGCAATGGGGCAAGCTGTGCGAGATAGAAGCCTAGTTGGTGCATTCTCTTGCAGACCCTGACCCACCACACGTGACAGAACTCCCTCCAGCACTGTGTCCCAGTTTAGCTGCTAGTATTTCGTGAAACAAATACCAAACTCACAGTGCAGCAGCCTAAAAACCACAAAAAGTGGAGGAGGACCAAATGGCTTCACAGTCCACACGGGGAGACGGGGAGACACTTAGTCCCCAGTGGCCTCAGTTTACCTATAAAGAGAGGATTCAGCACTGCTTCATCTTGTTCATTGGAAAATAAGAAACCATGTCCTCCAGGTCACATAGATGCAGACCCAGCTTTGATGGTCTCACTACAAAAGAAGCCAAATCTCATGAAAACAACATATATTTCAAGTGCGGAAGATCAGAGGCAGTTTCTCAAAAAGTTTTTAGGCCAGCAGAGTTATATGTTTGTGGAGTGTTTACCATGTCCCTTACATTTGGAAACTCCTAAACCACCTCCAGGGTTGTGAACTCCTGAGCATTTTCCATTCCAGATATGTATTCACTGATTGTGTAACTCTTCTCCTCTAATTGTGTCTTACTTGGGGTGAAGGTAATGTCAAGGCATTGTTTTGGATGAGAGCGGGAGGATATTTGTGCAGCATATATTTACATACACATTGGATTCATTTTCCAATTTTTCATTCGAAGTACTGAATCCCTGACACTAACCCATACCTAGTAGACTCAGACTATTCATCCTAATATAATGGGGAAAATTAACCCAACACAATAGAAATACAAGCACTTCAGAGGAGACATGTTCTATAGTTGGACTTGACATTTGCATTATATAAGGCAGGAGTTATACATCTAGTCAAATTTTAATTGAAATATTCTCCATGTGTTTTTAAACTTAACAAATATGTGAATACTTGTTTCCAATTTCTGTAGCCTATTCACACATGTATATTTATATGCATATATAGAATCCTACCAGGTATCACACGTACATTTTTGTAAGGTGGATGTCTTGGCAGATACAAATTGTGAGAAGAGTTCACTCCTCCTAAATGCTGTTGGAAATGAAAATTCAACCTATAAGAGAGCGTCCTAGAAGAACAACATTATACATAAACTCATGTTCAGTAACATAAATATTTTTGCATCTGTGGATGATATATATTTACTGATGAATTTCGATTGGCATATATATTGGTACTTTTTAATGTCTGTGAGTGTTGTGTGTGTGTGTGTGTGTGTGTGTGTGTGTGTGTATAAATATAGATATAGATATAGATATACTCTCCAAAGTTTTCCAAATATGAAATATATGTGTCTAGTATACACTCTCTAATTCATTCATGTTCATGTATGTTGATTTATAATCAACTTTTCACAAGATTATAATCAGAAATATTCATCCACCTGAAATACATATTTGTTTCCTAGTACTGACTACTAACTTCAGTGAAGGGTGCATACAAATCCTATTTATTCTACAGTATCTGACCCAGTCTAACATCAATGCAAGTAGACACCTATGGGACATGATATGTAATTTGTCATTCATTTGTATTCGACACTGGTACATTATTGTTTCTTCAGTTTTTGCACATCATAGGATATACATTTCATCCACAAGTTCACAAATTAATAGGCATTTGTTTCAACATTAATCACTTCTTGCTTCAGAACACATGTATTGTCAGGGTTTCTTGACTGGTCTATTCATGAGACTTCTTTCCAAACACATTATTTTGAATTTCCATAATCATTTTGAAGCAAAACTCACACACTCTTCATGATAAACCAAAACACTAATATTTCCATTAGATATATAACTGGTTGGAATGAATGATTGTATATCAATATACAATTTCCTTTTATTTTTCAGATATCAGTTCAATTCATTATTTAAAGTTCAAAAAAGTTATATTATTTATTCACAGTATGGTCTATTCGTGGTTTTTCTCTATTTTCATAGAAACAGGGTACACCTATTTGCACCCCCGATTCTAATTTTACATCTTCAATATATTGCTCCCAGAAATGGTGAAAGAAATACTCATGTCACCTCATTATCACAGTAATATTCTGGACAAAAAATGGAAAGGTCACACTTATGATTTTACCAAAGCCTAAATGGAAAGTGAACATGGATTTCTAAAAACATCCATGTCCAGGTTGCCTAATGCTGTCAATTGTCACTCCTATTGGTGACTACATATTTGTTTTTTCCTAATTTATATATTGAAACTCAACCCTGTTGAAAATGTCTAATTCTATCCCTCACTTTATACTTTGCCTGATTTCGTAATGTTTCCATTGATATCTGCTTTTCTACATATTTTCCCAAGTTCAACATAGTGTCTGACTCTTCATATGTGCTGACATTTACATTCACTCTATAACCAAAAGTCTATTGCTAAAGAACTTTTGGTCCAAATCCTATACTCACTCGTCTTCCTAAACCTACCCACTATCTTCCTAATCCTACTGAATATCCCTTTTTGACTGGATGTTCTCTTCTAAATTCAATCATCCAATGTACAAGGTCCTATGCCATTGTATATCAAATTATCTGAGACATCTTTGCAGAACATAATTCAAAGCTAAGTATCCCAATCAAGGGCAAAACCCTTCTGGGCTTCAAAGCATACCTAGATTTCTTTTTTCATACTTATATTTCACCTCTATATTCTTGTAAATATTGCAGGTTCCCAATCCCATTATTCATCGCACAGAATCATTCATCACCAAATCAAACCTGTTTTTAACCCCAAGTATACACTGTTCCCTCAATGATTTTACAGAAGAGCAGGGACAGAGGGGTTCTTACAATACATGAAAGTTGGGGATCTTCCACCAGATGAGAACCTCAAATGTCCATGCACAAATGATACCTGGAGAAGTTGTAGGCAGGTATGAAGCACCTGAGAGAGCAAAAGTCAACTTCCATGGCAAACAACCTGGTCAGGATGAAGGGATGTGTCTGAATCTGCCTCTCTCTTCTTATTGTAGACAAGGTGGAACAATCCAGGCCTGAGTGGAGAGCTGTTCCCGGGTGCCAATGGTTGATATAGATTCTACCTTATGAAAGTGTCACAGGAAGTAGGGGAAACCTCCATCTTATGTAACCCTTGGAAGCAACTGTTAGGACAAAGTGGTTGCCAAGGCAGTGACCTCATTCAGTTCCAAAGAATGTGACATACCTCATTTCCTTGGTGATGGAACTCTCTGAACTTGGTATCCAAGAAGCCAGGCACCCAGAGGCAGTCCCAGTCCCAGGCCCAGTGGGCTCACTTGTTTGGATTTACCAAGGACAGAGTCAGTTTTCTTGGTACCTAATAATGTGAGGATGGCCAAATGCCAGGAGAGCTCTGAAGATGGACCTTTCCTGAGGAAACAGGTAGTGGCTAACCACTTTTTCCTGACATCTTCACAGAGTTGGTCAAGGAAACAAGATCTGAGAGAAGACAGGCCATTTCGGGGGAACATAGTATGGCCCACCAGTCAGAGGACACTCCGGATTCTCACAGACCTACTTGGGGGAAGGAGGTGCCTTTGTGGGAGTGGGTGTGGGTTTGTTGTTTTGTTTCATGTTCTGAGAATAGATCGAAACGGCGGTTTGTTTGGTTTGGAGCAGACAGTTTCTAGTAAGTCGTTTGACAAGGCGAGTGTTTCTGTTTATGTGTATCCCACTGTGTCCGTTGTTGTAGACATTAGAAAAGAGAATGCATTAATTGATGTGTCCTGTCTAGTATAAATCTTCCCTATAATTCATCCTGCCCAATATATGAATGGACTGCAGCTTGTCTTATCGATGTGCAACACCTGCTATCTTTCTAAGTTGTTGTTTTCTTCCTGAATTCTGGCCACTCTCCAGAATGGGCTCAGGGATTTGTGTCCAAAATATGTACCACCTCCAAGCTCTGTGACATGGCCATGTAAAGGATAGTTGAAGAGAATGGCGAGCATCTCAGAAAACTCAGATATCAGTGTGACCAGGAAAGTTTTAGTGCAGAAACACTGCTTTGGGCTTTTTGCTTACTTATTGTTGTGTTGCACTGAATGTCAGGAAGGTCTTTGCCTCAGGCCACCCCTTTGTGAAGCCTGAAGAAAACAGTTTTCAAATGGAAATGAATGGGCCTCACCTGTGGTTCTTTGCTTAATTGCTTTGGAAAGGGATGTGTCTTTATCAGCCTCTTGGTCCTGTGTGTGGCTGTGACTTAGATTCTCAGCACCTGATGGATCTCAAGAATGATCCCATGTGAGCTTCCAAAACCAAAATGGCAAAAAATATCATTCATTGTGGATGAAGACTCTTGCCTTCCTCTGTTAGGTTCCTGCACTCCAACAAATATGAATAGGGATTCTGTGAGTCAAATGAGTTCTTCAAAGCCCTGCAGAGGTGCTTGTGTTTTCGCATGACTCTAAATCACCTAAAGAATCGATACCTAAAATCAGTAGCCCTCAAATGGGAGAAACATAGAAGTATTAACGGCAGGCTTATTTGTTCACTCCTGGTTCACAGCAACGGTGTCCAGGCTACCCTGACTTTAGGCAAATGAGGGGCAAACGAGCTGATTTTGGACACTGTCTTGGGCTGCACCCCTCATGGAAACCTCCAGCCAGAGTTTAAGATGATTGACTATATGGAATAAGGTGAGGGCCATGTGGGAGTGTTTTGGTTTTAATGTGGGTCATTTGTGTGGCATTGGAAAAAATGACTGGTTCCACGTGGGCTTGAACTCTGGTGTGATTCCCCTTAAACACTGGGTTTTGGAACTGAACTCAGAGAAGCATTGCTCTGAATTTTGTTGGGATTTTAAGAGGCCACGCATGAAAGTCGCTCTTGGAAACTGAGACCTAGGCCCCGGGTAGATTTCCACAGAGGCCTGGGAATCTCAGCAAGGATATCACAGGATTTTATTCTTAAAGAAATGGCAGCCATAGTTGAGAGTCAAAACACACATGCACCTCACATTGTAGACCTCAATGGGCCTGGCCTAATGTGACCTTTTGTCCATTCTTTGGGAAGCCTTGCCTGTGAGATTTCTCCAGAGATTTCATTGAAATGAGCTTCCTCACCATTTAATCTTTGCTAAATGAATTGAAACCCACAGTGCCTCCAACTTCATGCTTGAAAAATGGCTAGATAAATACCATGAAATTTTTGAAATTCCTATGACCAGGTGGCACTGGAGAAACATTGGATGTCCTATTGCTGATCATGAGTATACCAGACAGTGCCTTGATTTACTGAGTTTCATGAAAATGGTGTAGAACAGAGATGCCAGTAAGTTGGAGCCTGCTGAGTAGTGGGTCTAGAGCAGTGCTGGGGAGGTGTTTGATAAAACATCCGTGGTAGGGCCATGTGGATCTACCATTGGATTCCAAATGGCTTGTAACTGACATGGTGCTGCCAGCAGACCCTTATATGTAAAGGCATCTTGTTATATGGAGAGTTTTAAGAGGAAAATTAAGAATCAGGTTGATATGGACAAGGGGGCAATGGGGCAAGCTGTGCGAGATAGAAGCCTAGTTGGTGCATTCTCTTGCAGACCCTGACCCACCACACGTGACAGAACTCCCTCCAGCACTGTGTCCCAGTTTAGCTGCTAGTATTTCGTGAAACAAATACCAAACTCACAGTGCAGCAGCCTAAAAACCACAAAAAGTGGAGGAGGACCAAATGGCTTCACAGTCCACACGGGGAGACGGGGAGACACTTAGTCCCCAGTGGCCTCAGTTTACCTATAAAGAGAGGATTCAGCACTGCTTCATCTTGTTCATTGGAAAATAAGAAACCATGTCCTCCAGGTCACATAGATGCAGACCCAGCTTTGATGGTCTCACTACAAAAGAAGCCAAATCTCATGAAAACAACATATATTTCAAGTGCGGAAGATCAGAGGCAGTTTCTCAAAAAGTTTTTAGGCCAGCAGAGTTATATGTTTGTGGAGTGTTTACCATGTCCCTTACATTTGGAAACTCCTAAACCACCTCCAGGGTTGTGAACTCCTGAGCATTTTCCATTCCAGATATGTATTCACTGATTGTGTAACTCTTCTCCTCTAATTGTGTCTTACTTGGGGTGAAGGTAATGTCAAGGCATTGTTTTGGATGAGAGCGGGAGGATATTTGTGCAGCATATATTTACATACACATTGGATTCATTTTCCAATTTTTCATTCGAAGTACTGAATCCCTGACACTAACCCATACCTAGTAGACTCAGACTATTCATCCTAATATAATGGGGAAAATTAACCCAACACAATAGAAATACAAGCACTTCAGAGGAGACATGTTCTATAGTTGGACTTGACATTTGCATTATATAAGGCAGGAGTTATACATCTAGTCAAATTTTAATTGAAATATTCTCCATGTGTTTTTAAACTTAACAAATATGTGAATACTTGTTTCCAATTTCTGTAGCCTATTCACACATGTATATTTATATGCATATATAGAATCCTACCAGGTATCACACGTACATTTTTGTAAGGTGGATGTCTTGGCAGATACAAATTGTGAGAAGAGTTCACTCCTCCTAAATGCTGTTGGAAATGAAAATTCAACCTATAAGAGAGCGTCCTAGAAGAACAACATTATACATAAACTCATGTTCAGTAACATAAATATTTTTGCATCTGTGGATGATATATATTTACTGATGAATTTCGATTGGCATATATATTGGTACTTTTTAATGTCTGTGAGTGTTGTGTGTGTGTGTGTGTGTGTGTGTGTGTGTGTGTGTATAAATATAGATATAGATATAGATATACTCTCCAAAGTTTTCCAAATATGAAATATATGTGTCTAGTATACACTCTCTAATTCATTCATGTTCATGTATGTTGATTTATAATCAACTTTTCACAAGATTATAATCAGAAATATTCATCCACCTGAAATACATATTTGTTTCCTAGTACTGACTACTAACTTCAGTGAAGGGTGCATACAAATCCTATTTATTCTACAGTATCTGACCCAGTCTAACATCAATGCAAGTAGACACCTATGGGACATGATATGTAATTTGTCATTCATTTGTATTCGACACTGGTACATTATTGTTTCTTCAGTTTTTGCACATCATAGGATATACATTTCATCCACAAGTTCACAAATTAATAGGCATTTGTTTCAACATTAATCACTTCTTGCTTCAGAACACATGTATTGTCAGGGTTTCTTGACTGGTCTATTCATGAGACTTCTTTCCAAACACATTATTTTGAATTTCCATAATCATTTTGAAGCAAAACTCACACACTCTTCATGATAAACCAAAACACTAATATTTCCATTAGATATATAACTGGTTGGAATGAATGATTGTATATCAATATACAATTTCCTTTTATTTTTCAGATATCAGTTCAATTCATTATTTAAAGTTCAAAAAAGTTATATTATTTATTCACAGTATGGTCTATTCGTGGTTTTTCTCTATTTTCATAGAAACAGGGTACACCTATTTGCACCCCCGATTCTAATTTTACATCTTCAATATATTGCTCCCAGAAATGGTGAAAGAAATACTCATGTCACCTCATTATCACAGTAATATTCTGGACAAAAAATGGAAAGGTCACACTTATGATTTTACCAAAGCCTAAATGGAAAGTGAACATGGATTTCTAAAAACATCCATGTCCAGGTTGCCTAATGCTGTCAATTGTCACTCCTATTGGTGACTACATATTTGTTTTTTCCTAATTTATATATTGAAACTCAACCCTGTTGAAAATGTCTAATTCTATCCCTCACTTTATACTTTGCCTGATTTCGTAATGTTTCCATTGATATCTGCTTTTCTACATATTTTCCCAAGTTCAACATAGTGTCTGACTCTTCATATGTGCTGACATTTACATTCACTCTATAACCAAAAGTCTATTGCTAAAGAACTTTTGGTCCAAATCCTATACTCACTCGTCTTCCTAAACCTACCCACTATCTTCCTAATCCTACTGAATATCCCTTTTTGACTGGATGTTCTCTTCTAAATTCAATCATCCAATGTACAAGGTCCTATGCCATTGTATATCAAATTATCTGAGACATCTTTGCAGAACATAATTCAAAGCTAAGTATCCCAATCAAGGGCAAAACCCTTCTGGGCTTCAAAGCATACCTAGATTTCTTTTTTCATACTTATATTTCACCTCTATATTCTTGTAAATATTGCAGGTTCCCAATCCCATTATTCATCGCACAGAATCATTCATCACCAAATCAAACCTGTTTTTAACCCCAAGTATACACTGTTCCCTCAATGATTTTACAGAAGAGCAGGGACAGAGGGGTTCTTACAATACATGAAAGTTGGGGATCTTCCACCAGATGAGAACCTCAAATGTCCATGCACAAATGATACCTGGAGAAGTTGTAGGCAGGTATGAAGCACCTGAGAGAGCAAAAGTCAACTTCCATGGCAAACAACCTGGTCAGGATGAAGGGATGTGTCTGAATCTGCCTCTCTCTTCTTATTGTAGACAAGGTGGAACAATCCAGGCCTGAGTGGAGAGCTGTTCCCGGGTGCCAATGGTTGATATAGATTCTACCTTATGAAAGTGTCACAGGAAGTAGGGGAAACCTCCATCTTATGTAACCCTTGGAAGCAACTGTTAGGACAAAGTGGTTGCCAAGGCAGTGACCTCATTCAGTTCCAAAGAATGTGACATACCTCATTTCCTTGGTGATGGAACTCTCTGAACTTGGTATCCAAGAAGCCAGGCACCCAGAGGCAGTCCCAGTCCCAGGCCCAGTGGGCTCACTTGTTTGGATTTACCAAGGACAGAGTCAGTTTTCTTGGTACCTAATAATGTGAGGATGGCCAAATGCCAGGAGAGCTCTGAAGATGGACCTTTCCTGAGGAAACAGGTAGTGGCTAACCACTTTTTCCTGACATCTTCACAGAGTTGGTCAAGGAAACAAGATCTGAGAGAAGACAGGCCATTTCGGGGGAACATAGTATGGCCCACCAGTCAGAGGACACTCCGGATTCTCACAGACCTACTTGGGGGAAGGAGGTGCCTTTGTGGGAGTGGGTGTGGGTTTGTTGTTTTGTTTCATGTTCTGAGAATAGATCGAAACGGCGGTTTGTTTGGTTTGGAGCAGACAGTTTCTAGTAAGTCGTTTGACAAGGCGAGTGTTTCTGTTTATGTGTATCCCACTGTGTCCGTTGTTGTAGACATTAGAAAAGAGAATGCATTAATTGATGTGTCCTGTCTAGTATAAATCTTCCCTATAATTCATCCTGCCCAATATATGAATGGACTGCAGCTTGTCTTATCGATGTGCAACACCTGCTATCTTTCTAAGTTGTTGTTTTCTTCCTGAATTCTGGCCACTCTCCAGAATGGGCTCAGGGATTTGTGTCCAAAATATGTACCACCTCCAAGCTCTGTGACATGGCCATGTAAAGGATAGTTGAAGAGAATGGCGAGCATCTCAGAAAACTCAGATATCAGTGTGACCAGGAAAGTTTTAGTGCAGAAACACTGCTTTGGGCTTTTTGCTTACTTATTGTTGTGTTGCACTGAATGTCAGGAAGGTCTTTGCCTCAGGCCACCCCTTTGTGAAGCCTGAAGAAAACAGTTTTCAAATGGAAATGAATGGGCCTCACCTGTGGTTCTTTGCTTAATTGCTTTGGAAAGGGATGTGTCTTTATCAGCCTCTTGGTCCTGTGTGTGGCTGTGACTTAGATTCTCAGCACCTGATGGATCTCAAGAATGATCCCATGTGAGCTTCCAAAACCAAAATGGCAAAAAATATCATTCATTGTGGATGAAGACTCTTGCCTTCCTCTGTTAGGTTCCTGCACTCCAACAAATATGAATAGGGATTCTGTGAGTCAAATGAGTTCTTCAAAGCCCTGCAGAGGTGCTTGTGCTTTCGCATGACTCTAAATCACCTAAACAATCGATACCTAAAATCAGTAGCCCTCAAATGGGAGAAACATAGAAGTATTAACGGCAGGCTTATTTGTTCACTCCTGGTTCACAGCAACGGTGTCCAGGCTACCCTGACTTTAGGCAAATGAGGGGCAAACGAGCTGATTTTGGACACTGTCTTGGGCTGCACCCCTCATGGAAACCTCCAGCCAGAGTTTAAGATGATTGACTATATGGAATAAGGTGAGGGCCATGTGGGAGTGTTTTGGTTTTAATGTGGGTCATTTGTGTGGCATTGGAAAAAATGACTGTTTCCACGTGGGCTTGAACTCTGGTGTGATTCCCCTTAAACACTGGGTTTTGGAACTGAACTCAGAGAAGCATTGCTCTGAATTTTGTTGGGATTTTAAGAGGCCACGCATGAAAGTCGCTCTTGGAAACTGAGACCTAGGCCCCGGGTAGATTTCCACAGAGGCCTGGGAATCTCAGCAAGGATATCACAGGATTTTATTCTTAAAGAAATGGCAGCCATAGTTGAGAGTGAAAACACACATGCACCTCACATTGTAGACCTCGATGGGCCTGGCCTAATGTGACCTTTTGTCCATTCTTTGGGAAGCCTTGCCTGTGAGATTTCTCCAGAGATTTCATTGAAATGAGCTTCCTCACCATTTAATCTTTGCTAAATGAATTGAAACCCACAGTGCCTCCAACTTCATGCTTGAAAAATGGCTAGATAAATACCATGAAATTTTTGAAATTCCTATGACCAGGTGGCACTGGAGAAACATTGGATGTCCTATTGCTGATCATGAGTATACCAGACAGTGCCTTGATTTACTGAGTTTCATGAAAATGGTGTAGAACAGAGATGCCAGTAAGTTGGAGCCTGCTGAGTAGTGGGTCTAGAGCAGTGCTGGGGAGGTGTTTGATAAAACATCCGTGGTAGGGCCATGTGGATCTACCATTGGATTCCAAATGGCTTGTAACTGACATGGTGCTGCCAGCAGACCATTATATGTAAAGGCATCTTGTTATATGGAGAGTTTTAAGAGGAAAATTAAGAATCAGGTTGATATGGACAAGGGGGCAATGGGGCAAGCTGTGCGAGATAGAAGCCTAGTTGGTGCATTCTCTTGCAGACCCTGACCCACCACACGTGACAGAACTCCCTCCAGCACTGTGTCCCAGTTTAGCTGCTAGTATTTCGTGAAACAAATACAAAACTCACAGTGCAGCAGCCTAAAAACCACAAAAAGTGGAGGAGGACCAAATGGCTTCACAGTCCACACGGGGAGACGGGGAGACACTTAGTCCCCAGTGGCCTCAGTTTACCTATAAAGAGAGGATTCAGCACTGCTTCATCTTGTTCATTGGAAAATAAGAAACCATGTCCTCCAGGTCACATAGATGCAGACCCAGCTTTGATGGTCTCACTACAAAAGAAGCCAAATCTCATGAAAACAACATATATTTCAAGCGCGGAAGCTCAGAGGCAGTTTCTCAAAAAGTTTTTAGGCCAGCAGAGTTACATGTTTGTGGAGTGTTTACCCTGTCCCTTACTTTTGGAAACTCCTCTACCACCTCCAAGGTTGTGAACTCCTGAGCATTTTCCATTCCAGATATGTATTCACTGATTGTGTAACTCTTCTCCTCTAATTGTGTCTTACTTGGGGTGAAGGTAATGTCAAGGCATTGTTTTGGATGAGAGCGGGAGGATATGTGTGCAGCATATATTTACATACACATTGGATTCTTTTTCCAATTTTTCATTCGAAGTACTGAATCCCTGACACTAACCCATACCTAGTAGACTCAGACTATTCATCCTAATATAATGGGGAAAATTAACCCAACACAATAGAAATACAAGCACTTCAGAGGAGACATGTTCTATAGTTGGACTTGACATTTGCATTATATAAGGTAGGAGTTATACATCTAGTCAAATTTTAATTGAAATATTCTCCATGTGTTTTTAAACTTAACAAATATGTGAATACTTGTTTCCAATTTCTGTAGCCTATTCACACATGTATATTTATATGCATATATAGAATCCTACCAGGTATCACACGTACATTTTTGTAAGGTGGATGTCTTGGCAGATACAAATTGTGAGAAGTGTTCACTCCTCCTAAATGCTGTTGGAAATGAAAATTCAACCTATAAAAGAGCGTCCTAGAAGAACAACATTATACATAAACTCATGTTCAGTAACATAAATATTTTTGCATCTGTGGATGATATATATTTACTGATGAATTTCGATTGGCATTTATATTGGTACTTTTTAATGTCTGTTTGTGTTGTGTGTGTGTGTGTGTGCGTGTGTGTGTGTGTGTGTATAGATATAGATATAGATATACTCTCCAAAGTTTTCCAAATATGAAATATATGTGTCTAGTACACACTCTATAAATTCATTCATGTTCATGTATGTTGATTTATAATCTTCTTTTCACATGATTATAATCAGAAATATTCATCCACCTGAAATACATATTTGTTTCCTAGTACTGACTACTAACTTCAGTGAAGGGTGCATACAAATCCTAATTATTCTACAGTATCTGACCCAGTCTAACATCAATGCAAGTAGACTCCTATGGGACATGATATGTAATTTGTCATTCATTTGTATTCGACACTGGTACATTATTGTTTCTTCAGTTTTTGCACATCATAGGATATACATTTCATCCACAAGTTCACAAATTAATAGGCATTTGTTTCAACATTAATCACTTCTTGCTTCAGAACACATGTATTGTCAGGGTTTCTTGACTTGTCTTTTCATGAGACTTCTTTCCAAACACATTATTTTGAATTTCCATAATCATTTTGAAGCAAAACTCACACACTCTTCATGATAAACCAAAACACTAATATTTCCATTAGATATATAACTGGTTGGAATGAATGATTGTATATCAATATACAATTTCCTTTTATTTTTCAGATATGAGTTCAATTCATTATTTAAAGTTCAAAAAAGTTATATTATTTATTCACAGTATGGTCTATTTGTGGTTTTTCTCTATGTTCATAGAAACAGGGTACACCTATTTGCACCCCCGATTCTAATTTTACATCTTCAATATATTGCTCCCAGAAATGGTGAAAGAAATACTCATGTCACCTCATTATCACAGTAATATTCTGGACAAAAAATGGAAAGGTCACACTTATGATTGTACCAAAGCCTAAATGGAAAGTGAACATGGATTTCTAAAAACATCCATGTCCAGGTTTCCTAATGCTGTCAATTGTCACTCCTATTGGTGACTACATATTTGTTTTTTCCTAATTTATATATTGAAACTCAACCCTGTTGAAAATGTCTAATTCTATCCCTCACTTTATACTTTGCCTGCTTTCGTAATGTTTCCATTGATATCTGCTTTTCTACATATTTTCCCCAGTTCAACATAGTGTCTGACTCTTCATATGTGCTGACATTTACATTCACTCTATAACCAAAAGTCTATTGCTAAAGAACTTTTGGTCCAAATCCTATACTCACTCGTCTTCCTAAACCTACCGACTATCTTCCTAATCCTACCGAATATCCCTTTTTGACTGGATGTTCTCTTCTAAATTCAATCATCCAATGTACAAGGTCCTATGCCATTGTATATCAAATTATCTGAGACACCTTGCAGAACATAATTCAAAGCTAAGTATCCCAATCAAGGGCAAAACCCTTCTGGGCTTCAAAGCATACCTAGATTTCTTTTTTCATACTTATATTTCACCTCTATATTCTTGTAAATATTGCAGGTTCCCAATCCCATTAGTCATCGCACAGAATCATTCGTCACCAAATCAAACCTGTTTTTAACCCCAAGTATACACTGTTCCCTCAATCATTTTACAGAAGAGCAGGGACAGAGGGGTTCTTACAATACATGAAAGTTGGGGATCTTCCACCAGATGAGAACCTCAAATGTCCATGCACAAATGATACCTGGAGAAGTTGTAGGCAGGTATGAAGCACCTGAGAGAGCAAAAGTCAACTTCCATGGCAAACAACCTGGTCAGGATGAAGGGATGTGTCTGAATCTGCCTCTCTCTTCTTATTGTAGATAAGGTGGAACAATCCAGGCCTGAGTGGAGAGCTGTTCCCGGGTGCCAATGGTTGATATACATTCTACCTTATGAAAGTGTCACAGGAAGTAGGGGAAACCTCCATCTTATGTAACCCTTGGAAGCAACTGTTAGGACAAAGTGGTTGCCAAGGCAGTGACCTCATTCAGTTCCAAAGAATGTGACATACCTCATTTCCTTGGTGATGGAACTCTCTGAACTTGGTATCCAAGAAGCCAGGCACCCAGAGGCAGTCCCAGTCCCAGGCCCAGTGGTCTCACTTGTTTGGATTTACCAAGGACATAGTCAGTTTTCTTGGTACCTAATGATGTGAGGATGGCCAAATGCCAGGAGAGCTCTGAAGATGGACCTTTCCTGAGAAAACAGGTAGTGGCTAACCACTTTTTCCTGACATCTTCACAGAGTTGGTCAAGGAAACAAGATCTGAGAGAAGACAGGCCATTTCGGGGGAACATAGTATGGCCCACCAGTCAGAGGACACTCCGGATAGCCACAGCCCTACTTGGGGGAAGGAGGTGCCTTTGTGGGAGTGGGTGTGGGTTTGTTGTATTGTCTCATGTTCTGAGAATAGATCGAAAAGGCGGTTTGTTTGGTTTGGAGTGGACAGTTTCTAGTAAGTCATTTGACACGGCGAGTGTTTCTGTTTCTGTGTTTCCCACTGTGTCCGTTGTTGTAGACATTAGAAAAGAGAATGCATTAATGGATGTGTCCTGTCTAGTATAAATCTTCCCTATAATTCATCCTGCCCAATATATGAATGGACTGCAGCTTGTCTTATCAATGTGCAACACCTGTTATCTTTCTAAGTTGTTGTTTTCTTCCTGAATTCTGGCCACTCTCCAGAATATGCTCATGGATTTGTGTCCAAAATATGTACCACCTCCAAGCTCTGTGACATGGCCATGTAAAGGATAGTTGAAGAGAATGGCGAGCATCTCAGAAAACTCAGAAATCAGTGTGACCAGGAAAGTCTCAGTGCAGAAACACTGCTTTGGGCTTTTTGCTTACTTATTGCTGTGTTGCACTGAATGTCAGGAAGGTCTTTGCCTCAGGCCACCCCTTTGTGAAGCCTGAAGAAAACAGTTTTCAAATGGAAATGAATGGGCCTCACCTGTGGCTCTTAGCTTAATTGCTTTGGAAAGGGATGTGTCTTTATCAGTCTCTTGGACATGTGTGTGGCTGTAGCTTAGATTCTCAGCACCTGATGGATCTTAAGAATGATCCCATGTGAGCTTCCAAAACCACAATGGCAAAAAATATCATTCATTTTGGATGAAGTCTCTTGCCTTCCTCTGTTAGGTTGCTGCACTCCATCAAATGAGAATAGGGATTATTTAGGTCAAATGAGTTCTTCAAAGCCCTGCAGAGGTGCTTGTGTTTTCGCTTGACTCTAAATCACCTAAAGAATTGATACCTAAAATCAGTAGACCTCAAATTGGAGAAACATAGAAGTATTAACGGCAGGTTTATTTGTTCACTCCTGGTTCACAGAAACGGTGTTCAGCCTACCCTGACTTTAGGCAAATGAGGGGCAAACGAGCTGATTTTGGACACTGTCTTGGGCTGCGCCCCTCATGGAAACCTCCAGCCAGATGTTAAGATGATTGACTATATGGAATAAGATGAGGGCTATGTGGGAGTGTTTTGGTTTTAATTTTGCTCATTTGTGTGGCACTGGAATAAATGACTGTGTCCACGTGGGCTTGAACTCTGGTGTGATTCCCCTTAGAGACTGGGTTTTGGAACTGAACTCAGAGAAGCATTGCCATGAATTTTGTTGGGATTTTAAGAGGCCATGCATGAAAGTCGCTCTTGGAAACTGAGACCTAGGCCCCGGGTGGATTGCCACAGAGACCTGGTAATCTCAGCAAGGATATCACATGATTTTATCCTTAAAGAAATGGCAGCCATAGTTGAGAGTCAAAACACACATGGACCTCACATTATAGACCTCAATGGGCCTCGCCTAATGTGACCTTTTGTCCACTCTTTGGGAAGCCTTGCCTGTGAGAGTTCTCCAGAGATTTTATTGAAATGAGCTTCCTCACCATTTAATCTTTGCTGAATGAATTGAAACCCACAGTGCCTCCAACTTCATGCTTGAAAAATGGCTAGATAAATACCATGAAATTTTTGAAATACCTATGACCAGGTGGTACTGGAGAAACATTGGATGTCCTTTTGCTGATCATGATTATACCAGACAGTGCCTTGATTTACTGAGTTTCATGAAAATGGTGTAGAACAGAGATGCCAGTAGTTTGTAGCCTGCTGAGTAGTGGGTCTAGAGCAGTGGTGGGGAGGTGTTTGATAAAACATTCGTGGAAGGGCCTTGTGGATCTACCATTGGATTCCAAATGGCTTGTAACTGACATGGTGCAGCCAGCAGACCCTTATATGTAAAGGCATCTTGTTATATGGAGAGTTTTCAGAGGAAAATTAAGAATCAGGTTGATATGGAAAAGGGGGCAATGGGGAAAGCTGTGAGAGATAGAAGCCTAGTTGGTGCATTCTCTTGCAGACCCTGACCCACCACACGTGACAGAACTCCCTCCAGCACTGTGTCCCAGTTTAGCTCCTAGTATTTCGTGAAACAACTACCAAACTCACAGTGCAGCAGCAAAAACTCCACAAAAAATGGAGGAGGACCAAATGGCTTCACAGTCCACACGGGGAGACACTTAGTCCCCAGTGGCCTCAGTTTACTTACAAAGAGAGGATTCAGCACTGCTTCATCTTGTTCATTGGAAAATAAGAAACCATGTCCTCCAGGTCACATAGATGTAGACCCAGCTTTGATGGTCTCACTACAAAGGAAGCCAAATCTCCTGAAAACAACATATATTTCAAGTGCGGAAGCTCAGAGGCAGTTTCTCAAAAAGTTTTTAGGCCAGCAGAGCTCCATGTTTGTGGAGTGTTTACCCTGTCCCTTACTTTTTGAAACTCCTCTACCGCCTCCAGAATGTGAACTCCTTAGCATTTTCCATTCCAGATATGTATTCACTGATTTTGTAACTCTTCTCCTCTAGTTGTGTCTTACTTGTGGTGAAGGTAATGTCAAGGCATTGTTCTGGATGAGAGCGGGAGGATATTTGTGCAGCGTATATTTACATACACATTGGATTCATTTTCCAATTTTTCATTCGAAGTACTGAATCCCTGACAATAACCCATACCTAGTAGACTCAGACTATTCATCCTAATATAATCGTGAAAATTAACCCAACACAATAGAAATACAAGCACTTCAGAGGAGACATGTTGTATAGTTGGACTTGACATTTGCCTTATATAAGGTTGGAGTTATAAATCTAGTCAAATTTTAATTGTAATATTGTCCATGTGTTTTTAAACTTAACAAATATGTGAATTCTTGTTTCCCTTTTCTGTAGCCTATTCACACATGTATATTTATATGCATATATAGAATCCTACCAGGTATCACACGTACATTTTTGTGAGGTGGCTGTCTTGGCAGATACAAATTGTGAGAAGAGTTCACTCCTCCTAAATGCTTTTGGAAATGAAAATTCAACCTATAGGAGAGCGTCCTATTAGAAAAACATTATATATAAACTCATGTTTAGTAAAATAAATATTTTTTGCATTTGTGGATGATATATATTTACTGATGAATTTCGATTGGCATTTATATTGGTACTTTTTAATGTCTGTGAGTGTTGTGTGTGTGTGTGTGTGTGTGTGTATATATATATATATATAGATATAGATATAGATATAGATATATAGATATAAATATAGATATACTCTCCAAATTTTTCAAAGTATGAAATATATGTGTCTTATTTTGCACTTCCTAAATTTTTCATATTCATGAATGTGGATTTATAATTATCTTTTCACAAGATTATTCTCAGAAACATTCATATACCCTACGAGACTCTTACCACTAATACTAATATAATGGAGAAAAAGAACCCAAACAGAATAGATACAAGCATTTCAGAAGAGACATGGTGTATAGTTGGACTTGCCTTTTGCATAATATAAGGTATTAGTTATAAATCTATTCAATTTATTGAAATAATTTTCCATGTGTTATTTTTTTTGACACAACACAAAATTTAATCTTTGAAAAATAAATAAAATTGACACTTCCTTAACCAAGCTAATGAAGAAAAAAAAACCTCAAATTACTAAAATTAAGGATCATAATGGAACTTTTACAGAGTACACAACTAAAATACAGAGAATAATTTAAAACTAATTTGAAAATTTATAGTCTAATAAATTAAAATACCATGATGACATCAATAAAATTTTAGAGATATACCCAAACTTAATTAGTAGGACGTGAACAATTTAAACAAATCAATTTCAAGCAATGAAATAGAAGTTGCTGTCAACAGCCTACCAATCAAGCAAAGCCCAGGAACAGACAGATTCTCAGCCATGTTCTACAAGACCTTCAAAGAAGCATTCATCACAATACTCCTCAAATTATTCCATAAAGTAGAAAAGAATGGAACTCCTCCAAACTCATTCCATGAGGCTATTATCACTCACATACCAAAATCAGACAAAGACACATCAAGGAAAGAAATCTTCAGAGCAATATTCCTGACAAAGATATATACAAAAATTCTCAATAAAATTCTTTTTTTTAAGCCAAAGTTAATCAAAAGGGATAAAGAGGGACACTACACACTATTCCATGTGTTTTTAAAGTTAAGAAATATGTGAATTCCTGTCTCACTTTCTCTGTAGCCTATTAAGCACATGTATTTTTATATGCACAAATAGAATCCTACCTGGTTTCACACGTACATTCTTGTAAGGTGGCTGACTTGGCAGATACTATTTGTGAGAAGAGATCACTCCTCCTAAACGCTGTTGGTACAGAAAATTCAACCCATGGGTGAGCTTCCTAGATGAACAACATTATACATACATCCATGTTCAGTAAAATGAATATTTTGGGATATGCGGATGAGTTATTTTTCATGATGAATTTCGATTGACATATATATTGCGACATTATAATGTGTGTGTGTTTGTCTCTCTCTCTCTCTCTCTCTCTCTCTCTCTCTCTATATATATATATATATATATATATATATATATATATAGTCTCCAGATTTTCCAAAATATGAAATATATGTCTTCTTATACACCACCTGAATTCATTCATATTCATATATGTGGATTTATAATCAACTTTTAACAAGTTTATTCTCAGACATATACATCCACTGAAATACATATTTGTTTCCTAGTACTGAAAACTAAATTCAGGCAAGGGTTCTTACAAATCCTAATATTTCTAGACTAACTGACCAAGTTTAACATCAATGCAAATACATTCCTATTGGATATGATGTGTTTTTTAAAGTTCATTTTTATTCAAACTTGGTGCGTTATTATTTATTCAGTTTATGAACATCATAAAATATATCCTTTCATTCACAAGTTCACAAATTTATAAATATTTGGTTTACTTTCAATCACTTCCTCCTTTGGAACACATATATTCCTCTATGTTTCTTGACTGGTCTTTTCACTAGACTTCTTTCTAAACACATTATTTTCGATTCCATTATCATTTTTGAAGCAAAACTCACACACTATTCATGATAAACGGTAACCCTAATAATACCATTAGATATATAACTTGTTGGAATGAATGTACATATATCAATATATGATTTCGTCTATATTTTCAGATATTAAAACAATCCATTATGTAAATTTGGAACCAGTCACATAATTTTTTCACAGTATGGTCTATTAATGCATCATCTCTATATTCATCAACACAGGGTAAACCTCTTAGTATCCCCAGTACTAATTTATATGTTTTCAAAATATTGCTCCCAGAAAAGGTGGAAGAAATACTCATGTCACCTGATCTACATATACATATTATCACAGTAATATTCTGGACACAAAATGCAAAGGTCACCATTATGATTGCAATAAAGCCTCAATGGAATGTGAACATGGATTACTAAAAACATCCATGTCCAGTTTGCCTAATGCTCTCAAATGTCAATCCAATTGGTGACTACATTTTTGTTTCTTTTTAAGATTATGTATTCAACCTCAACCCTGTTGAAAATGTCAAATCTTATCACTCACGTTATACTTTGCCTGATTTCCTAATGTCTCTATTGATGTCTGCCTTCCTACATATTTTTCCCAGTTCATCATTGTGCCCAACTTTTCACATATGGTGCCATTTATATTCACTCTCTAACCGAAACCTATTGCTAAAGAACTTTTGGTCCAAATCCTAGACTCACTCTTCCTCCTAAACCTACTGACTATCTTTCTAATCCTACACACTATCCCTTTTTCACTGGATGTTCTCTTCTACATTCAATCATCTGAGGTACAGGGTCTTATGCCATTGTATATCGATTTGCATCGACCTCGGTGCAAAACATTACTCAAGCTAAGGATCCCAATCAAGAGCCCAAATCCTTCTGGGCTTCAAATATTACCTAGATTTCTGTTTTCATACTTATATTTTACCTCTATATTCTTATAAATATTGCTGGTTCCCAATACCATTATTCATCCAGCAGAATGATTCCTAAGCCAAATGGAACATGCTATTAACCCTAACCATACAATGTTCCCTCAATCTCACTTTACAGAAGAGCAGGGATAAAGTTGATATTACAATACAGGAAGTTAGGAGATCTTCCACCTGCTGAGTACCTCAAAATCCATGCAGAAATAATCCCTGGAGAAGATGTAGGCAGCTATGAAAGACCTGAGAGAACAAAAGTCATATTCCATGGCAAACAACATGGTCAGGATGAAAGGATGTGTCTGAGTCAGCCTCTCTATTCTTAATGCAGGGAAGATGGACCAAAGCAGGCCTGTGTGGAGAGCTGTTCCCAGGTGACTATGGTTTCTATACCATTCTATCATGTGAAAGTATCACAGGAAGTAGGGCAGCCTCCATGTCAGGAGACACTAGGATGCAACTGTTAGGACAAAGTAGTGGCCAAGACAGGGACCTCATTTATTTCCTGAAGGTAGTGACCTCACCTCATTTCCTTGGCGATGGAACTCTCTGAATTTTGTGATCCAGGAAGCCAGGCACCAGAGCCAGTCCAAGTCCCAGTCGCAGTGGGCTCACTTGTTTGGATTTACTAAGGACAGAGTCAGTCTTTCTTGGTACCTACTGATGTAAGGGTTGCCAAATACTAAGAAAGCTCTGAAGAGGGGTCTTTCCTGAGAGGACAGGAATTGGCTCACCACTGCCTCCTGACAACTTCACAGAGTTGACCAAGGAGACCAGATCTGAGACAGAAAGGCCATTTGTGGGGAACATCGTATGGCCTACCAGTCAGAGGACACTCCAGATAGTGACAGAACTACTTGGGGGAAGGAGTTGCATTTGTGGGTGTTGGTTTGTGTTTGTGGTTTTTTTCCATGTTCTGAGAATAGGTAAAAAAGGAGGTTTGTTTGGATTGGAGTGGACTGTTTCCAGTAAGTCATTTGACAAGGAGACTGTTTCTATGTCCGTGTATCCCACTGTGTTTTTCTTTGTGGATATTAGAAAAAAATAGCTCATTGGGTGTGTCCTGTCTAGTAGAAAGCTTCCCAGCATGCATCCTTTCCAATTAATGAATGGACTGAGGCTTGCCTTATCCATGGGCAACACCTGCTATCTACCTAATTTTCCATTTTTTCATGAATTCTGGCCACTCTCAAGATTAGTATCATGTATTTTTGTACAAGATATGTACCACCTCCAAGCTCTGTGACATGGCCATGTACTGGATAGCTGAAGGGAATGGTGAGCAACTCAGAAAACTCACATATTAGAGTAACAAGGAAAGTCTCCGTGGAGAAACCCTGCTTGGGGCCTTTTGATTACCTATTGTTCTGTTGCTCTGAATGTCAGAAAGGTCTTTGCCTCAGGCCACCCCTTTGTGAAGCCTGAAGAAAACAGTTTTCAAATGGAAATGAATGGGCATCACCTGTGGCTCTTTGCTTCATTGCTTTGGAAATGGATGTATCTGAATCAGCCTCTTGGCCCTGTGTGAGCCTGTGGTTTAGATTTTCAGCACCTGATGAATCTAAAGAAAGATCCCATGTGGGCATCCAAAACCTAAATGGAAAAAAGATCAGTCATTGTGGATGAAGCCTCTCGACTTCCTCTGTAAGATTCCTGACCTCCATCAAGTGAGAATAGGGATCATTTGTGTCAAATAAGTTCTTCAAAGGGCTGCAGAGGGGAGACAATAGGTGCTTGGGTTTTCTTATAACTCCAATTCACACTAAAAATCTATACCCCACAGTCAGTAGGCCTCAAATTTGAGAAGTGGAGTAGTATTAACGGCAAGCCTATTTGATCACTTCTGGTTCACACTAAGGTTGTCCAGGCCACCCTGACTTTAGGCAAATGAGGGACAAGGGAGATTATTTTTGACACTGTCTTGGGCTGTGCCCCTCATGGAAACCTCCAGCTAGAGGTTATGATTAGTGTCTATATAAAAAGATGAAGAGGGCCATGTGAGAGTGTTTTGGTTTTAATTGTCATCATTTGTGTGGCAATTTGAAGAGATGCCTGGGTCCACCTGGGCTTGAACTCTGTTGTGATTCCCCTTAGAGACTGAGTTGTGTAACTGACCTCAGAGAAGTATTGCCATGAATTGTGTTGGGATTTCAGGAGGCCACACATGAGATTCACCATTGGAATCTGAGATCTTGGCCCAGGGTGACTTTACACAGAGCACTGGGAATCTAAGCCAGGATATCACAAGATTTTATTCTGAAAGATTCCAGCCATAGTTAAAACACCAACAGGGAATCTTTAGATCACTTATAAGCAAATTAAAAAACAAAATTTTTTAACAAGAGTAAAAATACTTAGTTAATGTAATGCTACCCTGAATTTTTTGGGTGAGTTTTACTTTATATTCCCTGTTTGAGATCCTAGTAAACTTGAGAGAAAAAAAAAAAAGAAAAAAACAAAACTTTTGAACATAACTTTAAATGAAATAAAATCTGACCTTCTGCTTTCGTAGTCATTCTCACATGTAGTAAGATGGGACACAGAGCCTTATCTCAGGTAAGACAGGGCTCTTTATAAATCATAAGTGTTTTAGTTCTAAAGCTGATCTTCGTTTTTTAATATCCTTTTACAAAGTTTACATAAATTGTTTGAGGTCACATGAACATTAGCTAACACCATATAATATCACTTTTGAAACATGAATTAAAGAATGGCTGAATGTTTTTAACATTCAAATAGATTAGGCTCTCATTAATTTAAAAATACATTTAAATTGTTGCACAATGTAAAGTGTAACATAAAACTTTACATATCTTATTGATAACAGGTAAATAAATCCCCAATATATATTTTATTTACCATACAACTTCAGAACACCAGCTTGATATAATGCTCTTTTAATGTTTCTACCTTATCGAGTTGTATAACTGGAAGATATGGGCACATTAATAGCATCACAGTTACATTGATGTTTCTACATTAACCAAGTTTATCTTTTAAAGAAATGGCAGTACAGTGCTCTAAAATAACAGTTCTGTTTTAAACAGTTGTTTAATTTTTATGGTTGCTTGCTCTGGAAAAAATAAGACTTAATAAACACAATGTTATGAGTAATCTTATGTTTTAAGAAATTTTTGTCTCTTTAACACATGACTAATTTTTACAATCTTACACAGACTTTAGTAGAAAGTCTGTATAAGATTGTAAACATTTTATACAGATTTTGTACTAAAAATTGATAGACCTTAGTATATCAATCAGATATCAAACAAAAACACTCATGAATGAGTAAATCCAAATCAAATTTACTTTACTTTTTAATCAAAATATTAGACAAATGTATTGAACAGTGTAAACCATTTTTTGGTTGAAGGAAAAGTCCTAGAACAAAGTCATATAGACCTTTGGTAGACAATAATATTTTATTAGATTTTTGAACACCTAGAAAAACTTATAGGCATAAATTTGAAGACATTTATATTTATCTGTTTATCCAATCTAAATTGAAACATTTAAACCACGTGAATTAAAGATCTGTGGTCCACTTTTTAAAATTTGTTTTTATGAGCGCTTTTTTATATGAGTGCTCCTTATATATGTTAATTTGTGTATCATTTGAATGATATACGGACATATGTGTATATATATATATATATATATATATATATATATATATATATATATATAGAGAGAGAGAGAGAGAGACATAAAACACATAACAAAAGTGTGCACACCTAATAATAGTGAAGGCCTTGTAGCTTTTCACAGGTGAAATCACCATTGCAATGTTTTCAAAACTCCACAGTTGGTCAAAGATAAAACTGATCAGAAAAACATTAACCTAGGTCTGTAGGATCAAAATCATAAACTCAAAAAAAAAAAAGAATCTAAGAAAAAATTATGAGTCCTAGAAAAAATGACTGGCCGGTAATTAGTAAATACCATACAATTTACCATTTTTTTCCCTTAGGCCTCAGATCAGTCTCCTACTGAGCTTACAGGAGACTTTCACTTGCATTTCAACAGAAGTCCTGGCTGAGGTCTGGAAGGAGCAGGAAAAAACTGCTATTCTGAGCAGACACCTCAGGCCTAAGGCATTTTAACCATAATTTTCTGGTTAGGATGTTGAAAATTATGCTACAAGTTTAAGATACAATTCACAAAATTTTATATCTTTACATCTTGTTTTGTCAACAGATATCATACTATGATTTACTATCCTTGTCCAAATTAATGCACTGGTAAACACAGTGACATTTTCCCAGGCTACCCAATTCAGAATTGGAGAAAAAAAGACTGCATGATTGGGAAGTTACTTGCCAACTTGGAAGTAGAGTTCTTTAGTTTTCCATCCTAAGTATTTAAGTTCTCTGGCATGAATTATCTGAAATCAAAAACTAAACAATTACCTAAACCCGACTTTTAACTGCAATATTGTGCAATGCTTCAAAAAACGCATTCAGATACCAGATTTTTACAATAAAACATCATCATTTAGACACACATTCAGCTAAGATCATTCTCAAGAAACAATTTATAATATAAACACATTATTGCACATGTCTTAAAGTGCCAAAAACAAAGGCACAAGACAGACAGAAAGAAACTCCAGAATATGGCTGACAGACAGAAGCCTTTAAAACAGAGCAGATAAGAGAAAAATCTCCTGCACCAGTGGCACCACAGATGTCCCCACAAGGGGACCAGATGTTTTCACAGAGAAGCTACCTGAAATGTAAAATCAAGGGTCTCCATGGTGACTTTACTGCATTTAGTGTCCCCTTTTTATTTTTCTCTTTTAAAAGAAGACAGAGGTGTCATAATTCTTACAGTGCAGGGAAGGAAGGAGCGAATTCCCTGAAGCAACAGGGCTTTGGCAGTTGCTGGGGTCCCTCAGTCCCTCCTTTTACTTACAGGATTAGCTCTTCTGTTTCGGGTCCACTCCAAGCATGCACCATCTCCTAACATTTCAGTCGTCAGCTCTCAAAAAGTTCTGGGACGGGGCCGGGTATCAAAATTTGTAACTTAAAGTTCGGTTTCTGACCCTGAAGCAAATTAATGCTAATTTAATAATGAAGACAGGGTTTTGAGAAAAAGAAAATGGAGGTTTATTGCTTTGCTAACAAAGGAAAAACAAGGGGACTCTGCCAAAAAGTTGTGACTCTCATGATCTGGAGGGACAAGGGATTTTAAAGAGTTTCACTTGTTAACCTGGGGTATACTCAGTTCTTCGTTCCCCAGCAGGCATTGCCCTGTGCAGTGGGTGTGCTCCAGGCAGCCAGCTAGGGGCTTCTTTCTTCCTGCTTAACAAAGGTGGGTAAAGTTCATCACAGTTCCTTAAAACACAGTCGAAAGGGTGTCAGGCTTACTTGCTTTGTTACCCTTTTTCACGTCCAATATCCTTAAAATTTTACCACAGAAATCAAACAAAATAACGCACAAAAAAAACAACAAAAAACATATAGACCACAGAACAAAACACAGAAAAACAGAATCCTGGTGCCGAAACAGAAAAACAGAGGAGCAATGCAACATCTTGCTAAAGCTCCAGGGTAGGAGCGTGTGTGTGCCCATCGGCACCTCTCTACCCTTCCAGAGGAATTCCCTACAGAACAGAACAGAGGACAGCATGATTCTCATTACTGTCCTGGACAGGAGTGTATGTGAGCCTCCCCAGGTCACCTCTCTGTCATCAGAAGAGATCTCCCTTAACCAGATATCAGATGTTATAAAGGCGTCACTTACCTATGGAGGCCTCCTCCACCAGGGACTTGATAATAGTTTTAGTGTGGTGGTTCACTGCAGTGCTCCCCAGACTGACGGCTCACTCCAAGGCCTTGGAACATCTCAAGTTGTGCACCTCCTAGAGTGGTTCTCCAGCCCAGTGCCCTGGAGGGAAGGCCAGCTTCAGAATTTTCAGCAGTCTGGTTTTGTGATCTGCTCGGGCAGGGTCATCTCACTGGGGAACTCCAAAATTTTGGACTAGGATGCAAGAAAAGACCACTGATTCCAATTAAAATCAAATTAAGGCAAGCTTATTATTTCAACAGGCTGGGCTGCCTCTCCTTCCCAAAATGGCGGGAACAAGACAGCAACCCCACCTTTCCTACAGCCCAGCTATATAGCCCAGAAAGTTACACAAACGGGTGGTTAGAGATAACAAAACTTTGAAAGCATCACACTAATGGTAGTTTACATTTTTTTTTTTGCTGGCCCCAATATCAGAAATAATGAGGACCATTAGGGCCTCAGAGAGGGTTGTTGTCTGGCCAGGGAAGGCCAATATTTATGAGGTGTCACTAAAGTTTCAGAAAGTACTGTTATCTGGTCAGAGAGCCAGGTGTGGATGAGTTCAAGGCACGGGCAGGCGTTCCAAGCAGGTTCAGAATTTGCAGTAATTTAGAGTAAAGCCAAAATTATCTTTTCACGGCTTTGTGGCAAGATGGTTCCCAATTTTAATAAAAAATCAGGTTGGGTCTATCAAGCCTCTCCCTTACTTTTGGAAACTCCTCTGCAAACTCCAATGTTGTGAACTCCCGAGCATTTTAATTCCAGATATGTATTCACAGAATTTCTAACTCTTCTATTCCAATTGTGTCTTTCTTGGGGCGAAGGTAATATCAAGTCATTGTTCTGGATGAGAGTGGAAATATTTTTGTGTAGCACATATTTGCATACACATTTAGGAGATCACTCCTCCTAAACACTGTTGGAACAGAAAATTCAAACTATGGGGGAGCTTCTTAGTTGAACAACATTATTCATGAATCCAAGTTCATTAAACAAATAGTTTTGGATCAGTGGATGATATATATTTCAAGATGAATTTCAATTGGCATATACTATGCTACATTTTAATGTCTGTGTGTGTTTTTTGTTTATAATGTTTTGCGATTTATATGGATTTAAAATCAAGTTTCCACAAGATTATTCTCAGAATATTCATCCACCTGAAATACATATTTGTTTCCTAGTACTGAAAACTAACTTCAGTAAATGGTGCATAAAAATCCTAATATGTCTACAGTAACTGACCCAGATTAATATCAATGCAAGTAGATTCCTAGGGGACATGATGTGTATTTTGATGTTCATTTTTATTCAACACTGCTACATTACTATTTCTGCAGCTTATGCACATCATACTGTATATATTTCATTCAAAAGTTCGCAAATTTATATGCATGTGTTTCACATTCAATCACTTCCTGCTTCAGAACACATGAATTCCTCCAGGTTTCTTGACTATTCTTTTCATGATACTTCTTTCCAAACACATTATTTTTGATTTCCATAATCACGTTTGAAGCAAAACTCACACACTTTTCAGGATAAAATATAACCCTAATATTACCATTAGATGTATAAGTGGTTGGAATGAATGATTGCATATCAATATGAGATTTCTTTTATATTTTCAGATATCAATTCAATCCATTATTTAAAGTGGAACCAGTTATATTATTTATACACAGTATGGTCTATTCATGCATAATCTGCATATTCATAGACACAGGGTACACCTATTTGTACCCCAAATACTAAATTATACGTCTACAAAACATTGCTCCAGAAACGGTGGAAGAAATATTCATGTCACCTGATCTACACATACATTTTATCAAAATAATATTCTGGACACAAAATGCAATGGTCACACTTATGATTTTAAAAAAGCCTAAATGGAAAGTGAACATGGATTACAAAAAAACATCCAAGTCCTGGTTACCTAATGCTCTCGAATTCAATCCTATTTGTGACAACATATTTGTTTCTTCCTAAGATTATATATTCAAACTCAACCCTGTTGAAAATGTCTAAACCAATTACACACTTTATACTTTTGCTGATTTCCTAATGTCTCTATTTATGTCTGCTTTCCTACATATTTTCCCCTGTTCATCATTGTGACTGACTCTTCACATGTGCTGACATTTACATTCACTCTCTACCCGAAACCCTATTTGTAAAGAACTTTTGGTCCAAATCCTATACTCACTCTTCTTTATAAACCTGCTGACTACCTTGGTAATCCTACGGACTATTCCTTTATGACTAGATGTTCTGTTTGTTATTCAATCATCCAAGGTACAAGATCCAATTTCATTGTATATTGACTTATCTGAGACATCTGTGCAGAATATAATTCAAAGCTAAGTATCCCACTCAAGGGCCCAATGCCCTACTTGGCTTCAAATCTTCCCTAGATTTCTGTTATATTTTACCTATATATTCTTGTAAATACCACAGGTTTCCAATACCATTATTCATCCAGCAGAATGATTGCTAACCAAAATTGAACATATTATTAACCCTAACCATACACTGTTCCCTCAATCTAACTTTAGAGCAGTGCAGGGACAGAGTTGGTCTTACAAAAGAGGAATGTTGGGGATCTTCCACCTGCTGAGAATATCAAAGATCCATGCAGAAATGATCCCCGAAGAAGATGTAGACTGCTATGAAGGACCTGAGAGAGCAAAAGTTAGCTTCCATGGCAAACAACCTGGTCACTATGAAGGGATGTGTCTGAATAAGCCTCTCTCTTTTTAATATAGAGCAAATGGACCAAACCAGGCCTGTGTGGAGATCTTTTCCCCGGTACCAATGGTTGATATACCATTCTAACTTGTGAAAGTGTCACAGGAAGTAGGGGCAGCCTCCATCTCATGGGACCCTTGGAAGCAACTGTTAGGACAAAGTGGTTGCCAAGGCTGTGAGCTCATTCACTTCATGAAGGAAGTGACCAACCTCACTTTCTTGGTGATGGAACTCTCTGAACTTGGGATCCCTGAAAACAGGCAGCCAGAGTCAGGCCCAATAACAGTCACAGAAGTCTCACTTTTTGGATTTACCAAGGAGAGAGTCAATCTTTCTTGGTATCTACAGTTGTGAGGATGACCAAATGCCAGGAAAGATCTGAATTGGGGTCTTTCCTGAGAAAGCAGGTATTGGCTCACCGCTGGCTCCTGACAACTTCACAGAGTGGGCCAAGGAGTCCAGATTTGAGAATAGAGAAGCCATTTCGGGGGAACATAGTATGGCCCACAAGGCAGAGGACACTCTTGATAGTCACAGACCCTCTTGGGGGAAAAAGGTGCCTTTGTGGGAATGAGTGTGTGTATGTGGTTTTGTCTCATGCTCTGAGAATAGGTAGGAAAGGCGGTTTCTTTGGTTTAGAATGGACTGTTTCTAGTAAGTCATTTGACAAAGCAAGTGTTTCTATGTCTGTGTATCCAACTGTGTCCATGGTTGTAGACATTAGAAAAGAAAATGCATCAATGGATGTGTCCTGTCTAGGAGAAAGCTTCCCCACATTCATCCTGCCCAATTTATGAAAGGACGGAGGCTTGCCTTATTGATGGGCAAGACCTGCTGTCTTCCTAAGTTTCTGTTTTCTTCTTGAATTCTGGCCACTCTCCAGAATAGACTCATGGTTTTGTGACCAAGATATGTAGCACCTCAAAGCTCTGTGACATGGCCGTGTACTGGATAGCTGAAGGGAATGGCGAGAATCTCAGGAAACTCAGATATCTGTGTGATCATGAGTGTCTCAGTGGAGAATCCCTGCTTTGGGCCTTTGCTTACCTATTGTTCTGTAGCACTGAATGTCAGGAAGGTCTTTGCCTAAGGCACCACTTTGTGAAACCTGAATAAAACAGTTTTCTAATGGAAATGAATGAGCATCACCTGTCTCTCTTTGAGTAATTGCTTTTGAAAGGGATGTGTCTGAGCCAGTCTGTTGGCTGTGTGTGAGGCTGTGGCTTGCATTCTCAGCACCTGATGGATCTAAAGAAAGATGCCATGTGTGCATCCAAAACCAAAATGGCCAAAAGAGCAGTCATTGTGGATAAAATCTCTTGCCTTCCTCTGTAAGGTTCCTGACCTCTATCAAGTGAGAATAGGAATCCTTTGGGTCAAATGACTTCTTCAAAGCCCTGCGGAGGCTAGCCAATAGGTGCTTGGGTTTTCTCATGACCCCAATGCACATAAAGAATCTAAACCCCACAGTCAGTAGGCCTCAAATTGGAGAAGCTGAGCAGTATTAATGGTAGGCCTTTTTGATCACTTCTGGTTCACAGAATGGGTGTCCAGGCCACTCTGACTTTATGGAAATGATGAGCAAGAGTGCGTATTTTGGACACTGTCTTGTCCTGCGCTCCTCATAGAAACCTCCAGCTAGAGGTTATGATGAGTGTCTATATGGAAGAAGATGAGAGCCATGTGGGACTATTTTGGTTTTAATTGTGGTCATTTGTGTGGCAGTTGGAAGAGATGACTGGGTCCACCTGGGTTTGAACTCTGGTGTGAATCCCCTTAGAGACTGAGTTCTGGAAGTGACCTCAGAGAAGTATTGCCATGAATCGAGTTGGGATTTTAGGAAGCCATGCATGAGAGTCGCCCTTATAAACTTAGATCAAGGTCCAGGGTGGCTTTCCACAGAGCACTGGGAATCTCAGCCAAATTATCCCATGATTTTATTCTTAAAAACTTGGCAGCCATACTTGAGAGTCAAAACACACATGGAACTCACATTGTAGACCTCAATAGGCCTGGCTTCATGTAACCTTTTGGCCACTCTATGGGAAGCGTTGCCTATGAAAGTTCTCCAGAGTTTCACTGAAATGAGCTTCCTCAACATTTAATGGTTCTTGAAAGCCACAGTGCCTCCCAACTACATCCTTGAAAAATGGCTAGATAAATACTTTGAAATTTTTGAAATTCCCATGACCAGGTGGCACTGGAGTATCTTTGGATGTCCTGCTGCTGATCATGAGTGTACCAGAGAGTGCCTTGATTGACTGGAATTTATAAAAATAATGTAGAACAGAGATGGTAGTAAGTTGGAGCCTGCTGAGTAGTGGGCCTAGAGCAGTGGTAGCCACGTGTGTGATAAAACATCTGTGGTGGGTCCATGTGATTAGCCCATTTGCTTCCAAATGGCTTGTGACTGACATGGTGCAGCCAGCAGACCCTTATTTGTAAAGGCATCTTTTTATTTGGAGAGCTTTCAAGGTAATGATCAGAATCAGGTTGATATGGTCAAGGGTGCAAGCTATGTGAGAAAGAAGCCTGGTTGTTTCATTCTCCTGCAGACCCTAACCCACCACACGTGACAGAACTCCCTCTAGCACTGTGTCCCAGTTGAACTTGTTGTTCAAAAAGCCCAGTGCAGCAGCAAGAACCAAAAGCCCCAGTGCAGCAGCAAGAACCACCACAAAAATTTGAGGAGGACCAAATGGCTTCACAGTCCACACGGGATGAAACTTAGCCTCCAGTGGCCACACTTTACCTACAAAGAGAGAATTCAGCACTGCTGCCTCAGGTTCATTTGAAAATAAGAATCCATGTTCTCCAGGTCATATAGATGCAGACCCAGCTTTGATGGTCTCACTACAAAAGAAGCTAAAACTCCTAATACAACATATATTTCAAGTGCCCAGCTTCAGAGGCAGTTTCTCAAGAAGTCTTTAGGCCAGCAGAGCTCAATGTTTGTGGAGTGTTTACCATGTCCCTTACTTTTGGAAACTGCTCTACCACCTCCAAGGTTGTGAACTCCTGAGCATATTCCATTCCAGATTTGCATTCACAGATTTTCTAACTCTTCTCCTCTAATTGTGTCTTACCTGGGGTGAAGGTAATGTCAAGGCATTGTTGTGGATGAGAGTGGGAAGATTTTTGTGTAGCACATATTTGCATACACATTGGATTCATTTTCCAATTTCCCATTAAAAATACTGAATCCCTGACACTAACCCATACCCTACTAGACTCTGACTACTAATCCTAATATGATGGAGAAAAATAACCCAAACAGAATAGAAATACAAGCAGTACAGAGAAGGCATGGTGTATAGTTGGACTTGCCTTTTGCATTATGTAGGGTAGGTGTTATAAATCTAGATAATTTTTAATTGAAATAGTTATCCATGTGTTTTTAAAGTTAACAAATATGTGAATTTCTATCTCCCTTTCTCTGTAGCCTATTCAGCAAATGTATTTTTATATGCACATATAGAATCCTAGCTGGTATCACATGTACATACTTGTTTGGAGGCTGACGTGGCAGATAAAAATTATGAGAAGAGATAACTCCTCGTAAATGCTGTTGGATCTTAAAATTCAACCTATGGGTGATCTTCCTAGTTGAACAACATTATTCATAAATCCATGTTCAGTAAAATTAATATTTTTGGATCAGTGGACGATATATATTTCACCATGAATTTCGATTGGCATATATACTGCTACTCTTTAATGTCTGTGTGTGTTTTGTGTTTGTGTGTGTATATATATATATATATATATATATATATATATATATATATATATACAATCTCCAGATTTTTTAAAATATAAAATATATGTGTCTTATTATACACTCCCTAAATACATTCATATTCATGTATGTGGATTTATAATCAAATTTTTACAAGATTATTCTCAGAAATATTCATCCCCCTGAAACACATATTTGTTTACTAGTACTGAAAACTAACTTCAATGAAAGGTGCATACAAATCCTAATATTTCTGCAGTAACTTACCCAGGTTAATATCAATGCAAGTAGATTCCTATGGGACATGATGTGTATTTTGACATTCATTTTTATTCAACACTGGTACAGTACTATTTTTTCAGTTTATGCACATCAAAGGATAAATGTTTCATCCAAAATTTCAAAATTTAAAACTTTTGATTCACTTTCAATCACTTCCTGCTTCAGAACACATGTATTCCTCCATGTTTCTTGACTGGTCTTTCATGAGACTTCTTTGCAAACACATTATTTCCGATTTGCATAATCAATTTTGAAGCAAAACCCACACACTCTTCATGATCAACCGTAACACTAATATTACCATTAGATGTACAACTGGTTGTAATGAATGTATGTATGCCAATATCAATATAAGATTTCCTGTATATTTTCAGATATCAATTTATTCCAATTCCAATTTCTAATGTTGGGTCCAGTTATATTATTTATTCACAGTTTGGTCTATTCATTCATCATCTCTATATTCATCAAAACAGGGTACACCTATTTTTTTCCCCAATACTAATTTATAGGTTGTAAAAATATTGCTCCCCATAATGGTGGAAGAAATACTCATATCACCTGATCTACATATACATTTTTATCACAGTAATATTCTGGACACAAATGTAAAGGTAACACTTATGATTGTACCAAAACCTAAATTGAACGTGAATATATATTACTAAAACCATCCATGTCCAGGTCGCCTAATTCTCTCAAATTTCAATCCTATTGGTGACTACATATTTGTTTCTTCTAATATCATATATTCAACCTCAACCCTGTTGAAAATGTCTAATCCTGTTACTCACTTTATCCTTTGCCTGATTTCCTAATGTCTCTATTTTATATCTGCTTTCCTACATATTTTCCCCAGTTCATCATTGTGACTGACTCTTCATATGTGCTGATATTTTCATTCAGTCTCTAAACGAAACCCTATTGCTAAAGAACTATATTTCCAACTCAAAGACTCACTCTTCAACCTAAACCTACTATTTTCCTAATCCTACTGACTATCCCTTTTTGACTGGATGTTCTCTTCGACATTCAGGCATCTGAGGTACTAGGTTTTATTCCATTGTATGTAGATTTACCTGCGACCACATTGCAGAATGTAATTCAAAGCTAAATATCATAATCAAGGGCACAATGCCCTTCCTGGCTTCAAATCTTACCTAGATTTCTCTTTTCATACTTATATTTCAAATACATATTCTTATAAATATTTCAGGTTCCCAATACCATTATTCATTAAGCAGAATGATTCCTAACACAAATAAAACATGTTGTTAACCCTAACCATACACTGTTCCCTCAATCTAAATTTACAGAGGGAAGGGACAGAGTTGGTCTTACAGTAAAGAAATGTAGGGGGTCTTCCACCTACTGAGACCCTCAAAGTTCCATGCTGAAATGATCACTGGAGAATATATACGCAGCTATGAAGGACCTGAGAGAGCAAAAGTCATGTTCAATGGCAAACAACCTGGTCAGGATGAAGGTTTCTGTCTGAATCAGCCTCTCTATTCTTAATGTAGAGAAGATGGACCAAACCAGGCCTGTGTGGGTAGCTGTTCCCGGGTGCCTATGGTTGATATAAGATTCTAACTTGTGAAAGTGTCACAGGAATTAGGGACAGCCTCCTTTTCATGTGAGACTTGGAAGCCACTGGTTGGACAAAGTGATTGCCAAGGCAGTGACCTCATTCAGTTCCTGAAGGAAGTGACCTCACATCACTTCCTTAGTGAAGGAAATCTCAGAACTTGAGATTCATGAAGCCAGGCACCCAGAGTCAGTCCCAGTCCCAGTCCCAGTGGTCTCACTTGTTTGGATTTACCAAGGACAGAGTAAGTCTTTCTTGGTACCTATTGATGTGAGGATTGCAAAATGCCAGTAAAGCTCTGAAGAGGGGCCTTTCCTGAGAAAGCAGGTAGTGGCTCACCTCTGGGTCCTGACACCTTCACAGAGTTGGCCAAGGAGACCAGATCTGAGACATTTCAGGCCATTTAGGGGGAAAATAATATGGCCCACCAGTCAGAGGACACTCCGGATAGTAACAGACCTTCTTGGGGGAAGGAGCTGCCTTTGTGGGTGTTGGTTTGTGGTTTTGTCTCATTTTCTGAGAATAGGTAGGCAAGGCGCTTTATGTGCTGTGGAATGAACTGTTTATTGTAAGTCATTTGACAAGGCGAGTGTTTCTATGTCTGTTTACCTCACTGTGTCCGTGGTTGTACTCATTAGAAAAAAAGAAAGCATCAATGGATGTGTCCTGTCTAGTAGAAAGCTTCCCAGAATTCATCCTGCCCAATTTATGAATGGAGTTCAGATTGCCTTATCAATGGGTAACACCTGCAATCTTCCTAAGTTACAGTTTTCTTCCAGAATTCTGGCCCCTCTCCAGAATAGTCTCATGGTTTTGTCTCTAAGGTATGTACCACCTCCAAGCTCTGTGACATGGCCATGTACTGGATAGCTCAAGTGAATTGTGAGCATCTCAGAAAAATCAGAAATATGTGTGACCACTAAATCTCAGTGGAGAAACCCTGCTTTGGGCCTTTTTTTTTTAATTAATTTTTATTTTAGGTTGTTCAAAACATTACATAGTTCTTGATATATCATATTTCACACTTTGATTCAAGTGGGATATGCACTCCTTTTGCTTACCTATTATTCTGTTGCTATGAATGTCACGAAGTTCTTTGCCTCGGGCCACCAATTTGTGAAGCCTAAAGAAAACAGTTTTCAAATGGAAATGAATGGGCATCACCTAGGGCTCTTTGCTTAATTGCTTTGGAAAGGGGTGTGTCTGAATCAGCCTCTTGGCCCTGTGTGAGGCTGTGGCTTAGATTCTCAGCACCTGATGGATCTAAAGAAAGATCCCATGGATGCATACAGAACCAAAATAGCCAAAAGAGCTGTCATTGTGGATGAAGACTCTCGCCTTCCTTTCAAAGGTTCCTGACATCTATCAAGTGAGAATAGGGATCCTTTGGGTCAAGTGAGTTATTCAAAGCCCTGCAGAGGCTAGCCCATACGTGCTTGGGTGTTCTCATTACTCCAATTCACATAAAGAATCTAAACCCCACAGTCAGTAGGCCTCAAATTGGAGAAGCCAAGCAGTATTAATGGCAGACCTATTTGATCACTCCTCGTTCACAGTCAGGGTTTCCAGGCCACACTGATTTTAGGCAAATCGGGGGAAAGGTAGGTTATTTTGGACATTGTCTTGGTCTGTGTCCCTCATGGAAAACTCCATCCAGAGGTTATGATGAGGGTCTACATGGAAGAAGATAAGGGCCATGTGGGAGAATTTTGTTTTGAATTGTGGTAAGTTGTGTGGCAGTTGGAAGAGATGCCTGGGTTTACCTGGGCTTTAACTCTGGTGTGATTCCCCTTAGAGTCTGAGTTCTGGAACTGACCTCAGAGAAGCATTGTCATCAATTGTGTTTGAATTTTACTAGGCCATGCATGAGAGTTGCCCTTGGAACCTGAGATCTAGCCCAGAGTGGCTTTCTACAGAGCACTGGGAATCTCAGCCAGGATATCACATGATTTTATTCTGAAAGACTTTGCAGCCACAGTTGAGTCAAAACTCGCATGGACCTCACATTGTAGACCTCAATGGGCCTGGCTTCATGTGACCTTTTGGCTACTCTTTGGGAAGCCTTGCCTGTGAGTGTTCTCTAGAGCTTTCATTGAAATGAGCTTCCTCAACATTTAATGGTTCCTGAATGAATTGAAACCCCCAGAGCCTCCAACTTCATCCTTGACAAATGGCTTGATAAATACCATGAAATTTTTGAAATTCCCATGACCAGGTGGCACTGGAGAACTTTTGGATGTCCTGTTGCTGATGATGAGTGTACCAGACAGTGCCTTGATTTACTGGGTTTCATGAAATTTGTGTAGAACAGTGATGCCAGTAAGTTGGATCCTGCTCATTAGTGGGCCTAGAGCAGTGGTGTGAAGGTGTGTGATAAAACATGTGTGGTGGTGACATGTGGATCTGTCATTGGCTTCCCAAAGGCTTGTGACTGACATGGTACAGCCAGCAGACCCTTCTATGCAAAGGTGTTTTTTATATAGAGAGGTTTCAGGGCAATGTTCAGAATCAGGTTGCTATGGAAATGGGGGCAACTTATGTGGAATTGAATCCTGGTTGGTGCATTCTCATGCAGACCGTGACCCTCCACACGGGACAGAACTCTCTCCAGCACTGTGTCCCAGTTTAGCTCCTTGTATTTCATGAAGCAAATACCAAACTCCCAGTGCACCTGTGAGAAACACCACGAAAATTGGAGAATGACCAAATGGCTTCACAGTCCACACGTGGAGACACTTACAACCCAGTGACCATAGTTAAACTACAAAGAGAGTATTCAGCATGGCTGCCTCATGTTCATTGGAAAATTAGAAACAATATCCTCCAGGTCACATTGTTGCACACCCAGATTTGATGGTCTCCCAACAAAGGAAGCTAAAGCTCCTAACAACAACATATATTTTTAAGTGCCCAACCTCAGAGGAAGTTTCTCAAGAAGTCTTTACACCAGCAGAGCTCCATGTTTGAGAAATGTTTACCCTGTCCCTTACTTTTGAAAACTCCTCTACCACCTCGGAGATTGTGAACTCCTGAGCATTTTTCATTCCTGATATACATTCACAGATTTTCTAACTTTTCTCCTCTAATTGTGTCTTACTCGGAACAAAGGCAATGTCAAGGCAATGTTCTGGATGAGAGTGTGAACATTTTTTTGTAGCACATATTTACATACACATTGCATTCATTTTACAATTTTCCATTCAAAATACTGAATCTCTGACATGAACCCATACCCTACTAGACTCTGACTACTACTCCTAATATGATGGAGAAAAATAACACAAACAGAATAGGAATACAAGCAGTTAGGAGAAATCATAGTGTATAGTTGTACTTGTATTTTGCATGATTAATGGTAGGTGTTATAAATCTAGTCAATATTTAATTTAAATAGTTCTCCATGTGTTTTTAAGGTTAACAAATATGTGAATTCCTGTCTCCCTTTCTCTGTATTTTATTTAGCACATGTACTTTTAAATGCACATATAGAATCATACCTGGTATCACATGTACATTTTTGTGAGGTGGCTGATTTGGCAAATACAATTTGTGAGAAGTGATCACTCCTCTTAAACGCTGTTGGAACTGAAAATTCAACCTATAGGTGAGGTTCCTAGTTGAACAACATTATACATAAATCCATGTTCAATTAAAGAAATATTTTTGCATCTGTGGATGATATATATATCATGATAAATTTCGATTGGCATATATATTGCTAATTTAATGTCTGTGTGTGTGTGTGTATTTTGTGTGTGTGTGTATGTGTGTGTGTGTGTGTGTGTATATATATATATATATATATATATATATATATATATATATATATATATATATGTATATATACTCTCCAGAAATATATGTGTCTTATATACACTCTCTAAATTCATTCATGTTCATGTATATGGATTTATAATCAACTTTTCACAAGATTTTTCACAGAAATATTCATCCACCTGAAATACATATTTGTTTCCAGTACTTAAAACTAACTTCAGTTTATTTTGCATACAAATACTATTATTTTTACAGTAACTGACCCAGTTTAACATCAATGCAAGTAGATTCCAGTGGGACATGATGTGTATTTTGAAGGTCATTTTTATTCAGCACTGGTACAATACTATTTCTTCAATTTATGCACATGATAGGATATATATTCCATCCACAAGTTAGCAAACTTATAGGCAGTTGTTTCACTTTCATCACTTCCTGCTTCAGAACACATAAATTCCTCTAGGTTTCTTGACTGGGCTTTTCATGAGACTTCTTTCCAAACACATTATTTTTAATTTCCATGATCACTTTTGAAGCAAAACTCACACACTCTTCATGATAAACCATAATCCTAATATTACCATTAGATGTATTAGTGGTTGAAATGAATGTATGTATATCAATATAAGATTTCCTGTATATTTTCAGATATCAATGGAATCCATTATTTAAATTTGGAACCCATTGTATTATTTATTCACATTATGGTCTATTCATGCATTATCTCTATATTCAGAGTCACAGGATATACCTATTTGTACCCCCAATACTAATTTATACATCTTCAAAATATTGCTCCCAGAAATGGTGGAAGAAATACTCACGTCACCTTATCTACATATACATTTTATCACAGTAATATTCTGGACACAAAAAGCAAAGATGACACTTATTATTTTACCAATGTAAAGGTCAGGCGAGTGTGGGAGGAAGAGACTACCAGAGACTGTCTCATGCAACAGCCAAGGATTTATGGGGGTCCAGCATGCTGGGGTCAGAGCTCCCTTGAATAGAGCACAGAGTCCTGAGAACAGCTTAAGCAGAGCTTATATACTTTCCTTGGAGAGGGCAGATAGGAAAGTTTATTGATGGGTCAGGGCGAGTGGGCGGTTTGCGTCCAAATGGGTGAGGAAGTACATTCTGCAGTTTTGCAGTTGGGTACAGCACTTTCAGGGAACTAGATTAGCAAACAGTTCTCAAGACATCAACAGTGTTTTGTTAAGCATACCGAAAAACTGGAAGTGACAAGTACCTATTTTATTAAACTTTCATTCCCCACTTCTTCTTTTGGTTACTTTTAATCATAAAAATGATCATTGGGGGTTTCACATTTTATGTTTACTACTGTGGTATATTGTTTTCTGATTACCATAAGTTTAACTTGTTCAATTTGAGCATGGAGAAAGGAAACTACACGGTTGATCAAACAGGGTCCTACAATTACCAATAATATGAGGATTATTAATGGACCGGCCAGGGGTGATGAAAATGTAGTTAATGAGGGGGCTTTGTGAACCAAGACTCAAACCACCTTTTTTGGGCCTCTCTCTCTTGTTGATGCTCTTCAAGGCATCTTCTTAATTTAATCATAGATTCTTTTACAACTCCAGTATGGTCGGCATAAAAACAACATTCTTCCCTCAATGCAGGACGAAGGCCCCTTCTCTCATGAAGAGGAGGTCCAACCCTCGACTGTTCTGTAAAATAACTTCAGAGAGAGAGGTTAAAGATTCGTGTAAAGCTGTGAAGGAGGTTTTTAATATCTTTAAGTTTTGGTCTATTACTGCTTCTAATTGGGTCATTTGTTGTGTCCCATGGACCAGGGCAGTGGTTCCTGTGCCCACCCCTGCAGCAACTCCTATTCATAATAGGATGACTAAAGTGAGGGATACAGGTTCCTGGCAGAACCGGGTTGTTTGCCCCCCTATTTGATATTTAAATGTACCTGCGTCATGATAGAGCACTCTGGAAAACATCTGCACCATTACATAATTAATCACATCTGTTGACCATTTTATGAAAACATAAACAATGTTTAAGTGTATAGAATTGTACTGCTGTAGAGATGGACAAGGCAAGGTACCTAAGATAGCACAGAAGACAGGGAAACAGTCTTATTTGGTTGCATCCGGATTTAGAGGGCATTGCTTCTGTTGTAATCAATTAATCCCTGAACCCAAAGTTTAGGTTGTTTCAGAATTTTGTACCCAGCATGTAAGGGAAGGGGCTCAGAAGTTCACAGTCTGCAGAAGTTCACAAAAAGCAGTTTTTGTTTCTGTTTTTTTTTTTTTTCCTCTGTTCTGGGAAAGTTAACTTCTTAAGGACACCTGGGAGGGGGAGAGCTTTTTTCTTCTTTTTTTTCTTTTCCTCCCTGCCAGCTGTTACCATGGAGCCCAGTTGGTAACTTCTATATCTTAGAAATGTAGCCATCTCTATGAAGCCCCAGCTCTAGGGCAGAGGCCTTCTTCATATATTTTGTTAAAAACTACTAAGGGGGTGTCTAGCTTAGGAGTGCTGATTTTTCCAGCCAGTGGCCAAGTAGAACAGAGCAACACGAATAGAGGAAGTTTATCTACATTGAACTCTTTTATAGGAACTGTGTTGCTGAAAGGCTTAAAGTCAGCCATGGTGAAGACTTCTGGAGAAGGTCATTTAAGACTTTTCTGTGGGCCTGATACAGAGGGGAAGACAGGGAAGGCAGGGGATGAGAGCAGCTCCGTGGATCTGAGGATGAGGAAAAAGAGATATAAAAGAATTATGGGAAAGGGGTTTTGGATTTTCCTGGCAACAAAACTTGAGCAGTAGAACAGGTAGAGCAGAGGGGAAGACGGGAGTGAGTATCCCAAAAAGCCTGTGAGGGACTTTAAATTCTTAGTAACCTGTTTTCAGTGATGACAAAGCAACTTTAAAGGCCATTTTAATTACATCTTTGATAGGCGTCTGAGGGCACTCCTTAGCTGGTTTGAGCTTTGGGTTAGCTGGTAAGAGGACCTGGTGGGACCCGGTGTGGGCACTGACAGGAGGAGAGAGGAGTGAGTGGGTGGAAGGGTACCTCAGTACCTGCAAGCTCAGCAAGGGGCAATGGTCTGAGAACCGACGGAAATTTGGGTTTTTGATCTAGTAACTGGAGCTGAGAAATCAGGTTGCTGATGTGGGAGTGACAGCAGAGAGTCTGGGGCAGAAGGCTGCGGGTGAGTATCTATTGGAGAAGCATAGTTCAGGATTTGAGCATAGGAGGGAAAAGGCCTACACGTAGGGGAATTTCCTTCCACACTTTTGAGCACTTGTCGAAGTTGAAAAGGTCACGCAAAATTTGAGGATCTAGAGACCCTTCTGGTGGCCATCGGTTTTTGTTATCTAACTGGTAATATGGCCAATGCTGTGTACTGAATTTGATGAGGAGTTTTGCTTCCACCAGGTAGCCCCTGTATCCTCACATCCCCATTATTTACAGAAGAAGTTGGCTTTTCCCCCACACAGTCATGGCTGTTTTTGGCTTTGGTAGTCCGCCAGGCAAACATAGTAATCTAGGCTAGCCAACCTGCATCTGGCTCGCGTGTCCCTACATCCATAATGTTTGTTTCCATTATCTATTGTATGGAAAGTATTTAATGGAATTTTTGGGGATCCTCTTCATCAGGGATTTCCCAATAGAAAAGACGTATAGCCAGCTGACAAATTTCTTGGTGGAGAGATGGCCACCAGGTCCCTAAGTGGGCTGTATGTGCGATAGACCATACTTCTTGTCTAGTAGGATTTGTGATCAGCCATCGCTGCTGAACGGGTTGATGAGGGTTAGGACTACTGGTGACCAATTGGAGAGTCTATAGTCTTATTCACATGGCGAATCTACAATTTGAAAATGTTACCAGTCTTTTTCATTTTTCAGCCAGATTCTGGACAGGGCACAGGCTTGAGATGAGAATTAGGAAGCAGGAAGTGATTCCGTCTAACTTTAGCACTGTAGGTGTTATAAGTAGCACCTGGTATGGTCCTGTCCAGCCGGGTTCCAGGGATGACACCTGATGTTGTCTTATGTAGACAAAGTCTCTTACTTGATATAGATGTGGAGTACCCTCTTCAGCAGGTTGGTAGGCAGTGGCCAGCTGTTTCAACAGGTATTGCTGAGTTCCTTCCAGAACTTTAAGTCTGTCAAGCAAGGTTGTGTGGAAGGGATCGTTAGATCTTTGAGTTAGGGTTAGGTCCCTTACTGGAGATGGGGCCCCATAGAGAATTTCATAGGGGGTGAGGTTACACAAAGAAACAGAGGGAGTATTTCTTGCATAAAATAGTGCATAAGGCAGGAGCATAGTCCAATCTTTTATGCTACTCTTTAAGCTTAATTCCGTTTAGGTCTCTTTAATGGTTCTATTTAATTTTTTTACCTGTCCTGAACTCTGGGGTCTATAAGCACAATGTAACTTCCAATTAATCCCCAGGGTCCTGGCTAACCCCTGAGTTACCTGGGCCATGAACGCTGGTCAATTATCAGACCCTATTACCTTAGGCAGGCCGTACCTTGGAAAAATATCTTTCAGGATCTTCTTGACCACCATTTGCGCCTTTTTTTTTTGGGGGGGGAGGCTTCAATCCATCCTGAAATATATCTACAAAGAGTAGGAGATATTTAAGTCCATACCATGCTTGCTTAATTTCAGTAAAGTCCACTTCCCAGAATTGTCCTGGTCTGGTTCCTCGTAGGTGCTTTCCTGCAGGAAAGTTGGAAGGGTAAGCATTAACCTATTGACAGACCCGACAGGCTTTTTTTTACCTGTTCAGTTATTTCCTTTCACTGTGAGTCGGTTAGTGGAAAACTCTGTTCTTGATCCTTCAGGAATGCCTGCAATTTCTTTGAACCAAGGTGAGTGAACTGATGTACATTTTTAACGTAGTGTAGGGCTTTCTGAAATTTCAGGCTTTGCTCAGTGAAGTTGAGGAGTACAGTGTCAGTGTCCTTAGATATTATCAAAAGCTTGCTGGATCTCAGGGGTCCATTAGAATTGGGCATCTCCTTTAACAGCGGGTGTAAATGAGAAGTTAAGGACCCAAACACAGGAATCCTTAACCTGCAAAACCCAGCAGTCTCAAGAAACTCTCTGTGTTGTCTGCTGTTAGATGGGGGTGGTTTCTGCACAACCGTTTGATTTCTGGGCTCAGTGAGCCATCGTTTACTGCCCCTAAAGGAATAGCCCAGGAAGATTACTTTTTGCTGGCAAATTTGGGCCTTTTAGGAAGAAGCTCTATACCCGAGTTGAGGAAGCTCACATAATACTGCTTGGGTCCCAGATTCACAGATATCCTTGGTGTTGGGTGCCAGTAGCAGGTCATCCACGTATTGAAGCTGGGTGACTTCGGGGTGCGTAGTTCTGAAGCTGTTGAGATCTCTTTGGAGGGCTTCATCAAAGAGAGTGGGGGAGTTTTTCAACCATTTTGGGGAGTCTAGTCCAAGTTAGTTGACCACACGTTCCAGTTTCTGGGTCTACCCACTAGCAAGCAAACAGCAACTGACTATATTTATGCAGAGGCAAGCAAAAGAAAGCATCTTTTAAGTCCAGAACAGTATACCATTTCCTCTCAGGGTTCAGAGTGATAAGCAGATTGTACGGATTAGGTACACTGGGGTGAATGTCCTACACTCTGTTGTAGGTCTCTCTTATGTCTTTAATGGGGGATAGTCCCCGGCTCCTGGCTTTTTATACTGGTAGCGGGGGAGTGTTTTAGGATGATTGACAAGGCCTTAGGACCCTAAGGCCAGATATTTCTGAATATGGGGCCTTATCCCATCTTTAGCTTTTTTGCTCAGAGGATATTTTTTGACATTGATTGGGGAGGCTGAGGTTTTGAACTCCACTGTTTTTGGAGGTTGTTTCATGGCTAGTCCTAACCCAGCAGTTTTTTTCCAGGCATCTGGGTAATCTGTTATCCATTTCTGGGGTAGCTTGCCTGTTTGATCAGTCTTGGGGGGTGTGAAGAGTTGCTGTTCATCTTCTACTGACATATTTAAAGCCGTGAATATAGGAGTTTATACTAAAGGATTTAGAAATATCATTTTGGGGCCTTCATGGTTAAAAGTCATTTTGGCCCGGAGCTTGGTGAGCAGATCTCTGCCCATCAATGGGGCCAGGCATTCTGGGATTATTAGGAAGGAGTGATGGATTTTTCCTTTCCTCATGTCCATGGTTTTCTTAGTTGTCTAATTCCCATATTTACTGGTGTTAGCACTTTGAACTAGAGAGCTTTTATTTGATAGAGGGCCCAGTGGGGCCTTAAGGACTAAGTATACTGCCCCTGTATCCACTTCAAAGTTTACTGGGGTCCCCTCCACATCAAAAGTTACCCTGGGTTTATTGGGAGTCTAGCAATCTGGGGCTCAGTGCTCACTTGAATAGAGCAGAGAGCAATGAGAACAGCTTAAGCAGAGCTTATATACTTTCCTTGAAGAGGGCAGGGAGGGAAGCTTATTGATGGGTCAGGGCGAGTGGGCGGTTTGCGTGCAAACAGGTGAGGGTGTACATTCTCTGTTTGGCAGTCGGGGACAGCACATTCTGGGGAAAAAATTAGCAAACAGTCCTCAAGGTTTCAACAGTGTTTTGTTAAGCATACAGAAAAACAGGAAGTGACAAGTACCTATCTTATTAACCTTTCACCAAATCCTAAATGGAAAGTGAGCATGGATTTCTAAAAACATCCATTTCCAGGTTGCTTAATGCTCGCAAATCAATCCTATTGGTGACTACATATTTGTTGCTTTCTAAGATTATATATTCAACCTCAGCCCTGTTGAAAATGACTAATACTAACCCTCACTTTATGCTTTTCCTGATTTCCTAATGTCTCCATTGATATCTGCTTTCATACATATTTTCCTGAGTTCATCATTGTGACTGACTCTTTACATATGCTGAAATTTACATTCACTCTCTATCCGAAACCCTATTGCTACAGAACTTTTGTTCGAAATCTTATACTCACTCTTTTTTCTATACCTACCAACTATCTTCCTAATCCTACCGACTATCCCTTTTTGACTGGAAATTCTCTTTGACAATCAATCATCAAGGTACAAGGTCCTATGCCATTGTATATCAATTTATCTGAGACATCTGTGCAGAATATAATTCAAAGCTAAGTATCCCAATCAACAGCCCAATGCCCTTCTTGGATTCAAACCTTATCTAGATTTCTGTTTTCATACTTATATTTCACCTATATATTCTCGTAAATATCGTGAGTTCCCAATACCATTGTTCATTCCTCAGTATGATTTCTAACCTAAATCAAACCTGTTATTACTCTAACCATACACTGTACCCTCAAACTAACTGTACAGAAGAGCCGGGAGAGAGTTTGTCTTACAATACAGTAATGTAGGGGCTCTTCCACCTGCTGAGAACATCAAAGGTACAAGCAGAAATGATACCCTGGAGAAGTTGCAGGCAGCTATGAAGGACCTAATAGAGCAAAAGTCATCTTCCATGACAAACAACCTGGTCAGTATTAAGGGATGTGTCTGAATCAGCCTCTCCTTTCTTAATGTAGAGAAGATTGATCAAACCATGCCTGTGTGGAGAGCTGTTCCCAGGTGCCTATGGTTGATATACCATTCTAACTTGTGAAAGTGTCACAGGAAGTAGTGGCAGCCTCCATCTCATGGGAACCTTGGATGAATCTGGTAGGACAAAGTGGTTGCCAAGGCAGTGACCTCATTCAGTTCCTGAAGGAAGTGACCTCACCTCACTTTCCTGGTGATGGAAATCTCTGAATTTGGGATCCAGGAAGCCAGGCACCGAGAGCCAGTCCAAGTCCCAATCCCAGTGGTCTCACTTGTTTGGATTTACCAAGGACAGAGTCAGTCTTCCTTGGTACCTACTGATATGAGGATTGCCAAATGCCTGAAGAGCTCTGAAGAGGGGCCTTTACTGAGAAAGCAGGTAGTGGTTCACCGCTGTCTGTTGACAACTTCACAGAGTTGGCCAAGGAGACCAGATCTGAGACAGTACAGGCCATTTTAGGGGAACATAGTATGGCCCACTATTCAGAGGACACTCCGGATAGTCACAGACCTACTTGAGTTAAGGAGGTGCCTTTGTGGGTCTGGGTGTGTGTTTGTGGTTTTGTCTCATGTTCTGAGAATAGGTAGGAAAGGCTGTTGTTTTGATTGGAGTGGACTGTTTCTAGAAAGTCGTTTGACTAGGCGAGTGCTTCTATGTCTGTGTATCCCACTCTGTCCATGGTTGTAGACATTCGAAAAGAGAATGTATCAATGTATGTGTCCTGTCTAGTGGAAAACTTTCCAGCATTCATCAGGCCTAGTTGATGAATGGACTGTGGCTTTCCTTATGGATGGGCAACACCTACTAACTTCCTAAGTTCCTGTTTTCTTCCTGAATTCTGGCCACTCTCCAGAATAGCCTCATAGTTTTGTGTCCAAGATACATACCACCCCCAAGCTCTGTGACATGGCCATGTACTTGATAGCTATAGGAAATGGGAACATCTTAGAAAATTCAGACATCATTGTGACCAGTAAACGCTCAGTGAAGAACCCATATTTTGGTTCATTTGCTTACCTATTGTTCTGTTGCCCTGAATGTCAGGAAGGTCTTTGCCTCAGGCCACCCCTTTGTGAAGCCTGAATAAAACAGTTTTAAAATGGAAATAAATGGGAATAACTTGTGGTTCTTTGCTTTGGAAAGGGATGTGTTTGAATCAGCCTCCTAGCCCTGTATGAGGTTGTGGCTTAAATTTTCAGCACATGATGGATCTAAAGATAGATACCATGTGTGCAATCAAAACCATAATGGCAAAAATTCAGTAATTGTGGATGAGTCTCTTGCCTTCCTCTGTTAGGTACCTGACCTCTATCAAGTGAGACAGGGATCCTTTTGGTCAAATGAGTTTTTCAAAGTCCTGCAGAGGTGCTTGTGTTTTCTCGTGACTCCAAATCACATAAAAAAATCTATACCTGAGAGTCAATAGTGCTCAAATTGGAGAAGCAGAGCAGTATTAACGGCAGGCCTATTTGATCACTTCTGGTTCACAGGAAGGGTGTCCAGGCCACCCTGACTTTAGGCAAATGAGGGGCAAGGGAGAATATTTTGGACACTGTCTTGGGATGCGTCCCGCATGGAAACCTCCAGCCAGAGTTTATGATGAGTGTCTATATTTAACAAGATGAGGGCCATGTGGGAGTGTTTTGGTTTTAATTGTGGTCATTCGTGTGGCGGTTGGAAGAGATGACTGGATCCAAATGGGCTTGAACTATGGTGTCATTCCCCTTAGAGACTGAGTTCTGGAACTTACCTCAGAGAAATATTGCCATGAATTGTGTTGGGATTTAGGAGGCCACGCATGAGAGTCACCCTTGGAAACTGAGATCTAGGCCCAGTGTCACTTTCCACAGAGCACTGGGAATCTCAGGAGGATATCACACAATTTTATTCTGAAAAACTTGTCAGACATATTTGATAGTCAAAACACACATGGACCTCAATTGTAGACCTCAATGGGCCTTGCTTCATGTGACCTTTTGGCCACTCTTTGGGAAGCCTTGCCTGTGACAGTTCTCCAGAGCTTTCATTGAAATGAGCTTCCTCACCATTAAATAATTTCTGAATGAATTGAAACCCACAGTGTCTCCAACTTCATCCTTGAAAATTGGCTAGATAAATACCATGAAATTTTTGAAATTTCCTTGACCAGGTGCCACTGGAGAACATTTGGATGTCCAGTTGCTGATCATGAGTGTACCAGACAGTGTGTTGATTGACTGGTTTTCATGAAAATGGTGTAGAAAAGAGATGCCAGTCATTTGAAGCCTGTTGAGTAATGGGCCCAGAGCGGGGGTGAGCAAGTGTGTGATAAAACATCTGTGGTGGGGTCATGTGGATCTGCCATTGGCTTCCAAATGGCTTGAGACTGACATGGTGCAGCCAGCAGATCCTGTATGTAAAGACATCTGGTTATATAGAGAGGTTTCAGGGCAATGTTCAAAATCAGGTTTCTATGGTCAAGGGAGCAACCTATGTGGTATACAAGCCCTGTTGGTGCATTCTCCTGCAGACCCTGACCCACCACACGTGAAAGAACTTCCTCCAGCCCTTTGTCCCAGTTGAACTCCTTGTATTTCATGAAGCAAATACCAAACTCCGAGTGCAGTATCAAGAAACGTTTTGAAAAGTGGAGGATGACCTAATGGCTTAGCAGTCTACATGGGGAGACACTTAGACCCAGTGGCCATAGTTTACCTACAAAGAGAGAAATCAACACTGCTGCTTCATGTTCATTGGAGAATTATAAACCATGTCCTCCAGGTCACAGATGTGCAGACCAAGCTTTGATTGTCTCACTAGAAAGGAAGCTAAAGCTCCTGACAACAACATATATTTCAAGTGCCCAACCTAGAGGCAGTTTCTCCAGAAGTCTTTAGGCTGGTAAATCTCCATGTTTGTGGAGATTTTACACTTTCCCTTACTTTTGGAAACTCCTCTACCAACTCCAAGGTTGTGAACTCCTGAACATTTTTCATTTCAGATATGCATTCAAAGATTGTCTAACTCTTCTCCTCTAAATGTGTCTTACTTGGGGTGAAGGTAATGTCAAGGCATTGTTCTGAATGAGAGTGGGAAAATTTTTGTGTAGCACACATTTGCATACACATTGATTCATTTTACAATTTTCCATTTGAAATACTGAATTCTTGACACTATCTCATACCCTACTAGACTCTGACTACTAATCTAATATGATGGAGAAAAATACCCAAACAGAATGAAAATACAAGCAGTTTACAGCAGGCATGGTGTATTGTTGGACTTCCTTTTTGCATGATAGAGGGTAGGTATTCTAAATCTACTCAATTTTTAATTGAAATAGTCCTCCATGTGTTTTTAATGTTAACACATATGTAAATTCCTGTCTTCCTTTCTATGTAGCCTACTCAGCACATGTATTTTTATATGCAAATATAGAATCCTACGTGGTCTCACACGTACATTTTTTTGAGTTGGCTGACTGGGCAGAAACAAGTTGTGAGAAGAGATCTCGTAAACGCTGGTGGAACTGAAAATTAAAACTATGGGTGAGCTTCCCAGTAGAACAATTTATACATAAATCCATGTTCAGTAAAATAAATATATTTTCATCTGTGGATGATATATATTACTGATAAATTACGTTTGGCATATATATTGATACTTTTTAATGTATTTTTGTGTTTTTCTGTATATATATATATATATATATATATATATATATATATATATATATACACACACACTCTCCAGATTTTATAAAATATGAAATATATGTCTCTTATATACACTCCATCAATTCATTCATGTTCATGTATGTGGATTTATAATCAACTTTTCACAAGATTATTCTCAGAAATATTCATCTACCTGAAGTACATATTTGTTTCCCAGTATGAGAACTAACTTCAATCAATGGTGCTTACAAATCCTAATATTTTTACAGTAACAGATCCAGTTTAACATCAATGCAAGTAGATTCCTATGGGACTTAATGTCTATTTTGACCTTTATTTTAATTCAACACTGGTACATTAGTATTTCTTCAGTTTTTGCACATCATAGGACATATATTTCATCCACAAGTTAGCAAATTAATAAGAATTTGTTTCACTTCCTGCTTCAGAACACATGAATTCTTCCATGTTACTTGACTGGTCTTTTCATGAGACTTCTTTCCAAACACATTATTTTCGATTTCCATAATCAATTTTGAAGCTAAACTCACACACTCTTCATGATAAACTATAACATTAATATTACCATTAGATGTAAAACTGGTTGGAATGAATGTATGCATATCAATATAAAATTTCCTGTATATTTTCACATTTCAATTCAATCCATTATTTAAAGTTGGAACCAGTTATGTTATTTATTCACTGTATGGTCTATTAATGCATTATCTCTATATTCATAAACACAGTGTACACCTATTTGTCCCCCCATTACTAATTTGTACCTCTTCAAAATATTGCTCCCAGAAATGGTGGAAGAAATACTGATGTCACCTTATCTATATATACATTTTATCACAGTAATATTCTGGACACAAAAAGCAAAGGTCAAACTCATGATTGTATCAAAGCCTAAATGGAAAGTGAGCATGGATTACCAAAAACAACCATGTCCTGGTTACCTAATGCTCTCAAATGTCAATCCTATTGATGACTACATATTTGTTTCTTCCTAAGATTATATATTCAACCTCAAGCCTGTTGGAAATGTCTAATTCTATCACTCACTTTACACTTTGCCTGATTTCCTAATATCTCTATTGATATCTGCTTTCCTACATATTTTCCCTAGTTCATCATTGTGACTCATACTTCACATATGCTGACATTTACATTCACTCTCTACCCGAAACTCTATTGCTAAAGAACTTTTGGTCCAAATCCTATACTCACTCTTCTTTATAAACCTACTGACTATCTTACTAATCCTACTGACTATCACTTTTTAACTCGATGTTCTCTTCAACAATCAATCATTCAAGGTAAAAGGTCCTATGCCATTTTATATCAATTCATCTGAGACACATGTGCAGAACATAATTCAAACCTAAGTATCCCACTCAAGGACCCAATGCCCTTCTGGCTTCATATCTTACCTACATTTCTGTTTTCATACTTATATTTCACCTATATATTCTTGTAAATATCACAGGTTCCCAATACCATTATTCATCCGGCAAAGAGATTCCTAACCCAAATCGAACATGTTATTAACCCTAAATATACACTGTTACCTCAATCTAACTTTACAGAAGAGGAGGGACAGAGTTTCTCTTTAAATACCGGAATGTAGGGAATCTTCCACCTGCTGAGAACATCAAAGGTCCATGTAGAAATAATCCCTGGAGAAGATGTAGGCAGCTGTGAAGTTCCCGAGAGAGCAAAAGTCATCTTCCATGGCAAACAACCTGGTGAGGATGAAGGGATGTGTCTGTATCAGCCTCTATCAACTTAATGTAGAGAAGATAGACCAAACCAGGCCTGTGTGAAGAGGTGTTCCCAGGTGCCTATGGTTGATATACCATTCTAACTTTTGAAAGTGTTACAGAAAGTAGGAACAGCCTCCATCTCATGGGCCCTTAGAAGTAACTATTTGGACAAAGTTGTTGCCAAAGCAGTGACCTCATTCAGTTTCTGAAGGAAGTGACCTCACCTCACTTCCTTTGTGATGGAACTCTCTGAACTTGGGATCCAGGAAGAATGGCACCCAGAGCCAGTCGCAGTCCCAGGCCCAGTGGTCTCACTTGCTTCAATTTACCAAGGACAGAGTCAGTCTTTCTTAGTGCCTACAGATGTGAGGATGTTCAAATGCCAGAAAAGCTCTGAAGAGGGGCCTTTCCTGAGAAAGCAGGTAGTGGCTCACCCATGGCTAATGACAACTTCACAGAATTGGCCAAGGAGACCAGATTTGAGACACGACAGGCCATTTGGGGGGAATATAGTATGGCCCACCATTCAGAGGACACTCTGGGTAATCACAGAACTACTTGGAGCAAAGGTGGTGCCTTTGTGGGTGTGGGTGTATGTTCATGGTCTTGTCTCATGTTCTGAGAATAGGTAGGAAACACTGTTTGTTTGGATTGGCGTGGACTGTTTCTAGTTAGTCGTTTTGCAATGCGAGTGCTTCTATGTCTGTGTATCCCACTGTGTCCGTGGTTGTAGACATTAGAAATAAGAATGCATCAAAGGATGTGTCCTGTCTAGTAGAAAGCTTCCCAGCATTCATCTTGCCCAATTTATAAATGGACTGTGGCTTTTGTTATCAAAGGGCAACACCTGATATCTTCATAAGTTTCTGTTTTCTTTCTGAATTCTGGACACTCTGCAGAATAGCTTCATGGTTTTGTGTCCAAGATATTTACCACCTAAAAGCTCTGTTATATGGCCATGTAGTGGGTAGCTAGTGTGACCAGGAAAGTCTCAGTGGAGAAACCTGATTTGGGCTTTTTGCTTACCTATTGTTCTGTTGCCCTGAATATCAGGAAGGTATTTACCACAGGCCAATTCTTTGTGAAGCCTGAAGAAAAAAGTTTTCAAATGGAAATGAATGGACATCACCTGTAGCTCTTTGCTTAATTGCTTTGGAAATGGATTTGTCTGAAACAGCCTCTTGGCCCTGTGTGAGGCTGTGGTTAGATTCTCAGCACCTGATGGATCCCATGTGTTCATCCAAAACCAAAATGATCAAAAGAGCAGTCATTGCGGATGAAGTCTCTTGCCTTCCTCTGTAAGGTTCCTGACCTCCATCAAGTGAGAAGAGGGATTCTTTGGGTCAAATGCATTCTTTAAAGCCAAGGAGAGGCAAGCCCAAAGGTGCTTGCATTTTCTCATGCTTCCAATTCACATAAAGAATCTAAACCCCACAGTCAGTCGTCCTCAAATTGGAGAAGCAGAGCAGTATTAACGGCAAACTATTTGATCACTCCAGGTTCACAGGAAGGTGTTCAGGCCACCCCGACTTTAGGCAAATGAGGGGCAAGGGAGCTAACTTTGGACACTATCTTGTTCTGCATCCCTCATGGAAACCTCCAGCCAGAGTTTATAATGAGTATCTATATGGAAGAAGATGAGGGCCTTGTGGGAGTGTTTGGGTTTTAATTTTGGAAGTTTGTGTGGCGGTTGAAAAAGATGACTGGCTCCACCTGGTCTTGAACTCTGGTGTGATTCCCTTTAGGGACTGAGTTCTGGAACTGACCTCAGAGAATTATTGCCATGAGTTGTGTTGGGATTTTAGGAGGCCATGAATGACAGTCGCCCTTTGAAACTGAGATCTGTGCCCAGAAAGGCTTTCCACAAGGCACGAGGAATCTCAGCCAGAATATCACATGATTTTATTCTGAAAGACTTGGCAGCCATAGTTGAGAGGCAAAACACACATGATCTCACATTGCAGACCTCAATGGGCCTGGCTTCATGTGACCTTTTGGCGACCCTTTGGGAAGCCTTGCCTGTGAGTGTTCTCCAGAGCTTTCATTGAAATGAGCTTCCTCAACATTTAAAGGTTTCTGAGTGAATTGAAAATCATAGTGCCTCCAACTTCATCCTTGAAAAATGGCTAGAGAAATACCATGGAATTTCTGAAATTTTCATGACCAGGTGGCACTGGAGAACTTTTTGATGTCCAGTTGCTGATCATGAGTATACCAGACAGTGCCTTGATTGACTGCGTTTCTTAAAAATGGTGTAGAACAGAGATGCCAGTAAGTTGGAGCCTGCTGAGTAGTGGGCCTAGAACAGTGGTGGGCAGGTGTGTGATAAAACATCTGTGTTGGGGCCATGTAGATCTGCCATTGGCTTCCAAATGGCTTGTAACTGACATGGTGCTGCAAGCAGACCCTTACATGTAAAGGCATCTTGTTATATGGAGAGGTTTCAGGGCAATGTTCAGAATCAGGATGCTATGGTCAAGGGGTCAAACTATGTGAAATAGAAGCCTGACTGGTGCATTCTCCTGCAGACCCTGAGGCACCACATGTGACAGAACTCCCTCCAGCACTCTGACCAAGTTGAACTCCTTGTATTGTGAAGCAAATAACAAACTCCCAGTGCTCTACTAAGAAAAGTAGAGCATGATCAATTAGCTTCACAGTCCACACAGATTGACCCTTAGACTCCAGTTGCCACAGTTTACCTACAAAGTGAGAATTCAGCACTGCTGCCTCATGTTCATTGGAAAATAAGATACCATGTCCCCCAGGTCACATAGATGCAGACCAGTTTTGATGCTCTCACTATAGAGGAAGCTAAAGCTTCGGACCACAACATACATTTTAAGTGCCCAAACTCAGAGGCAGTTTCTCAATATGTCTTTAGGCCTGCAGAGCTCCATGTTTGTGGAGTGTTTACCCTGTCCCTTACTTTTGGAAACTCCTCTACCACCTCCAAGCTTGTGAACACCGAGAATATTCCATTCCAGATATGTATTCACAGATTTTCTAACTCTTCTCCTCTAATTGTGTCTTATTAGGGGAGAAGGTAATGTCAAGGCATTGTTCTGAATGAGAGTGGGAAGATTTTTGTATCACACATATTTGCAAACACAATGGGTTTATTTTCCTATTTTCTATTCGAAATACTGAATCTCTGACACTAATCCATAACCTACTAGACTCTGACTACTAATCCTAATATGATGGAGAATAGTAACCCTAACAGAATGGAAATACAAACAGTTCAGAGAAGGCATGGTGTATACTTGGACTTCCCTTTTGCATTATATGGGGTTGGAGTTATAAATATAGTCAATGTTTATTGAAATATTTCTCCATGTGTTTTTAACGTTAACAAATATGTGAATTCCTCTCCCCTTTCTCTGTCACCTATTCAGCACATGTATTTTTATATGCTCATATAGAATACTACCTGGTATCACACAGACTTTCTTCTGAGGTGGCTGACTTGGCAGATACAAATTGTGAGAAGAGATCACTCCTCCTAAACCCTTTTGGAACTGAAATTTCAACCTATGGGTGAGCCTCCTAGTTGAACAACATTATACATAAATCCATTTTCAGTAAAATGTATTTTTTTGGATATGTGAAGGATATATATTTCATTTTGAATTTCGATTGGCATATATATTGCTACTTTTAATGTCTGTGAGTGTGTTTCTGTGTGTGTATATATATATATATATATATATATATATATATATATATATATATATCACTCTCCAGATTTTTCAAAATATGAAATATATGTGTCTTATTATACACTCCCTAAAATCATTCATATTCACGTATGTGGATTTATAATCAACTTTTCACAAGATTATTCTCAGAAATTCAGATTATTCATTCACCTGAAATACATATTGGTTTCCTAATACTGAAAACTAACTTCAGTAAATGCTGCATACAAAGCATAATATTTCATCATTGCCTGATGGCCACGAATAGAGTGCATCACACCCAGTGTAACGCGCCACTGCACAGGTGAATAACGAGATAGAACCACAAAAAACTATCTTGTTAAGAACTTACAGCAAAATGGGGGTGCACCAAAACCTATAAGAAAGATTTTTAGCACTGAGATCTGGTAATTGGGTCTGAAAAACGAGCCAAATGTGCAACCGGAGATCCGGTCTGACTGATCCTCAAAACAATAGAGTGTCTGGGTTCCAATAGACACCCTCCACACCCAACAAATGACAGGCCCAGAATACAGATTGAACTGCAGAGAAGCATCACTCAGGGGAAATCTAGTCTAGCAGGAGAAACCAGGACTAGCAGGAGAAACCAGGGGACTAGAGGCCAGGCTCTTGTGACTGGGAAGCTGGAGAACACAGAAGCGCAGGTGACAGTCCACCTGCTGTCCGCGTGACTGGGCGTCTGGAGAACACCGGCGCGCAGGAGACCGACTGCGCCACTGGGTGGCTAGTGATTGCCCACCCGCCAGTGACCTAGAGCTGAAACCAACTGGAGACAGTCCAGTTCCATCCCCGTATTCGAACATTTCGGCAAGGAGCCTGGGCCCGCCAAAGCAGAGGGGTGACGTCACTGGAGCTCGGCCTTCGGAATTCCCTACAAGTGGAATCCACTTTAGCAGGCATAGTCTACCAACACAAAGGAGAGACAACAGAGATACACAACACCGAAACAAATCTATAGAATAAAACAGAAACACAGCAATCAAATAGAGCTGGAAAGTAACATGAGCATCATGAAAAAACAAGGGAAAGAAAGGAGTACAAACAATGCAGGACAACTTAATTCTACAGGAGGACCTAGAAGCATCAGAAACAGGGATAGGGAAAGAACTTAAGGCATTCCTAACTCAGATGGAAAGGAATATTAGAGAAGACATGAGGCAGCAAGTCCAAGCAATAAAAGTATATTTTGAAAATGAATTAAACAAACAAACTCAAATGGCAAACAACGAGCTTTACCAGGAGATAGAGATCTTAAAAGAAATCAAACAGTAATACTAGAAATGCAGGAAAGTATTAACCAAATTAAAAACTCAAACGAGAATATTACAAATAGACTAGATCAAGCAGAAGTCAGAATATCAGATAATGAAGACAAAGTTTATCAACTTGAAAAGAATATAATCAACACAGAAAAGAGGCTTAAATCCCACTAGCAATCTATTCAAGAGATATTGGATGTCATAAAAAATGAGAGTCATTGGGATAGAAGAAGGCATAGAGATTCAAACCAAAGGAATGGAGAACATATTAAATAAAATAATTCTAGAAAACATCCCAGAGATGAAAGATGGATCGGATTGTCAAATCCTGGAAGCCTACAGGACTCCAAACATTCAAAATCATAATAGACAAACTCCAAGACATATAATTATGAAGATAGCCAACATACAGAACAAGGAGAGAATATTAAACACTATAAGAGAAAGGAGGCAGATTACATTCAGGGGAAAACCAATTAGGTTAATGACTGATTTTTCATCACAGACTTTGAAAGCGAGGAGATCCTTGAACAATGTATTTCAAATGCTGAAAAATAATGGATTCCAACCAAGAATACTGTATCCAGCAAAATTAAGGTTCAGATTTGAAAACGAAATTAAAGTCTTTCACAATAAACAAAAGCTAAAAGAATTCGCAGCCAGAAAACCAGCACTGCAAAGCATTTTGAGCAAAATACTACAAGAAGAGGAATTGATAAATAGTGCCGAAAACTAACAGCAGGAGGTATCTCAGTAAAGGGGGAGGAAAATAACCAAAAAAGTAAAAACTAGCCAAACTAAAACATAATAAATAAATAAACATGATTGGAAGAACAAATCATATTTCAATTGTAACCTTAAATGTTAATGGATTATATTCACCAATCAAGAGAATGGGCTAGTAACCTGGATCAAAAAAAATAAATCCAACAATATGCTGCCTTAAGGAGACTCATATGATAGGAAAAGACATACACAGGGTGAAGGTAAAAGGTTGGGAAAAATCATACCACTCACATGGCCCTCAGAAGCAAGAAGGAGTGGCCATACTCATGTGGAATAAAATCAACTTCAAACCTAAGTTAATCAAAAGGGATAAAGAAGGACACTATATTCTGTTAAAAGAAACCATCCACCAACAAGACATAACAATTATGAATTTGTATGCACCAAGCAATGCAGCTGCAATGTTCATAAAACAAACTCTCCTCAAGTTCAATAGCCAAATAGACTACAACACAATAATTATGGGTGACTTCAAGACACCACTCTCGGCATTAGACAGATTCTCTAGACAAGAACTGAATAAAGAAACTATCAAACTCAACAGCACAATTTGTAACCTAGACTTGAACGACATATATAGAATATATCAGCCATCATCAAGTGGATACACGTTCTTCTCAGTTTCACATGGATCCTACTCAAAGATAGACCATATATTATGCCATAGGGCAATTCTTAGTAAATATAAAAGCATGGAGATTATACCATGCACTATATCTGATAATAATGGAATGAAACTGGAAATCAATGATGAAAGAAGGAAGGAAAAATCCTACATCACATGGAAAATGAACAACATGCTACTGAATGATCACTGGGTTACAGAAGACATAATGGAGGAGATAAAAAAAGTTCTTAGAGACAAATGACAATACAGACACAACATACCAGAATCGATGGGACACAATGAAAGCAGTTTAAGAGGGAAGTTCATTTCTTGGAGTTCTTTCCTCAAAAAAAGAAAAAAATCAACAAATAAATGAACTCACACTACACCTCAAAAACCTAGAAAAGGAAGAGCAAAACAACAGCAAATGTAGTAGAAGACAAGAAATAATTAAATTTAGAGCAGAAATCAACAAAATTGAAACAAAAAAAAATTTAAAAATTTGATAAAACTAAAAGTTGGTTCTTTGAAAAAATAAATAAGATTGACAGGCCCACAGCCATGCTAATGAAGAGAAGAAGAGAGAGAACTCAAATTACTAACATACGGGATGAAACAGGCAATATCACAACAGACACTACAGAAATACAGAAGATAATTAGAAAGTATTTTGAAACACTATATTCCAATAAAATAGAAGATAGTGAAGATATCGATGAATTTTTTAAGTCATAAGATCTGCCCAGATTGAGTCAGGAAGACACACGCAATTTAAACAGACCAATAACAAAGGAAGAAATGAAAGAAGCCATCAAAAACTACCAACCAAAAGAAGCCATGGACCGGATGGGTATACAGCGGAGTTCTACAAAACCTTTAAAGAAGAATTAATACCAATATTTTTCAAGCTATTTCAAGAAAAACAAAAAGAAGGAGCTTTTCCAAATTTATTCTATGAGGATAAATCACCCTGATCCCGAAACCAGACAAAGACACTTCAAAGAAAGAAAACTACAGACCAATATCTCTAATGAACTTCGATGCAAAACTTGTCAATAAAATCCTGGCGAATCGAATACAAAAGCATATCAAAAAAATTGTGCACCATGATCAAGTAAGATTCATCCGTGGGATGCAAGGCTTGTTCAATATACGGAAATCAATAAATGCCATTCACCACATCAATAGACATAAAGACAAGAACCATATGATCATCTCAATAGATGCAGAAAAAACATTTGACAAAGTTCAGCATCACTTTATGTTCAAAACACTAGAAAAACTAGGGATAACAGGAACTTACCTCAACATTGTAAAAGCTATATATGCTAAACCTCAGGCTAGCATCATCCTAAATGTGGAAAAACTGAAGGCATTCCCTCTAAAATCTGGAACAAAACAGGGATGCCCTCTATCACCACTTCTATTCAATTTAGTTCTTCAAATACTAGCCAGAACAATTAGACAGACAAAAAAAATTAAAGGCATAAAATTAGGAAAAGAAGTATTTAAATTATCGCTATTTGCAGATGTCATGAAAATATATTTAACAGACCCCAAAGGGTCTACAATGAAACGGCTAGAGTTAATAAATGAATTCAGCAAAGTGGCAGAATATAAAATTAACACGCATAAATGAAAGGCATTCCTGTATGTCAGCAACACAACTTCTGAAATGGAAATGAGGAAAACCACTCCATTCACAATATCCTCAAATAAAATAAGATACTTGGGAATCAACCTAACAAAAGACGTGAAAGTTTTATATACTGAAAACTACAGAACCCTAAAGAGAGAGAGAGAAGAAGATCTTAGAAGATGGAAAAACAAAAGACCCAGAATAGCAAAAGCAACTCTAAACAGAAAATATGAATCTGGAGGTATAGTGATACCAGAGTTCAAACTGTACTAAAAGCAATAGTAACAAAAACAGCGTGGTACTGGTAACAAAATAGGCAGGTGGAACAATGTTACAGAATAGAGGACACAGAAACCAATCCTCAAAATTACAACTTTCTTATATTTGAAAAAGGGGCTAAAAGCATGCAATGGAAGTAGGATAGCATCTTCAAACAATGGGGTAGGGAAAATTGGGGAAAGGTGGGGCAAGGGAGAGAAGTGAACAACAGCAGATGAGGTAGAGAAAGAAGATGGGAGGGCATGGGAGGGGGTATAGTAGGGGATAGTAGGGGATAGGAAATGTAGCAGAATACAACAGTCACTAATATGACATTATGTAAAAATGTGAATGTGTAACCGATGTGATTCTGCAACTCGTATTTGGGGAAAATTGGGAGTTCATAACCCAATTGAGTCAAATGTATGAAAGATGATATAGGATGAGCTTTGTAATGTTTTGAACAACCAATAAAAAATAAATAAATAAAGGTTTAAAGTTGAGTGGGAAGAAATCAGCTAAAAAAGAGTTGAGATGCATTCATTTTGCTAAGCAGAAACTTTGTTTTGTGTACTTGTAACTATCACAAATTTATTTTACCAGAAAACTGGCTTTTAAAAATGCACATAATTGAGATTAAAGGATAATCCACTTACCTTCAAGAAAAACTCATAGCATTTCCTATATTTTTCATATTTTATTTTTTTGTGAATATTTTGTCATGGACCAGGTCTAGACTTAGGCTATTCTTCCAGAATACTACCTCATCTGACAAGTTGGTACAATGTGTTGGATTGTTCTTTTCATCTTTTATTTAATAGTTTCTAGATGATAATGTGTATTTTTCCATATGTTTGTTTGGACATACATACCCAACTATATCTTTGCATTTTCTGTTTTACTGGGGAAGAGACTCATCAAAAGCTCTTTATTATATGTATCAACAATCAAACATTTAGAGCATGCAATTATACATAATTTTGCATGAAAATATTTTTGTACCATTTTTATAAAGATTTAGAATTATTAATACTGTCCCTACTGTAATTAGTAACTCCTTACAAAAAGAATTAATCAATTGACTTTATATCAATTATGAATATGAAAATTACTAAAATAAGTATTTGGCAATTAATATGCAATTGATAGAAAGTGAAATCACAAGAAAGCCATTTAAAATGTCAGTGCATATGGTCCTTAAATAATAGGTTGTTCAAAAAAAAATTCTCTAATTCAAAAGAGTTAATATGCCATATTACAGCTAAATGTGATATAAAAACCTTAAATTATCAGTATTGATAAATAAGAATGATACCTGTTTACTTAAATATGTTTATTTGATTTTCACTGTAAGATGTTAATTCTGGAAGACTTGAGAATTAAGAAAGACTTGGTCTATATTATTTCTAACAGGCTAATCAAAGTACTTTTAAATATATATGTATATATATATATATATATATATATATATATATATATATATATATATATATATGTAACACATATGCATGAATATAGATACATATGCATAATAAATGTATTGTAATATATTTATCAGGTGGTTATAATTTTTAAATTTTCTCAAGAAAAGAATGACTATAAAAAACAGTTTTAAATGTAAATTTCATAGCATAGTACTGTTTGTAATGCTATGAGAGAAAAATACTTATGGAGGGAAAATGAAAAAGGAAGAGAGAGAAGGGGGAAAATGAGGAAGAAAGTGAGTAAAGAAGAGGGAGAGGAGTGTTTGATGAAAAGATAAAAGTGGAGGGGCTGGGTTTGTGACTCAGTGTTAACATGCTTGTCTAGCATGTGTGAGGCAGTGGGTTATATTCTCAGCACCACATACGAATAAATAAAATGAAGGTCTATCAACAACTGAAAAAATAAAAAAAGGAGAAATATTACCAAAATTCCAAGATTTTATGAATGTTAAATACAAAAAATTATGTTGCATAGCCTTATGTAAATTCTAGACTCCCCAAAATAATCATTAAATGCTAGATTATTAGTGTTATAACTAAAAATCCATTGCTCTTTCTTCTACATTCTGTGGCATGCTAGTGCTAAAATAAATTGTATTATGACACCAAAATAAAATTCTAATATTTATACAGTAACTGACCCAGTTTAACATCAATGCAAGAAGATTCCTATGTGATATAATGTGTATTTTGACGTTCATTTTTATTCAACACTGGTACATTACTATTTCTCCAGTTAATGCACATCATAGGATGTATATTTCATCCACAATTTAGCAAATATATACACATTTGTTTTGCTTTCAATCACTTTTGCTTCAGAACACATGTATTCCTCCATGTTTCTTGACTTCTCTTTTTGTGACACTTCTTTCCAAACACATTATTTTCGATTTCCATTATCACTTTTGAAGCAAAACTGACATACCCGTCATGATAAAACATAACACTAATATTACCATTAGATGTAAAACTGGTTTAAATGAATGATTGTACATCAATATAAGATTTCTTGTATACTTTCAGATATCAATTCAATCCATTATTCAAAGTGAAACCAGTTATATCATTTATTCACAGTATGGTCTATTCATGCATTGTCTATATATTGATAGACACATGGTACACCTCTGTGTACTCCCAACAATAATTTCTATATCTTCAAAATATTGCTCCCAGAAATGGTGGAAAAAATATGCATGTCAACTGATCTACATATACATTTTATCACAGTAATATTCTGGACACAAAATGCAAAGGTCACACTTATGACTGTCCCAAAGCCTAAATGGAAAGTGAACATGGATTACTAAAAACATCCATGTCCAGGTTGCCTAATGCTCTCAAATGTCAATCCTATTGGTGATTACATATGTGTTTCTTCCGAAGACTACATTTTCAATCTCACCCTGTTGAAACTGTCTAAACCTCTCACTCATTTTATAATTTGCCTGATTTCCTACTTTCTATTCACATCTGCTTTCCTACTTTTTTCCCCAGTTCATCATTGTGACTGACTCTTCACATGTGCTGACATTTATATTCAATCTCTACCAGAAACCCTATTGCTAAAGAACTTTTGGTCCATATTCTATACTCAATCTTCTTCGTAATCCTACCGACTATATTCCTAATCCTAGCAAAAATCCCTTTTTTAACTGGATGCTCTCTTCTACATTCAATCATCGAAGGTACAAGGATCTATGCCATTGCATATCAATTTATCTGAGACATATGTGCAGAACATAATTCAAAGCTAAGTATCCCACTCAAAGGCCAAATTCCCTTCTAGGATTCAAATCTTACCTAGATTTATATTTCAATACTTATATTTCACCTATATTTTCATGTAAATATTGCAGGTTTCCAATAACATTGTTCATCAAGCAGAATGATTCCTAACCCATATTGAACATGTTATTAATCCTAACCATACACTGTTCCTCAATCTAAATTTACAGAAGAGCAGAGACAGAGTTGGTATTACAATACAGGAATGTATGGATCTTCCACCTGCTGAGAACCTCAAAGGTCCATGTAGAAATAATCCCTGGAGAATGTGTAGGATGCTATGAACGACCTGAGAGGGCAAAAGTCATCTTCCATGGCAAAAAAACATGGTCAGGATAAAGGGTTGTGTCTTAATCAGAATCTCTCTTCTTAATGTAGAGAAGATGGAACAAACCAAGCCTCTGTGGAGAGCTGTTCCCCAGTACCTATGGTTGATATACCATTCTAACTTATGAAAATGTCAGAGGAAGTAGGTGCAGCCTCCATCTCATGGGACCCTTGGAAGCATCTGTTAGGACAAAGTGGTTGCCAAGGCTGTGACCTCATTCAGTTCCTGAAGGAAGTGACCTACCTCACTTTCTTGGTGATGGAATCTCTGAACTTGGGATCCAGGAAACCAGGCACACAGAGCCAGTCCCAGTACCAGTCCCAGTGGTCTCACTTGTTTGGATTTACCAAGGACAGAGTCAGTCTTTCTTGGTACCTACTGATGTGAGGATGGCCAAATGCCAGAAAAGCTCTGAAGAGGGGCCCTTCCTGAGAAAGCAGAAAGTGGCTCACCAATGGATCCTCACAACTTCACAGAGTTGGCCAAAGAAAACAGATCTGAGACAAGACAGGCCATTTTGGGGTAACATAGTATGGCCCACCATTCAGAGGACACACTGTATAGTCACAGACCTACTTGGGGAAAGGAGGTGCCTTTGTGGGTGTGGGTGTGAGTTTTTGGTTCTGTCTCATTTTCTGAGAATAGGTGGAAAAGGCGGGTTTTTTTTTGGTTTGGTGTGGACTCTTTATAGTAGGTCGTTTGACAAGGTGAGTGTTTCTTTATCTATGTATTCCACTGTGTCCATGGTTGAAGACATTAGAAAAGAGAATGCATCAAGGATGTGTCCTGTCTATTAGGAAGCTTCCCAGCATTCATCCTGCCCGATTTATTAATGGACTGTGGCTTGTCTTATAGATGTGCAACACCTACTAAATTCCTAAGTTCAGGTTTTCTTCCTAAATTCTGGCCACTCTCCAAAATAGTCTTATGGATTTGTGTCCAAGATATGTACCCCTCCAAGCTCTGTGACATGGCCATGTACTGGATAGCTGAAGGAAATGGGAGCATCTCAGAAAACACAGATATCAGTGTGACCAGTAATGTCTCAGTGGAAAAACCCTTCTTTTGGCCTTTTGCTTACCTATTGATCTGTTGACCTGAATGTCAGGAGGTCTTTGCCTCAGTCCACCCATTTGGGAAGACTGATGAAAACTGTTTTCAAATGGAAATGCATGCGCATCACCTGTCGCTCTTTGTTTAATTGCTTAGGATAAGGATGTGTCTGATTCAGCCTCTTGGCCCTGTGTGATGCTGTGGCTTAGATTCTCAGCACCTCATGGATCTAAAGAAAGATTCCATGTGTGTATCCAAAACAAAAATGGTAAAAAACCACGCTGACTTTAGGAAAATAAGTGGCAAGGGAGCTCTTTTGAACACTGTCTTGGGCTGCGCCCCTCATGGAAAACTCCAGCAAGAGGTTATGATTAGTGTCTATATGGAAGAGGATGAGGGCCTTGTGGGAGTGTTTTGGTTTTAATTGTGTTTATTTGTGCGGTGGTTGGAAGTGATGACTGGGTCCACCTGGGCTTGAACTCTGGTGTGATACCCTTAGAGACTGAGGTCTAGAACTGACGTCAGAGAAGTATTGCCATGAATTGTGTTGGGGTTTTAGGAGGCCATGCATGAGAGTCGCTCTTGGAAACTGAGATCTTGGACCAGGGTAGCTTTCCACAGAACACTGGGAATCTCAGCCAGGATATCACATGATTTCATTCTGAAAGACTTGGCAGCAATAGTTGAGAGTCAAAACTCACATGGACCTCATATTGTAGACCTCAATGGGCCTGGCTTCATGTGACTTTTTGGTCACTCTTTGGGAAGACTTTCCTCTGAGAGTTCTCCAGAACTTTCATTGAAATAAACTTCCTCAACATTTAATGGTTCCTGAATAAATTTAAACCCACAGTGACTCCAACTTCATCCTTTAAAAATGGCTAGATAAGTACCATGACATTTTTTAAATTCCCATGACCAGATGGCACTGGAGTAACTTTGGATCTTATGCTGTTGATCATGAGTGTACAAGACAGTGCCTTGATTGACTTGGTTTCATGAGAATGGTGTAGAACAGAGATGCCAGTAATTTGGAGACTGCTGAGTTGGGGCCTAGAGCAGTGATGTGCAGGTGTGTGATAAAACATCTGTGTTGGGGCCATGTGGATCTGCCATTGGCTTCCAAATGGCTTGTGACTGACATGGTGCAGCCAGCAGACCCTTATATGTAAAGGCATCTTGTTATATGGAGATTTTTCAGGGCAATGTTCAGAATCAAGTTGCTATGGTCAAGGGGGCAAGCATGTGCGATAGAAGCCTGGTTGGTGCATTTATATGCAGACCCTGACACACCACATGTGACAGAAATTTCTCCAGCACTGTGCCCCAGTTGAAATCCTTGTATTTCAAGAAGCAAATACCAAACTCCAAGTGCAGCAGCAAGAAACACCACGAAAACTGGAGGATTACCAACTGGGTTCACAGTCCAAACAGGGAGACACTTAGCCCCAAGTTGCCACAGTTTACCTACAAAGAGAGAATTCAGAACTGCTGCCACATGTTCATTAGGAAAATAAGAAACAACATCCTCCAGGTCACATAGATGAAGACCCAGCTTTGATGGTCTCACTACAAAGAAAGCTAAAGCTTCTGACAACAACGTATATTTCAAGTGCCCAACCTCAGAGGCAGTTTCTCAAGAAGTCTTTAGGCAAGCAGAGCTCCATGTTTCTGGAGTGTTTACCCTTTCCCTTACTTTTGGAAACTCCTCTACCACCTTCAAGGTTGTGAACTCCTGAGCATTTTCCATTCCAGATATGTATTAACAGATTTTCTAATTCTTCTCCTCTAATTGTGTCTTACTTGGGGCGAAGGTAATGTCAAGGCATTTTTCTGGATGAGAGTGGAAAGATTTTTGTTTAGCATATGTTTGCATACACATTGGATTCATTTTCCTATTTTCCATTTGAAATACTGAATCCCTGACACTAACCCATACTGTACTAGAATCTGACTACTAATCCTAATATGATGGAGAAAAAGAATCCTAACAGAAAAGAAATAGAAGCTGTTCAGAGAAGGCATGGTATATATTTGGACTTGCCTTTTGCAAGTAGGTGTTATAATTCTAGTCAATTTTTAATTGAAATAGTCCTCCATGTGTTTTTAAAGTTAACAAATATGTGAATTCCTGTCTCCCTTTCACTGTAGACTATTCAGCACATCTATTTTATATGCACATAAAGAATCCTACCTTTTATCACGTGTATATTTTTGTGCGGTAGCTGATTTGGCAGATACAAATTTTGAGAAGAGATCACTCCTCCTAGATGCTGTTGGAACTGAAAATTGAACCTATGGGTGAGCTTCCTAGGAGAACAACATTATACATAAATCCCTGTTAAGTAAATTGAATATTTTTAGATCTGTGAATGATGTATATTTCATGGTGAATTTGGATTGGCATATATGTTGCTACATTTTAAAATTTGTGTGTGTGTGTGTGTCACATACACACTCTCCAGATTTTTCAAAATATGAAATATATGTGTCTTATTTACACTCCCTAAATTCATTCATGTTCAAGTATGTGGATTTATAATCAACTTTTCACAAGATTATTTTCAGAAATATTCATCCACCTGAAATTCATATTTGTTTTCTATTACTGAAAACTAACTTCAGTGAATGGTGCATACGTATCCTGTTGATAGTCACAGCCGAAGGGGCCACAGCAAACTTCCAGGTGCCAGCAAACTTTCAGCTGCAGGCTGATGATTGGCTCACAGCGGCCTTAGCAACTTCTAGCTCATTGTCTCCTCTGTGGTGATGCTCATTGGAGATGCTCATTGAGATGTTTCCCCGCCTTTCAGACTTCCAGCTTATGATTGGCTCACAGCAGCCCCAGCAACATCTAGCTGATTGGCTCCTCTGCGGTGATGCTTATTGGGCTGTTTCCCTGCCCATTCAGACCATGGAGCTGCTCATTGGGGGACTTTTTTGGCTCTGCCCACGTGACCCAGCCAATCTGCCTCAAGAGCAGGAGGATTGTGAGAAGTGGATAGAGGCTTTTGTGGGAGGGAGAGGCTTTTGGGAAGCTGGTGTTGGGAGTTGGGGTTCTGAGGATTTTTCTTGAGAGGCTGTTTTGCTTGGCGTGTGTGGTTCTAAAAATAAAGTTAGTTTCTTTTGACAAGTGGATTCTGATTGTGCCCAGCCAGACAGCAGCATTTGGTGGCTCATATGGGGAGCGACTGAGGGTAACTGATAAGGTAAACTGCTCGCTCTTGAGGGCAGGGCGAGAGGATGGGTAGCCATTTTATGATTCCTATTTTGTTTTAAGTTGCCTGTCCCTGGAGATGAGTGAGATGGAAGAAAAACTGCTCACATCTGAGGAAAAACTATTTGTGTCTGAGGAACAGATAGGGAGAAAGGCTATAATAATTTTTTGTTGTTCCATTTTTATTTCGTTCTATCTCTTTTTTTGTTTGGTGTTATCTTGTTGGTTTGTATTATAGTAGAAATATGGGATCAAAAATTAGTAAAAAACAAACCAAAAAAGTGTTAAGTAAATTGTTAGAGGAAGGAGGCATCCCAGTAAAATCAAGAGCAGTCATGGCAATTGTTGATACAATACAAAAATGTAGACCATGTCTTTTTAAGAAGGAATTGTTAAATATATCACAATGGAACCATCATGGTGCAGATTTAAAAAGAATAGAAAAGAAAAGCCCAGGGATTCTGCCAGTTGGCACATTGCCATTGTGGACATTCATATCTTGTTTGCTTAGTTCAAAGCCTTCAGTTCAGTCAATGGTAGAGGAAGAAGAAGACATATTGATTCAAGTAAAACAGAAGGTGTCTCAAGTTAGTCAGACAGAAGAAAAAATTCAAGTAAAAGAGAAGGCCTCTAAAGCTAGTTAGACAGAGAAAGAAAGTGTAAAACAGTAAAAAACATCAGGGGAAATTTACAACAGGAGACTGCTACTAACACCTTTCTATCACCAGATGACATAAGTGTCCAACTAACAAGGCCACTTTCTTATGCTGGGAGGCCCCCAACTCCCGCAGTTGATAGTTAGGATCCTGAGACAAGATCTCAAATATTAACATGCCCTGTATTTTAGGGAGGAGGGCAGCATGTTTACCATGCTTTAAATTTCAAAACAGTGAAGCAGCTAAAAGAGGCTGTAACAACCTATCGTCCTCAAGCACCCTTCAATGTAATCATGGTCGAATCCATTAACAACTTGAACATGAAGCCAGTGGTTTGGGCTAATATGTGTAATGTTGTGCTAAATGGAGGACAATGCATGTTATGGAAGGTTGCCAATGAGGAATGTTGAAAGGAGACAGCTAGGCGAAATGCAGGAGCTGGTTATCCTCAGAGAAATCTAGATATGTTGTTAGGAAAGGGACCTTATGAAGATCAGCCGCAGCAAATTGCATATGATCATGGTGTATGTGCAGAAATTGGTGTAGATGCAATTAAGGCATGGAAGACTTTACAAGAACATGGAGGTTTACAAGGTCAATTATCTAAGGTAATACAAGGAGCTAATGAACCTTATGCTGAATTTGTAGATAGGCTTATTCAAAGAGCTACCAGAGTTTTTGGGAATACAGAACAAGCAATGCCATTACTAAAACAACTGGCTTATGAGCAAGCGAATCGTTGTTGCAGAGATATCATTAGACCATGGAAAAATGAAGATTTAAACACATTGATTTAATTATGTAGAGACATTAATGAACAAGAGCAAGTCATGGCAGCTGCAGTAAAACAGGCTTTAGTTGCCAGATACATTAATGAACAAGGGCAAATTGTGGCAGCTACAGTAAAACAGGCTTTAGATGCCAGACCAAGAACATGCTACCAATGTGAAGAAACAGGACATTTTAAAAGGAATTGGCCCATAGAAGGAGGGTTTAACAATATTAGGTATCAAAGGAGTAGAATACCAGGTATTTGGCCACAATGCCATAGAGGGAGACATTGGGCTAATGAGTGCTGTTCTCAAACCACCATAGAGGGTACTCAATTATCAAAAAATGAACAAGGACCAGGTGTTTATCCACGAAATCATGGAGAAAGGCATTGGGCTCAATTGCCAAATAAATGGACAGGGGGTTCCAATGCTCCGGGGCCCCAAACCACAAATATACAGAGCACTGGAGGAACCCAGCAACCCCAACAGGGTAGTGCCCAGGACACATTGTCCATCAGATCCCTCATCAGACAAACCAGAGGGAGCACAGTGTTGGACATCTGTGCCTCTGCCAGATCAGTACTAACTCCAGAGATGGGAGTTCAAATCATTCCCACAGGGGTAAAAGGACCTCTTCCCAAAGGAACCATGGGCTTATTATTGGGATGCAGCTCTTCTACTCTAAAAGAACTTATGATAAGTCCTGGGGTGATTGATCCCGATTATGAAGGTGAAATAAAAATTATAGCCAGTTCTCCAAAGGACATATCAGTAATTTCACAAGGAGATAGAATAGCACAGTTACTAATAATACCCAGCCTATATGATAAATTTTCCAGTCGTACTGTAGAAAGATGTTCCAAGGGATTAGGCTCCACAGGTGTAGATTTGGCTATGCTTTCTTTAAATTTAGATTCTCGCCCCATGCTAAAACTAAATATTCAAGGGCATGAATTGAATGGGCTACTGGATACAGGTGCAGACATTAGCATCATCTCTCGTCAAGAATGGCAAAAACATTGGCCATTACAACAAGCCACTCAAACGCTTCGAGGCCTATAAGTGGCGACTAATCCCCATAGAAGTAAAATGGTATTAGATAGGAATGATCCTAAAGGATGTGAAGGAACTATACAGCCATATGAATTGGATCATCTTCCCATAAATTTATGGGGACGAGATGTCCTAGATCAATTAGGTTTGACATTAACAAATAACATCAACCAAAATGCAGCCACTATTATGACTAGACAAGGTTTTAGGAAAGAAAAAAGTTTAGAAAAACAAGAATAAGTCATAGCAGCACCAATACAAATAGATCAAGGAACAGAGAGACATGGGTTGGATTTTCAGAAAGGGCCACTGAGACAATAAAAATTACCTGAAAATCAGAAAGACAGTATGGGTTCCTCAGTGGCCCCTGACTGAAGAAAAGATACAAGCAGTCCATGACCTGGTAAAACAACAATTAGCAGAAGGACATATACAACCGACTGTATATCCCCAAAATACTCCCATTTATGTCATCAAAAAGAAATCTGGTAAATGGAGACTATTGCAAGATTTTAGAGCCATTAATAATGAGATGGTTATTATGGGACCTGCTCAATCAGGGATTCCTCAATTGTCTGCTTTGCCAATAACCTGGTATGTTTTAGTTATAGATATTAAATATTGTTTTTTTTTCAATTATAATTCATCCTAAGGATAGTCCAGGTTTTGCTTTTACTATCCCTGCACTGAATCATGAAGGTCCTGATCAGAGATATGAATGAAAAGTACTCCCTAAAGGGATGGCTAACAGCCCAACTATGTGTCATATTTATGTTAACAAAGTAATCCAGCCACTTAGAAATCAAAATTCTGAACACAAATATTTCACTATATGGATGATGTATTATTAGCACACAAAGCTAAAAACACATTGCTAGAAAGTTATGCCACACTTACAAACTTATTAAAAATTATAATGTAGAGATAGCAATAGATAAAGTACAATTAAATTTTCCAATTAATTATTTAGGAGTTCTGTTATCCTCAACCATGGTCAGTCCACCAAAAATTCAAATACGAGTAGATCAACTCAAATCACATAACGACTTTCAAAAGTTATTAGGAGACATTAATTGGATAAGGCCTTGTCTAGGTATACCAACAGGAGAGTTGGGACCTTTATTTGATATCCTAAAAGGTCTATCAGATAAAAATTCACCCTGCATGTTAACACCTGAAGCAAGAAAGGCAATAAAAATCAATGAAACATATATGGAAAATATGCATTTGGATAGAATTGATATAAGTTTGCCTTTATTATTTATTGTACTACCAACAAAAAATATTCCTACAGGAGTATTTTGGCAAGAAGGTCCATTATTATGGATACATTTATCTTATTCTCCTTACACTATTCTTACTAGGTATCCTGAGGCTTTAGGATAATTAATACTCAAAGGAATTAAAGCAGCAAAGGGAGTGTTTGGAATTTCTTCCAATAAAATTTTTACTCCATATACTCTGAATCAAATTGATGAGTTAGCTAATGAGTTAAATACTTGGGCAATAATCATGGTCCAATCTAATGTTTCATTTGATAACCACTTACCATCTAACCCTTTATTTTCTTTTTGGTCATCGCATCCTGTAATTTTTCCAAAATTGAGAAGAAAAACACTTATCATGAATGCTTCAAATATATTCACTGATGTATCAAATAATGGTACAGCAGCAATAGTTATACCTGATAAAACTTATAAATTTTTATTACCCAAACAATCAGCTCAAAAGGTAGAGCTTAATGCAGTATTACAAGCTTTTGAGATATTTAAATATTCTGTATTTAATTTATTTTCCGATAGTCAGTATATAGTTAATGCTATAGTATCCCTTAAAGTTGCTGGTAAGATTTCTCCTTTCTCTACTGTTTTCTCTTTACTTTCCAATATAAAAAGTCTAATCTGGGACAGAAAAGATCTATTCTTTATAAGACATATCAGGGCACATCCAAAAAGAAGATGATTTGACTCAAGGCCTTATCAGCTGATATCCAAAATTCCAGTTTGACTATCCTTACATCTGAGATAGAACCAGGATGCTTTTTTCATTATCTATTTTATTATTGCCCTTTCCCACATTCTATTTTGTTTTTTGAGCTCATACAGACCTAGTTTAATGTTTTGCTGATCAGTTCTATTTTTTGACAAAAGAGTTTTTGAACATTGCAATGGAGATTTCACGTGTAAAAAGTTATAAGGCCTTTACTATTAGGTTATGTGTTGTATGTATTATATTATGTGTGCACACTTGTGTTTTGTGTTATATGTTTGAATGTTCGTATGTCCATATATGATATATGATGAGCGCTCATAAAAAAAAATGGATCCAAATATTTTTTTATTCACATTATTTAAATGGTTTAATTTAAATTGGGTAAAGAGCTGTTGAGGTTTGTTTTAAAATTTGAAAAAAAGGAGGTTAACAGATCTGTTTCCTTTCTTTCACCTTTCCTTTTCATTATATTTAATAATTATCTTCAAGACAATGTAAATACTTAAGAAAATTGTTTTCTTTCAGTGCCTTCTGGAATGTTACATAATTTTTCTTTAGCCATTATTGCCAGAATTCCTATCTTCATCCCAGTGCTGGTGAAATCAAAGATAAAACCAATCTACAGCTTCTGCAATAGCCATCACTGAAATGCTTGCAGAACTTGCCTAGACACATTGAGAACTCTCCTGTATGCATTGTAAACTACCTGTTTGTGCAGCGACTTGTGGTAGTGTTCGGGTATATTTGCTGATGATGTCATCGGTGGTACAATTTTTCCAAAAGGAGCTGTCAATTGGCTTGGTGTATCTTCCTCTCTTCTGTGTGTCATTATCGTCCAGCTAATGTTTGGGGGCCATTAGAGGTGAGGCAAAGAACCTCACCACCCCCCGGTGGTACAAAGACCTCTCCACAGGTGTTGCTGTAAACTGGACCGGTAGTCAGTGATGGGTAAGATCCAATTGCAATGGTACCAACTTAACGGGTAAGGACCATATGTACTATTGGACAACCTAAGGCAGGCACTGTCCCTAAGCCACATGTGTGTTGTTTAAACAGAGAGGGGGAGATGTTGAGAGCCACATCCGAAGGGGCCCCAGCAAAATTCCAGAAGCCAGCAAACTTCCAGCTGCTGGCTGATGATTGGCTCACAGCAACATCTAGCTGATTGGCTCCTCTGCGGTGATGCTCATTGGGCTGTTTCCCTGCCCTTTCAGACCACGGAGTTGCTCATTAGGGGACTTATTTGGCTTTGCCCACATGACCTAGCCAATCGGCCTCAAGAGCAGGAGGATTGTGGGAGGTGGAGAGAGGCTTGTGTGGGAGGAAGAGGCTTTTGGGAAGCCAGTGGTGGCAGTTGGGGCTCTGAGGGTTTTTCCTGAGAGGCTGTTTTGTTTGGCGTGTGTGGTTTTAAAAATAAAGTTAGTTTCTTTTGACAAGTGGCTCCTGATTGTGCCCAGCAAGACTGCGGCATTATCCTAATATTTCTACAGTAACTGCCCCAGTTTAACAGCAATGCAAGTAGACTCTTATGGGACATGATTTGTATTTTGATGTTCATTTTTATTCAACACTGGTACATTACTATTTCTTCAGTTTATGCACATCAGAGGGTATATATTTCTTGCACAAGTTGGCAAATTTATAGGCATTTGTTTCACTTTCAATCACTTCCTGCTTCAGAACACATGCATTACTCCAGGTTTCTTAACTGGTCTATTCGTGAGACTTCTTTCCAAACATATTATTTCCGATTTTCTTTATAATTGTTTAAGCAAAACTCACACACCCTTCATGATAAACCATAACTATCATTTCACAATTAGATGTATAACTGTTTGGAATGAATGATTGTATATCAATATAAGATTTCTTATATATTTTCTGATATCAATTCAATCCATGATTTAAAGTGGAACCAGTTATATTATTTATTCACAGTATGGTCTATTCATGCATTATCTATATTCATAGACACAGGGTACACCTCTTTGTACCCCCAATACTAATTTATACATTTTCAAAATATTGCTCCCAGTAATAGAGGAAGAAATACTCATGTCACCTGATCTAAATATGCATGTTATCACAGTAATATTCTGGACGCAAAATGCAAAATTCACACGTGTGATTGTACCAAAGCCTAAATGGACACTGAACATGGATTACTAAAAACATCCATGTCCAGCTTGCATAACGCTCTCAAATGTCAATCCTATCGGTGACTACATATTTGTTTCTTCCTAATATATTCAACCTCAAAACTGTTGAAAATGTCTAATACTATCACTCACCCTGTACTTTGCCTGTTTTCCTAATGTCTCTATTGATATCGGCTTTCCTACATATTTTCCCCAGTTCATCATTGTGACTGACCCTTCACATGTGCTGACATTGATATTCACTCTCTAACCAAAACCCAATTGCTAAAGAACTTTTGGTACAAATACTAAATTCACCCTTGTTCCAAAATCTACTGACTATCTTCCTGATCCTATTGATTATCCCTGTTTGAGTGGATGTTCTCCTCTACATTCAATCATCCAAGGTACAAGTCCTATGGCATTGTATATCGACTTATCTGAGACATGTGTGCAGAACGTAATTTAAAGCTATGTATCACAATCAATTGCCCAATGCACTTCTGAGCTTCAAATCTCACCTAGATTTCTGTTTACATACTTATATTTCACCTCTGTATTCCTATAAATATTGCAGGTTCCCAATACCATTATTCATCCCACAGAATGATTCCTAAACCAAATCGATCCTGTTATTATCCCTAACCATACACTCTTGCCTCAATCTAACATTACAAAAGAGCAGGGACAGAGTTCATCTTACAATACAGGAATGTAGGGGATCTTACACCTGCTGAGAACCTCAAATTTCTATGCAGAAATGATCCCTGGAGAAGATGTAGGCAGCTATGAAGGACCTGAGAGAGCAAAAGCCATCTTCCATGGCAAACACCTTGTGATAACGAAGGGATGTGTATGAATCAGCCTCTCTTTTCTTAATGTAGAGAAGATGGACCAAACCAGACCTGCGTGGAGAGGTGTTCCCGGGTGGCCATTGTTGATATACCATTCAAACTTGTCAAAGTGTCACAGGAAGTAGGGGCAGCCTCCATCTCATGAGACCCATGAAAGCAACTGTTAGGACAAAGTGGTTGCCAAGGCAGTGATCTCATTCAGTTCCTGAAGGAGGTGACCTACCTAACTTCGTTGGTGATGTAACTCTCTGAAATTGGGATCCAAGAAGCCAGGCACCCAGAGCCAGTCCCAGTCCCAGTCCCAGTGGTCGAACTTGTTTGGATTTACCAAGGACAGAGTCAGTCTTTCTTGGTACCTAATGATATGAGGATGGCCAAATGCCAGTAGAGCTCAGAAAAGGGGCCTTTCCCTAGATAGCAGGTATTGGCTCAATGCTGCCTGCTGACAACTTCGTAGAGTGGGCCAAGAAGAACAGATCTGAGACAGGCCAGGCCATTTTGGGGCAACATAGTATGGCCCACCAGTCAGAGGACACTCCAGATAGTCACAGACCTACTTGGGGGAAGGAGGTGCTTTTGTGGATGTGGATGTGAGTTTGTGGTTTTGTCTCATGTTCTGAAAATAGGTAGGAATGGTGGTTTGTATGGTTTGGAGTTGACTGTTTCTAGGAAGTCGTTTGGAAAGGCGAGTGTTTCTATGTCTGTGTATCCACTGTGTTCGTGGTTGTAGTCTTTAGAAAAGAGAATGCATTAATGGAGGTTTCCTGTCTAGTTGGAAGCTTCCCAGCATTCCTCCTGCCCACTTTATAAATGGACTGTGGCTTGCCTTATGGATGGGCAACACCTACTATCTTCCTAAGGTCCCCTACACATCTTGATTTCTGGCCTCTCTCCAGAATAGGCTCATGGTTTTGTGGCCAAGATATGTACCACCTCCAAAATCTGTTACATGGCCATGTAATGGATAGCTGAAGGGAATGGGAACATCTCAGAAAACTCAGATATCAGTGTAACCAGTAAAGTCTCAGTTTAAAAACCTTGCTTTGGCCCATTTGCTTACCTATGGTTATGTTGCCCTGAATGTCAGGAAGGTATTTGCCTCAGGCCACCCCTTTCTGAAGCCTGAAGAAAACATTTTTTCAAATGGAAATGAATGGGCATCACCTGTGGATCTTTGCTTAATTGCTTTGGAAAGAGATGTGTCTGAATCAGCCTCTTGGCCCTGTGTGAGGTTGGGGCTTTGATTCTCAGAAGGTGATAGATCTTAAGAAAGATCCCATGTGTGCTTGGGTGTTCTATTGCCTCCAACTCACATAAAGGATTTATACCCGACAATCAGTAGGATTAAATTGGAGAATCAGAACAGTATTAACGGCAGGCCTATTTGATCACTCCTGGTTCACAGGAAGGGTGTCTAGGTCACCCTGACTTTAGGCAAATGAGGGGCAAGGGAGTTTATTTTGGAAACTGTCTTGGGCTTCGCCCCTCATGGAAAATTCCATTCAGAGGTTACGATGAGTGTCTATATGGAAGATGATGAGGGCCATGTGGCAGTGTTTTGGTTTTAATTGTGGTCATTTGTGTGCTGGTTGGAAGAGATGACTGGGTACACCTGGACCTGAACTCTGGTGTGATTCCCCTTAGAGACTGAGTTCTGGAACTGACTTCAGGGAAGTATTGCCATTAATTTTGGTGGGATTTTAGGAGGCCACACATGAGAGTCGCCCTTGGAAACTGAGATCTAGTCTCAGGGTGTCTTTCCACAGTGCACTGGGAATCTCCACCAGGATATAAGACGATTTTATTCTGAAAGACTTGGCAACCATAGTAAAGAGTCAAAACACATATTGAACTCACATTGAGTAGACATCAATGGGTCAGGCTTCATGTGACATTTTGGCCACTCGTTGGGAAGCGTTGCCTTTTAGAGTTCTCCAGAGCTTTCATCCTCACCATTTAATGGTTCCTGAATGAATTGAAAAACCAGTGCATCCAACTTGATACTTGAAAAATGGCTAGATAAATACCATGAAATTTTTGAAATTCCCATGACCAGGTGGCACTGGAGAACCTTTGGATGGCCTGTTGCTGATCATGAGTGTACCAGACAGTGCCTTGAATCACTGGGTTTCATGAAAATGGTGTAGAACAGAGATGCCAGTAAGTTGGAATTTGCTGAGTAGTGGGCCTAGAACAGTGGTGGGCAGGTGTGTGATTAAACATCTGTGTTGGTGTCATGTGGATTGGCCATTGGCTTCCAAATGGCTTTTGACTGACATGGTGCAGCCAGCAGACCCTTGCATGTAAAGGCATCTTGTTATATGGAGAGGTTTCAGGGCAATGTTCAGAATCAAGTTGCTAGGGACAAGGGGGAAGTCTATGTTGGATATAAGACTGGTTGGTGCATTCTCCTGGCAGACCCTGACCCACCACACATGACAGAACTCCCTCCAGCACTGTGTCCCAGTTGAACTACTTGTATTTCGTGAAGCAAACACCAAACTCCCATTGCAGCAGCTAGAAAGACCATGAAAAATGGAGGATGACCACATGGCTTCAGAGTCCACACAGGAAGACACTTAGCCCCCATTGGCCACAGTTTACATACAAAGAGAGAATTCTGCACTACTGCCTCATGTTCATTAAAGAATAAGAAAACATGTGCTCCAGGTTACACAGATGCAGACCCAGCTTTGATGGTCTCACTGCAAAGGAAGCTAAAGCTCCTGACTACAACATATATATCCAGTGCCCAAACTCAGAGGCAGTTTCTCATAAGTCTTCCGGTCAGCAGAGCACCATGTTTGTGAAGTGTTTACCCTGTCCCTTACTTTTGGAAACTCTTCTACCACCCCCAAAGTTGTGAACTCCTGAGCATATTCCATTCCAGATAAGTATTTATAGATTTTCTAACTCTTCTCCTCTAATTGTTTCTAACTTGGGGCGAAGGTAATGTCAAGGCATTGTTTTTGATGAGAGTGGGATGATTATTTTAGCACATATTTGCATAAACATTGGATTGATTTTCCTAATTTTCATTCGAAATACTGAATCACTCCCACTAACCCATACCCTACTAGACTCTATATTCTGACTCCTAATCCTAATATAATGGAGAAAAATAACCCAAAATGAATAGACCTACAAGCATTTCAGAGGAGGCATGGTGTATAATTGGACTTGCCTTTTGCATTATGTAGAATTGGAGTTATAAATCTAGTCAATTTTTTGTTGAAATTGTTCTCCATGTGTTTTTTTAACTTTTGTTGTTTGTTGTTCAAAACATTATATAGTTCTTGATATATCATATTTCACACTTTGATTCAAGTGAGTTATGAACTCCCATTTTTATCCAGTATATAGTTTGCAAAATCATATCAGTTACGCATCCATTGATTTACATATTGCCATACTAGTGTCTGTTGTATTTTGCTGCCTTTCCTATCCTCTACTATCCCCCCTCCCCTCCCCTCCCCTCCCCTCCCATCTTCTCTCTCTACCCCCTATACTGTAATTTATTTTTCCCCCTTGTATTTTTCCCTTTCCCCTCACTTCCTCTTGTCCGTAATTTTGTATAACCCTGAGGGTTTTCTTCCATTTCCATGTAATTTTCCTTCTCTCTCCCTTTCCCTCCTACCTCTCATCCCAGTTTAATGTTAATCTTCTTCTCATGCTCTTTATCCCTACTCTGTTCTTAGTTACTCTCCTTATATCAAAGAAGACATTTGGCATTTGATTTTTAGGGATTGGCTTCCTTCACTTAGCATAATCTGCTCTAATGCCATTCATTTCCCTGCAAATTCTATGATTTTGTCATTTTTTAATGCTGAGTTAAACTCCATTGTGGCCTCTGGCGTGTGCCCAGGTTTCCGTTCCTGTCTTCCTGTTTGTTAATTTCTGGCCTATTTATTGTTGTGACCAGGACCTTAGTCAATGCCTTAGTCTGTCTTTTGCATCTCTCATCTTCCCTTTGCTCCCTTTCTTTCTCTTTGTTTCTCTCATATAGTATACTTTCTCGGCTTCTCTGACTAAATCTCCCAAAGTCATATCTTGTGATCCCTCTAAGAGTTGTAACTTTCTTTTAATATCCAGGGCAGCTTGCCCAATGAAGGCCATCATGACAGATGCCTTTTGATCCTCTGCCTGAGGATCAATAGGGGCTCGAGCCTTTGACTGAGGGGGAAACCTGTCCTCAGGGAAGACTTAAAAAAGTGGAGCTTGCGATTGCCTCAGCAGACACCACCGAAAGACAGATCCAGGACGAGAGTGGGGATGACACATGGTGAGTGACCCACCATGGGACAAGCAGTTTCGTCACATGATTTGTTTTTGTCAGGCCTCAAGGAGGCCCTCAAGACATAGGGGGCACATGTTAAGAAAAAGGACTTAAAATTATTCTTTTCATACATAGGAGAATTGTGTCCATGGTTTCCCCCTGAAGGGTCCATTGATGGTAGAAAATGGCTTAGAGTAGGAGACTGTTTAAACCATTTTTTTTGTTGTTGTTGAAGAAAAAGTCCTAGAACAAAGGTATATTAGACCTTTTGTAGACATTAATATTTTATTAGATTTTTAAACACCTAGAAAAATTTGTAAGTTTAAATTTAAAGACATTTATATTTATCTGTTTATCCAATTTAAATCGAACCATTTAAATCACGTGAATTAAAGATCTTTGGATCCACTTTGAAATAGTAAGCTTGCCTTAATTTGATTTTAATTGGAGTCAGTGGTCTTTTCTTGCATCCTGGTGTAATATTTTGTAGTTTCCCATCGAGATGACCCTGCCCCAATAGATCACAAGACCAGACTACTGGAAATTCTGAAGCTGGCCTTCCCTCCAGGGCTCCGGCATGAAGAGGCAATTTCCAAGGCCTTGGTGTGAGATTTTGGTCCAGGGAGCACTGCAGTGAACCACCGCCCTAAAACTATTAGCAAGCACATGGTGGAGGAGGCCTCCATAGGTAACTGGCGCCTATATAACATCTGATATCCGGTTAAGGGAGATCTCTTCTGATGACAGAGTGGTGTCCTGGGGAGACACACATATACTCCTGTCTGGTACAGTAACGAGAATCATTCTGTCCTCTGTTATGTTCTGTAGGGAATTCCTCTGAAAGCATAGAGAGGTGCCAATGGGCACGCAGGAGCTCCTATCCCAGAGCTTTAGCAAGACGTTGCATAGTTCCTCTGTTTTTCTGTTTCTGCGCTGGTTTTCTGTTTTTTTGTGTGTTTTGTTCTGTGTTTCATATGTTTTTTTTTTTTTGGTTTGTTTTAGTGTGTTTTGTTGTGTGATTTCTGTGGTAAAACTTAACTGAAAATGGGTAATAAAGCAAGTAAACTGACACCCATTTGGACTGTGTTTTAAAGAACTGTGATGAACTTTAATACCCTTTGTTAAGCAGGATGAGAGAAACCCCTAGCTGGCTGCCTGGAGCACACCCACTGCAGAGGGCAATGCCTGCTGGGGACCTAAGAACTGAGTATCTCCCAGGTTAACACGTGAAACTCCTTAAAACCCCTTGTCCCTTCAGATCGATAGAATCACAACCATTGGGCAGAGACCCCTGTTTTTCTCCTTTGTTAGCAAAGCAGTAAATCTCCCTTTTTCTTTTTCTCAAACCCTGTCCTCATTATTAAATTGGTATTAATTGGCTTCAAAATCAGGAACCAAACTTTAAGTTACAATTTTTGGTACCCCCCACACCCCGGAACTCTTTGAGAGCTGACTACTGAAATGTTAGGAGACGGAGCGTGCTTGGGGTGGAACCGAACAAGAGGAGCTAATCCTGTAAGTGAAAGGAGGGACTGAGGGACTTCCAGCAGCTGCCCAAGCCCTGTTGCTTCAGAGAATTACCTACTTCCTTCCCTGCACTGTAAGGATTTTGCCATCTCTGTTTTCTTAAAAAAGAGAAAAAGAAAAAGGGGACACTAAATACAGTAAAGTCACCATGGAGACCCTTGATTTTACATTTCAGGTTGTCCCTCTGTGAAAACATCTGGTTCCCTTGTGGGAAAATCTATGGTGCCACTGGTGTAGGAGATTTTTCTCTTATCTGCTCTGGTTTAAAGGCTTCTGTCTGTAAGCCATAGTCTGGAGCTCCTTTCAGTCTGTCTTGTGTCTTTGTTTCTGGCCCTTTAAGACATGTGCAATAATGTGTTGATATTATAAATCATTTCTTGGGAATGATCTTAGCTGAATGTGTATCTAAATGATGATGTTTTATTGTAACAATCTGGCATCTGAATGGGTTTTTGAAGCATTGCACAATCTTGCAGTTAAAAGTCGGGTTTAGGAAATTGTTTAGTTTATGATTTCAGATAATTCATGCCAGAGAACTTAAATACTTAGGATGGAAAACTAGAGAACTCTACTTCCAAGTTGGCAAGTAACTTCCCAATCATTCAGGCTTTTTTTTCACCAATTTTTAATTGGGTAGCCTGGGAAAATGTCACTGTGTCTACCAGTGCATTAATTTGGACAAGGATAGTAAATCATAGTATGGTATCTGTTGACAAAACAAGATATAAAGATGTAAAATTTTGTAAACTGTGTCTTAAACTTGTATCATAAAATTTTGTGAATTTTGTCTTAAAATTGTATTATAATTTTCAACATCTGAACCTGAAAATTATGGTTGAAATGCCTTAGGCCTGAGGTGTCTGCTCAGAATAGCAGCTTTTTCCTGCTCCTTCCAGACCTCAGCCAGGACTTATGTTGAATGGCAAATGAAAGAGGCCTGCAAGCTCAGTAGGAGAGTGATCTGAGGCCTAAAAAAAATTAAATTGTATGGTATTTACTAATTAATGGCCAGTCAATTTTTCTAGAACTCTTATTTTTTCCTTAGATTCTTTATTTTTTTTGAGCTCATGATTTTGATCCTAAAGACCTAGGATGATGTTTTTCTGACCAGTTCTATCTTTGACTAACTGTGTAGTTTTTGAAACATTGCAATGGATATTTCACCTGGAAAAGCTACAAGGCCTTTACTATTATTATGTGTGCACAATTTTGGTATGTGTTGTATGTCTATATATTCATTTGTCCGTATATCATATATATGATACACAAATTAACATTTATAAAGAGCACTCATTAAAACAAAAACGCTCATAAAAACAAATTTTAAAAAGTGGATCCAAAGATCTTTAATTCAAGTGATTTAAATAGTTGAATTTAAATTGGATAAAGAGATAAAAATAAATGTCTTTAAATTTAAGCTTACAAGTTTTTCTAGGTGTTCAAACATCTAATAAAATATTAATGTCTACAAATGTTCTAATATGCCTTGGTTCTAAGACTTTTCCTTCAACAAAAAAATGGTTTACACTGTTCAATATATTTGTCTAATATATTGATAAATAAGTAAAGTAAATTTGATATGGGATTACTCATTCATGAGTACTTTTGTTAGATATCTGATTGATTTACTAAGGTCTGTATAAGTTTGTACTAATGTCTGTATAAGATTGTAATAATCAGTCATGTGTTAAAGAGACAAAAATTTCTTAAAACATAAGTTTACCCATAACATTGTGTTTATTAAGTTTTATTTTTTCTAGAGCAAGCAACCATAAAAATTAAACAACTGATTAAATAAGAACTGTTATTTTAGAGCACTGTACTGCCATTTATTTAAAAGCTAAACTTGGTTAATGTAGAAACTTCAATGTAATTGTGATGCTATTAATGTGCTCATATCTTTCAGGTATACGAATCTGTAAGGTAGAAACTTTAAAAGAGCATTATTTCAAGCTGGTGTTCTGAAGTTGTATGGTAAAAAAATATATTGGGCATTCATTTACTTCTTATCAATAAGATATGTAAAGTTGTATGTTACTTTTTACATTGGGGAACAATTTAAATGTATTTTTATGTTAATGAGAGTCTAATCTATATAAAGGTTAAAAACTTTCAGCCTTTCTTAAATTCATGTTTTAAATGTGATATCATATGGTGTTAACTAATGTTCATGTGACCTCAAATAATATATGTAATCTTTGTAAAATGATATTTAAAAGAACAAAGATCATCTTTAGAAGTAAAACACTTAAGTTTTATAAAGAGCCCTGCCTTACCTGAGATAAGGCTCTGTGTCCCATCTTACTATATGTGAGAATGACTACAAAAGCAGTAGGTCAGATATTATTTCATTTAAAGTTATGTTCAAAAGTTGTTTTTTTTTTCTGTCAAGATTTCTAGGATCTCAAACAGGGGATATAATGTATAACTCAGCTTAAAACTTCAGGGTAGCTATTACACGAACTAAGTATTTTTACTCTTGTTAAAAAATTTTATTTTGTAATTCCTTATAAGTGATCTAAAGATTCCTTGTTAGTGTTATACAGAAGTGTTGCTTTAAGAACACAACATGGGTTAATTTAAGATAATAAGTCATCACCTACAAGACAGACAGAATAATACAGATCCCAGTTAATAAAAAGATAAATAATTATAAAGTTATAGACATTAAAGCCCAGTACTCTTAATATAAGGCTGTTAAAATTTATTTGCTGGATGATTAAGATTAGGATTTATATTAAAGTTACATGAAAAGGGACAAGAAAACCAATATTTGGCTCTTGCCCTCTGAGTCAGTCTGAATCCAGGGAACAAGGGACTTCTCAAAGACCTTTGCAACTCTGGGCCTCATATCTTCCCAATTAGGGAGATTAATGAGACCCCTGGAGAACAGAAAGCCAATCAGTGCATTTGCTAAGAAGAGGAGAGTCATCAGAGAAGGGAGACATCCCTGATGCTTCCAAGGGTAGCCACATGGTCAAGCAAGACCTGGACCCACCTAGCGCAAATGGCACTAGCAGAACTGAGAAGCTGCTCTCAAGTTTCCCCAGGAATGACTCCCATAAAAGCTCAGCTGACTGTTAACAATAGATAGAAACAAAAGTCAGTTTGACTGTTTCATGATAAACACTTAGGAAAGACAGTTAAAACCAAAATACAGCCATTCCTGGGCATTTTAAATAATAATATTAATAATAATAATAATAATTTTTTATACACATTATGTTAGCCTCCCAAAATAAGTAAGACTGGAGGCTACAAAGAAGGATTCCCAGAAAGGAATGCCTGATAACTATAAAAAGAGACTATCAAGAGGAGCTGCCAGAGGCAGAAATTTTTAGTTTAAGGCCTACAGATATTCCTAACCTACAGGTAGGGTTGGTGTTTGCTAGTACGATTATCCAGCCCTGAGTAACAGAATTAAAGGTTTCTCTATTACACACAGAGGTCATACTAGTAAAATGATTTTGCAAGATCAGATGATATTAAATCATTAAACTGTATCTTATGGAGAGGGATAACTGTAACACTAAATGTTAAATATTAAGTTGACAGTCCTGATAACTGGGAATATTAAAGCCTGCTGAGGGAACTTCTATACAGTGACATGTTCCAGCTGCTGCAACATTTTTTCAGTACTCATGGTTCTTGTTTCTCACACAGAAGAACCCATCCCCAGATGAATTTACAACCTGTTCTTCCCCAACCAGACTTCAAAACGAACTGATTTCTAAAAGGCAACTCATGTTCCTCAACTGACTTCTAAAAAGCAACTCATGTCCCTTATACTGTGCCCACTCACGTCACTCTCTCTCAGCTCAGAAGAAGCCAAAATGAGTGACGCCTCTCGTCTTACAACTATGGAGCCAAAAATAAATAGAATATCAATATAAGTAATTAATTAAGTCAGGTAAAACCAGGAATCCAATTTTGGGTGAGTTCTAAAAATTTGGAGACTGTTACCTGAGGGATTAAAATTCCCTCATTGCTCTTTCCCTACCCTATCAAAAATTTGGAAGGGACACATTAAAAAAGGGGGAATGATTTGCATTTCTCTGACTGCTAGAGATGGTGAGCATTTTTTCATATACTTGTTGATTGATTGTATGTCCTCCTCTGAGAAATTTCTGTTCAGGTCCTTGGCCCATTTGTTGATTGGGTTATTCGTTATCTCATTGTCTAATTTTTTTAGTTCTTTGTATATTCTGAATATTAGCGCTCTGTCTGAAGTGTGAGGAGTAAAGATTTGTTCCCAGGACGTAGGCTCCCTATTTACCTCTCTTATTGTTTCTTTTGCTGAGAAAAAAACTTTTTAGTTTGAGTAAGTCCCTTTTGTTGATTCTAGTTATTAACTGTTGTGCTATGGGTGTCCTATTGAGGAATTTGGAGCCCGACCCCACAGTATGTAGATCATAGCCAACTTTTTCTTCTATCAAATGCCATGTCTCTGATTTGATATCAAGTTCCTTGATCCACTTTGAGTTAACTTTTGTGCATGGCGAGAGTAAGGGATTCAGTTTCATTTTGTTGCAAATCTCACTCCAGTAAGATTGGCAGCCATTAGGAAGTCAAACAGCAACAAGTGCTGGCGAGGATGTGGGGAAAAGGGTACTCTTGTACATTGCTGGTGGGACTGAAAATTGGTGCGGCCAATTTGGAAAGCAGTATGGAGATTTCTTGGAAAGCTCGGAATGGAACCACCATTTGATCCAGCTATTCCCCTACTCGGTCTATTCCCTATAGACCTAAAAAGAGCACACAATAGGGACACTGCTACATCCATGTTCATAGCAGCACAATTCACAATAGCAAGACTGTGGAACCAACCTAGATGCCCTTCAATAGACGAATGGATAAAAAAAATGTGGCATTTATACACAATGGAGTATTACTCTGCATTAAGAAATGACAAAATCATAGAATTTGGAGGGAAATGGATGGCATTAGAGCAGATTATGCTAAGTGAAGCTAGCCAATCCCTTAAAAACAAATGCCAAATGTCTTCTTTGATATAAGGAGAGTAACTAAGAACAGAGTAGGGACGAAGAGCATGAGAAGAAGATTAACATTAAACAGGGATGAGAGGTGAAAGGGAAAGGGAGAGAGAAGGGAAATTGCATGTAAATGGAAGGAGACCCTCAGGGGTATACAAAATTACATAAAAGAGGAAGTGAGGGGAAAGGAGAAAAATTTAAGGCGGAGAAATGAACTACAGTAGAGGGGGTAGAGAGAGAAGAGGGGAGGGGAGGGGGGAGGGGGGATAGTAGAGGATAGGAAAGGCAGCAGAATACAACAGACACCATAATGGCAATATGTAAATCAATGGTTCTGCAACTGATGTGATTTTGCAATCTGTATATGGGGTAAAAATGGGAGCTCATATCCCACTTGAATCAAAGTGTGAAATATGATATATCAAGAACTATGTAATGTTTTGAACAACCTACAATAAAAATTAATTTAAAAAATATTAAAAAGCAAAAAAAAAATGGGGGGGGGAATGATAAACCCAACCTGATCATTTATTAAAATTGGGAGCCATCTTGCCACAAAGTCATGAAAAGATAATTTTGCTTTCCTATAAATTACTGCAAATTCTGAATCTGCTTGGAATGCCTGTCCGTGCCTTGAACTCACCCATGCCTGGCTCTCTGACCAGATAGCAGCCCTCTCTGAAAATTTAGTGACACCTCATAAATATTGGCCTTCTCTGGCCAGACAACGACTCTCGTGAGTCTCTAATGGTCCTCATAAATTCTGATGATGGGGCCAGCAAAAAAAAAAATTGTAAACTAGCAATAGCGTGATGCTTCTCCGAGTTCTGTTATCTGTAACCCCCCTTTTGTGTAACTTACTGGACTATAAAGCTGGGCTGTAGGAAAGGTGGGGTTGCTGTCTTGTTTCTGCCATTTTGAGAGGGATAGGCAGCTCAGCCAGTGGAAAAATAATAAGCTTGCTTTAATTTGATTTTAATTGGAGTCAGTGGTCTTTTCTCCTGTCCTGGTCAAACAGGTAAACACTCCACAAACATGGAGCTCTGCCGGCCTAAAACTTATTGAGAAACTCTCCCTGACCTTGGGCACTTGAAATATATGTTGTTGTCAGGAGCTTTAGCTTCTTTGTAGTGAGACCATCAGAGCTGGGTCTGCATCTATGTGACCTGGAGGACATGGTTTCTTATTTTCCAATGAACATGAGGCAGGAGTGCAGAATTCTCTCTTTGTAGGGAAACTGTTGTCACTGAAGGCTAAGTGTCTCCCCATGTGGTATGTGAAGCCATTTGCGCATCTTCCACATTTCATGGTGTTTCTTGCTGCTGCACTGGGGGTTTAGTATTTGCTTCATGAAATACAAGGAGATCAACAGGGACTCAGTGTTGGAGGGATTTCTCACACGTGTGGTGGGTCAGGGTCTCCAGGAGAATCCACCAATGAGGCTTATATCCCACATAGCTTGCCCCCTCAACCATTGCAACCTGATTCTGAACACGGCCCTGAAACCTCTAAATATAACAAGATGCCTTTATATGAAGAGATCAGACATATAGGGATTACTGGCTGCACCATGTCTTCCACAAGACATTTGGAAGTCAATGGCAGATCCAAATGGCCCCACCAGAGATATTTTATGACACAACTGCACACCACAGCTCTGGGTCACTACTCAGCAGGCGCCAACATACAGGATTCTTTCTTCTACACCATTTTCATGAAACCCAGTCAATCAAGGCACTCTCTGGTACACTCATGATCAGCAACTGGACATCCAAATGTTCTTCAGTGCCACTTGGTCATAAGAATTTCAAAAATTTCATGGTATTTATCTAGCCATTTTTCAAGGATGAAGTTGGATGCACTGTGAGTTTCAATTCTTTCAGGAACCATTAAATGGTGAGGAATTTCATTTCAATGAAAGCTCTGGAGGACTCTCACAGGCAAGGCTTCCCATGGAGTGGCCAAAAGGTCACATGAAGCCAGGCCCATTGAGGTCTACAATGCTAGGTCCATGTGTGTTTTGAATCTCAACTATGGTTGCCAAGTCTTTCAGAATAAAATCATGTGATATCGTAGCTGAGATTCCCAGTGTTCTGTGGAGAGCCACCTGGGCCTATATCTCAGTTTCCAATGGGGACTCTCATGCGTGGCCTCCTGAAATCCCAACACAATTCATGGCAATTCTTCTCTGAGGTCAGGTCCAGAACGCAGTCTCTAAGGGGAATCACACCAAAGTTCAAGCCATGGTGGACACAGTTATGTCTTCCAACTGCCACACAAATGACCACAATTAAAACCAAAACACTTTCACATAGCCCTCGTCTTCTTCCATGTAGACACTCATCAAATCCTCTGGCTGGACGTTTCCAAAAGGGGTGAAGTCCAAGACCCTGTCCAAAATATGCTCCCTCGCCCCTATGTTGCCTAAGGTCAGTGTGGCCTAAACACCTTTCCTGTGAACCAGGAGTGATCAAATAGGCCTGACCTTATTACTGCTCCACTTCTCCAATTTGAGGCCTACTGACTGCCAGGTATAAATTCTTTATATGAATTGGAGTCATGGAAAAACCCAAGCATCTATGGTCTAGCCTTTGCAGGCCAGGATGGAGGTCAGGAACCTTACAGAAGATGGCGAGAGACTTCATACACAATGACTGCTATTTTGACCATTTTGTATTTGTAGCACACATGGAATCTTACCTTAGATCCATCAGGTGTTAAGAATCTAAGCAGCAGCCTCACACAGGTTCACGAGGCTGATTCAGACACATCCCTTTTGGAAGCAATTAAGCAAAGAGCCACAGGTGATGCCCATTCATTTCCATTTGAAAACTGTTTTCTTAAGGCTTCACAAAGGGGTGGCCTGAGGCAAAGACCTTCCTGACATTCAGGGCAATGAAGCAATAGGTAAGCAAATGGCCCAAAGCAAGGATTCTCCACTGAGACTTTACTGGTCACATTGATATCTGAGTTTTCTGAGATCCTCCCATTCCCTTCAGTTATCATGTACATGGCCATGTCACAGTGCTTGGAGGTGGTACATATCTTGGACACAAAACCATGAGCCAATTCTTGAGAGTGGCCAGAATTCAGGAAGAAAACAGAAATGTAGTAAGATAGTAGGTGTTGCCCATCCATAAGGCAAGTCACAGTCCATGCGTTAATTGGGCAGGATGAATGCTGGGAAGCTTTCTACAAGACAGGAAACATCCATTGATGCATTTTCTTTTCTAATGTCTACAACCACGGACACAGTGGGAGAAACAGACATAGAAACACTCGCCTTGTCAAACAATTTACTAGAAAAAGTCCATTCCAATCCAAACAAACCACCTTTCCTACCTATTCTCAGAACATGAGACAAAACCACACACTCACACCCACACCCACAAAGGCACCTCCTTCCCCCAAGTAGGTTTGTAACTATCCAGAGTGTCCTTTGACTGGTGGGTCATACTATGTTCCCCTGATATGGCCTATCCATTCTCAGATCTGGTCTCCTTGGCCAACTCTGTGACGTTGTCAGGAGCATGTGGAGAGCCACTACCTACTTTCTCAGGAAAGGTCCCTGGCATGTGGCCATCCTCACATCAGTAGGTACCAAGAAAGACTGATTCTGTCCTTAGTAACACCAAACAAGTGAGCCCACTGGGACTGGGACTTGGATTGGCTCTCAGTGCCTGGCTTCCTGGATCCCAAGTTTAAAGTGTTCCATCACCAAGGAAGTGAGGTAGGTTACTTCCTTCAGGAATTTAATGAGTTCACTGCCTTGGCAAACACATTGTCCTAACAGTTGCTTCCAATGGTTCCATGAGATGGAGGCTGCCCCTACTTCCTGTGACATTTTCACAAGTTAGAATGATATATAAATCAAAGGCACCAAGAAACAGCGCTCCACAAAGGCCTGGTTTGGTCCGTCTCCTGTACATTAAGAGAGAGGCTGATTCAGCCACATCCCTTCATCCTGACCAGGTTTTTTGGCAATGGAAGATGACTTTTGCTCTCTCAGGTCCTTCATAGCTGCCTACATCTTCTTCAGGGATCATTTCTGCATGGACCTTTGAGGTTCTCAGCAAGTGGAAGATCCCCTACATCCCTATATTTTAAGGCCAACTCTGTCCCTGCTCTTCTCTAAAGTTAGATTGAGAGATCACTGTGTGGTTACGGTTAATAACAGTTTCGATTTGGGTTAGGAATCTTTCTGCAGGATGAAAAATGGTATTGGGAATCTGTGATATTTATAAGAATATAGACGTGAGTTAAAATTATGGAAACAGAAATCTAGGTAAGATTTGCATCCCAGAAGGGCATTGAGACCTTCATTGGGATACTTAGCAATGTTATACTTTCTGCACAAATGTCTCAGATAAATCCATACACAATGGCATAGGACGTTGTACCTTGGATGATTGAATGTCGAAGAGAACCTCCAGTCAAAAAGGGATAGTCGGTGGAATTAGGAAGATAGTCAGTAGGTTTAGAAAGAAGGGTGAGAATAAGATTTGGAAAAAAGTTCTTTACCAATAGGGTTTCGGTTAGAGAGTGAATATTAATGTCAGCCCATGTTAAGTGTCAGTCACAATAATGAATTTGGGAAAATATGTAGGAAAGGAGGTATCAATAGAGACCTTAGGAAATCAGGCAAATTATTAAGTGAGTCATAGGATTAGGCATTTTCAACAGGGTTGAGGTTGAATATATAACCTTAGGAAGAAAGAAATATGTAGTCACCAATAGAATTGACATTTGAGAGCATTAGGCAACCTGGACATGAATGTTTTTAGTAATTCATGCTCACTTTCCATTTAGGCTTTGTTGAAAATAAATAAAATAGGTACTTGTCTCTTCCTGTTTTTCTGTATGCTTAAGAAAACACTCTTGAAATCTTGAAAACTTTTTGCTAATCTTGTTCCCAGAATGTGCTGTCCCCAACTGCCAAACTGCAGAATGTACACCCTCACCCGTTTACATGCAAACCGCCCACTTGCCCTGACCCATCAATAAACTTCCCTCCCTGCCCTCTTCAAGAAAAGTATATAAGCTCTGCTTAAGCTGTTCTCAGTGCTCTCTGCTCTATTCAAGTGAGGTCTGAGCCCCAGAATTTTGGGTGCTTTGCTGTTGCATGAGACAGTGTCTTGGTGGTCTCTTCCTCCAATGGTCGCCTGACCATTACATCTGAGGGCCCCAGCGAGTTCCAGCAGCGTTGGACGAAAGACCCCCAATAGGCTCATCTCAGGTTAAGTAAGGCGCCACTTTCTTGTTTCAGGTTTCAGGTTAGGGATGGGCAAAATGGCTATTGGTGATGAGCATGAGCTCTCTCTGACGGTGGCTGACAGAAGTGTCACAGAGCCACAGGCCACGTCTCTGGGGGACGCCCCAGAGAACTCGGGAAACCGAGTAACAATAGTCTCCTAAACTCAGTGATATTTTGTTTTGGATTCGGTATTGTCAGCCCATCAGGTTTTCCTGGCTACTCAGTCCTGTTCTCAGTATTGGACGTCCATTGCCTGTCTTTATTGTCTTGTCTTGTCTGTGTCGTGTGTCATTGCTTTCACTATTTGTGTATCTTTCATATGGGACAGAACACTTCAATGCCTCTGTCCCTGAACCTTGATCACTGGACCAAAGTCTGCTTAAAGGCTCAGAATCTTCTTTTTTTCAGTAAAACGTCAGATCTGGAAGACTCTATGTGTCTCAGAATGACCCACCTTTGGAGTCGGATGGCCCCCAGAAGGATCTTTCTACTTCACACTAATTCAAAAACTCAGAGATATTGTCTTTCAGCCGGGGCCACATAGCCATCCAGATCAACAGCAATATATCTTTAGTTTGCAGGACCTCTGCAAATCTCCTCTTCCATGGTTGAAGCCTTTCCTTGTCCCTGTCCCCGCTCCTACTGGTTCTCCCACTTTTCTATCTCTCAAACCCTCTGCTCCCCCTCCTCCACCCTCTGTTGTCCCTGAGTCTCAAGACTCTACTGGACTCTCTTCCCCCTCCTTATGCCCTGCCCTTGTCCTCCAACCCCAAACACCCTCTAAGTGATTCCCCTGCTGCTGACTCAGACTCTCCACCATTGGAGGAATATAGGCCAGCCCAGCGCCCTCCAGGTGACTACCCCACGGCACACACAGCCCCTCCTTCCTTGGAGGTAGCTGGCCCGGCCAAAAGAACACAAAGTACTCGCTGGGGGGGTTAAATTTTGAAGTGGATACAGGGTAAGTATACTCAGCCCTTAAGGCCCCATTGGGCCATCTATCAAACAAAAAGGACTCTAGTTCAAGGGGCTAATGGGAGTAAATATGGGGCTTAGACAACTAAGAGGACCATGGACCTGGGGAAAGAAAAAATCCATCACTCATTCCTAGTAATCCCAGAATGCCCGACCCCATTGATGGGCACACATCTGCTCAAAAAGCTCCAGGCCAGAATAACTTTTAACCCTGAAGGCCCCCAAGTGAAATTTCTAAATTTTTCAGTAAAAACTCCTATTGTCACGGCTTTTACTATGTCAGTAGAAGATGAACATCAACTTGTCAAACCCCCCAAGACTGATCAAACAGGCAAGCTACCCCGGAAATGGATAACAGATTACGCAGATGCCTAGGAAAAAAACTGCTGGGTTACACGTAGCCGTGAAACATCCTCCAATAACAGTGGAGTTAAAAACTTCAGCCCCCCCATCAATGTCAAAAAATATCCTCTGAGCAAAAAAGCTAAAGATGGGATAAGGCCCCATATTCAGAAATATCTGGCCTTAAGGGTCCTAAGGCCCTGTCATTTGAACTGGAACACTGCCCTGTTACCAGTATAAAAATCCAGGAACCGGGGACTATCGCACCGTTCAAGACCAAAGAGAGATCTACAACAGAGTGCAGGACATTCACCCCACAGTACATAATCTGTACAATCTTCTTAGCACTCTGAACCATGAGCGGAAATGGTATACTGTTCTGGACTTAAAAGATGCTTTCTTTTGCTTGCCTCTGCATAAAGATAGTCAGTTGCTATTTGATTTTGAGTGGGTAGACCCAGAAACCGGGACGTCTGGTCAACTAACATGGACTAGACTCCCACAGGGGTTCAAAAACTCCCCCACTCTCTTTGATGAAGCCCTCCACAGAGACCCCAACAACTTCAGAACTATGCACCCTGACGTCACCCTGCTTCAATATGTCGATGACCTGCAACTGGCAGCCAACACCAAGAAAAACTGTGAGTCTGGAACCCAATTATTATTATACGAGCTTGCTCAACTCTGGTATAGTGCTTCTGCCAAAAAAGCCCAAATTTGCCAGCAAGAAGTAATCTTCCTGGACTATTCCCTTAGGGGCAGTAAGCAATGGCTCACTGAGACCAGAAAACAATCCATTGAGCAGATACCACCCCCATCTAACAGCAGACAACTCAGAGAGTTTCTTGGGACTGCTGGCTTATGCAGCTTATGGATACCTGGGTTTGCGTCCTTATCTGCTCCTTTATACCCGCTGTTAAAGAGAGATGCCCAATTCTAATGGACCCCTGAGCACCAGCAAGCTTTTGATAACATCTAAGGACACTGACACTGAAACCCTCAACTTCACTGAGCCCAGCTTGCATCTTCAGAAAGCCCTAAACTAAGTTAAAAATGTACATCAACTCACTCACCTTGGTTCAAAGAAACTGCAGGCATTCCTGAAGGATCAAGAACAGAGTTTTCCACTAACCGACTCAGAGCGAAAGAAATAACTGAACGGGTAACAAAAGCCTGCCGGGTCTGTCAATTGGTTAATGCTTACCCTTCCAACTTTCCTGCAGGAAAGCACCTACAAGAAACCAGACCAGGACAATTCTTGGAAGTGGACATTACTGAAATTAAGCCAGGAAGTTATGGACTTAAATATCTCCTAGTCTTTGTAGATACATTTTCAGGATGAATTAATTGAAGCCTTCCCCCCCCCCCACACACACACACAAAAAAAAACAACAACAACAAAATAAATGGCACAAATGGTGGTCAAGAAGATCCTGAAAGATATTTTTCTAAGATACGGACTGGCTAAGGCAATAGGGTCTGATAATGGACTGGCGTTAATTGCCCTGATAAGTCAGGGATTAGCCAGGACCCTGGGGATTAATTGGAAATTACATTGTGCTTATAGACCCCAGAGCTCAGTACAGGTAAAAAAAAAAATAATAGAACCATTAAAGAGAATTAACAAAATCAAGCTTAGAGATCGGCATAAAAGATCGATCTATTCTCCTGCTTTATGCACTGTTTCATGCAAGAAATACTCATACTCCTCTGTTTCCTTGTGTAACCTCACCCCCTATGAAATTCTCTATGGTCCCTCCTCCAGTAAGGGACCTAACCCAAACTCTAAGACCTAACGATCCCTTCCACACCCCCTTGCTTGACAGACTTAAAGCTCTTGAAAGAAATCAGCAATATCTGTGGAAACATCTGGCCACTGCCGACCAACCTGGGGACGAGGGGACTCCATATCGATACCAAGTAGGAGACTTCGTCTACATTAGACGACATCAGGTGTCATCCCTGGAACCCCACTGGAAAGGACCATATAAGGTGCTACATATAACACCTACAGTGGTAAATGTAGACGGAATCACTTCATGGATCCATGTCTCTCATCTCTGGCCTGCGCCCTGTCCAAAATCTGACTGGAAACTGGAAAAGACTGGTAACACTTTCAAAGTGCGTATTCGCCATGTGGATAAGGCTACAGACTCTCCCCTTGGCCAAGAGTAGTCCTAACCCTCATCAGCCTGTTCAGCAGTAATGGCTGATCACAAATCCTACTGTACAAGAAGTATGGTCTATCTTGCATACAGCCCCTTTAGGGACATGGTGGCCATCTCTCCACCCAGACATTTGTCAGCTGGCTATAGGTCTTTCCTATTGGGATATCCCTGATGAAGGGGATCCAACTAAAATTCCAATAAATCCTTTCCGTATCATAGGTAATAGAAACAAACATTATGGATGTAGGGACACGAGAGCCAGATGCAGGTTGGCTAGCCTAGATTACTATGTTTGCCCAGCGGACTATCAAAGCCACAAACAGACATGGCTGTGTGGGGGAAATGCCGACTTCTTCTGTAAGTCATGGGAATGTGAGCATACAGGGGTGCCTGGTGGAACCCAAACTCCTCATCAAATTCAATACACAGCATTGGCCATATTACCAATTACACAACCAATACCGATGGCCCCCAGAGGGGTCTCTAGATCCTAAAATTCTCCGTGACCTTTTTAACTTCGGCAAGTGCTCAAAGGGTGGAAGGAAATTCCCCTAAGTGGAGGCATTTTCCCTCCTTCGCTCACATCCTGAACTATGCTTATCCAATAGATCCTCACCCTCAGCTTTCTGCTCCAGACTCTCTGCTGCCACTCCCACCTCAGCAACCTGATTTCTTCCCTCCAATTACTAGATCAAAAACCCAAACCGCCGGTTCTCAGATTATTGCCCCCTTGCTGAGGTAGCAGGTACTGAGGTACCCATCCACCCACTCACTACTCTCTTCTCCTGTCAGTGCCCGCACCAGGTCCCACCAGGTCCTCTTACCAGCTAACCCAAAGCTCAAACCAGCTAAGGAGAGCCCTCAGACCCCTATCCAAGATGTAATGAAAATGGCCTTTAAAGTTGCTCTGTCATCACTGAAAACAGGTTACTAAGAATTTAAAGTCCCTCACAGGCTTTTTGGGATACAAACTCCCATCTTCCCCTCTGCTCTATCTGTTCTACTGCTCAAGTTTTGTTGCCTGGAAAATTCCAAACCCCTTTCCCATTATTCTTTTACATGTCTCCTTCCTCATGCTCAGACCCAAGGTGCTGCTCTCAGACCCGCCTTCCCTGTCTTCCCCGTCTATACCAGGCCCACAGAAAAGTCTTAAATGACCTTCTCCAGCAGTCTTCACCATGGCTGACTTTAGGACTTTCAGCCAAAGAGTCCCTATAAAAGAGTTCAATGTAGATAAACTTCCCCTTTTCGTGTTTCCCTGTTCTATTTGGCCACTGGCTGGAAAAATCAGCACTCCTAAGCTAGACTCCCCCTTACTAGTTTTTCACAAAACATGTGAACAAGGCCTCTGGCCTTGAGCTGGGGCTTCACAGACATGGTTACATTTCTAAGATAAATAAGTTACCAAATGAGCTCCATTGTTACAGCTGGCAGTGAGAAAAAAAAAAAAGAGAAGAAAAAAGCTCTCCCACTCCAGGTGTCCTTAAAATGTTAACTTGCCCAGAACAGATGAAAAAAACAATAGAAACGAAAACTTCTTTTTGTGAACTTATGCAGACTGTGAACTTCTGAGCCCCTTCCCTTACATGTTGGGTACAAAATTCGGAAACTACCTAAATTTGGAGATCAGGTGACTAATTGATTACAACAGAAGCAATGCCCTCTAAATCCGTTGCAACCAAATAGGTATGTTTCGCTGTCTTCGGTGCTATCTTAGGTGCCTTGAATTGTCCGTCCTTACAACAGTATAATTCTATATACTTAAACATTGTTTATGTTTTCATAAAATGGTCAACAGATGTGATTAATTATGTAATGTTCAGATGTTTCCCAGAGTGCTCTATCATGAGGCAGGTTAATTTAAATATCAAATACGGGGGCATACAACCCGGTTCCTCTGGGAACCTGTATCCCTCACTTTAGCCATCCTATTAGGAAAAGGAGCTGCTGCAGGTGTGGGCACAGGAATCACTGTCCTAGTCCATGTGACACAACAAATGACCCGATGAGAAGCAGCAATAGACCAAAATTTAAAGATATTAAAAACCTCCATCACAGTTTTATAGGAATCTTTAACCTCTCTCTCTGAAATTGTTTTACAGAACATGCGAGGGTTGGACCTCCTCTTCGTGAGAGAAGGGGGCTTTTGTGCTGCATTGAGGGAAAAAGTTGATTTTATGCCGACCATACTGGAGTTGTAAAAAAATCTATGAGTAAATTAAGAAGACGCCTAGAAGAGCATCAACAAGAGAGAGATGCACAAAAAGGGTGGTTTGAGTCTTTGTTCACACAGTCCCCCTGGTTAACTACGCTTTTATCAGCCCTGGCCAGTCCATTAATAATCCTCATTTCATTGCTAATTGTAGGACCCTGTTTGCTCAACCATCTAGTTTCCTTTCTACAAGCTTAAATTGGATAAGTTAAACTTATGGTAATCAGACAACAATATACCTCACTAGAAGACATAAAATGTGAGACCCCGCAATGCTCATTTTTATGATTATAATTAACCAGAATAAGAAGTGGGGAATGAAAGGTTAATAAAATATGTACTTTTAACTTTGTTTTTCTGTATGCTTAACAAAATACTGATGAAATCTTGAAAACTGTTTGCTAATCTTGTTCCCAGAATGTGCTGTCCCCAATTGCCAAACTGTTGAATGTACTCCCTCTCCCATTGGCATGCAAACCACTCACTCGACCTGACCCATCAATAAATTTCCCTCCCTGCTCTCACCACGTAAATTGCATAAGCTCTGCTTAAGCTGTTCTTAGGGCTCTCTTCTCTATTCAAGTGAGCTCTGAGCCCCAGCATGCTGGACCCCCAATAAACCCTTTGCTGTTGCATGAGACAGTCTCTTCGTGGTCTCTTTTCCGACGCTCGCCCGACTTTACATTGGTACAATCATAAGTGTGAACATTCCTATGTGTGTCCAGAATATTACTATAATAAATAATATATGTAGATCAGGTAATAGGAGTTTTTCTTCCACCATTTATGGGAGCAATATTTTGAAGATATATGAATTAGTATTTTGGGTAGAAATAGGTGTACCATTTGTCTATGAATATAGAGATAATGCATGAATAGACAATACTGTGAATTAATAATATTACTGGTTCCAACTTTAAATAATGGATTGAATTGATATCTGAAAATATACAGAAAACCTTATATTGATATACTACATTTAATCCTACCCATTATACATCTGAATGAAATATTAGGGTTATGGATTTTCATGAAGAGTGTTTGAGTTTTGCTTCAAAAGTGATTATGGAAATTGAAAATAATGTGTTTGGAAAGAAGTCTCATGAAAAGACCAGTCCAGAAACCTGGAGGTATGCATGTGTTCTGAAGCAGAAAGTGATTTAAAGTGAAACAAACGCCTATATATTTGCTAACTTGTGGATGATAAATATATACGATGATGTGCAGAAATTGAAGAAATAGTAATGTACCAGTGTTGAATAAAAATGAACGTTAAAATACACATCATGTCCCATAGGAATCTACTTGAATTGATGTTAAACTGCGTCCGTTAATGTAGAAATATTAGAATTTGTATGCACCATTCACTGAAGTTAGTTTTCAGTACTAGGAAACAAATATGTATTTCAGGTAGATGAGTATTTCTGAGAATAATCTTGTGAAAAGTTGATTATAAATCCACATACATGAACATGAATGAATTCAGGGAGTGTATAATAAGACTCATACATTTCATATTTTGAAAAATCTGGAGAGTATATATATATATATAGATATATATATATATATATATATACACACACACACACACACACTCACACAAACTGAGACTATAAAAATAGCAATATATATGCCAATTGAAATTCACCATGAAATATACATCATCCACAGATTCAAAAATATTCATGTTACTGAAGATAGATTTATGTATAATGTTGTTTAACTAGGAAGTTTACCCATACATTGAATTTTCAGTTCCAACAGCATTTAGGAGGAGTAATCTCTTCTCACATTTTGTATCTGCCAAGTCAGCCACCTCACAAGAATGTACGTGTGATACCAGGTAGGATTCTATATGTGCATATAAAAATACATGTGCTGAGTAGGCTACAGAGAGAGGGAGACAGGAATTCACATATTTGTTAACTTTAAAAACACATGGATAACTATTTCAACAGAAAATTGACTAGATTTATAACACATACCCTTTTTTATGCAAAAGGCAAGTCCAACTATACACCATGCCTCCTCTGAACTGCTTGGATTTCTATTCTTTTTGGGTTATTTTTCTCCATCATATTAGGAGTAGTAGTCAGAGTCCAGTAGGTTATGAGTTAGTGTCAGGGATCAGTATTTCAAATGGAAAATAGAATAATGAATCAAATGTGTATGCAAATATATGCTACACAAAAATCTTCCCACTCTCATCCAGAACAAATCCTTGACATTACCTTCGCCTGAAGTAAGTCACAATTAGAATAGAAGAGTTAGAAAATCTGTGAATACATATCTTGAGTGGAAAATGCTCAGAGTTCAGAACCTTGGAGGTGGTAGAGGAGTTTCCAAAAGTAAGGGACATGGTAAACACTCCTCTAACATGGAGGTCTGCTGGCGTAAAGACATCTTGAGAAACTGCCTCTGAGGTTGGGCACTTGAAACATACGTTATTTTCAGGAGCTTTAGCTTCCTTTGTAGTGAGACAATAAAATCTGGGTCTGCATCTATGTGACCTGGAGGATATGGTTTCTTATTTTCCAGTGAACATGAGGCAGCAGTGCTGAATTCACTCTTTGTAGGTAAACAGTGGCCACTGGGGTCTAATTGTCTCCCCATGTGGACTGTGGAGCCATTTGGTGATCCTCCACTTTTCGTGGTGTTTCCTGCTGTTGCACTGGGAGTTTGGTATTTGCTTCACAAAATACAAGAAGTTCAACAGGGACACAGTGCTGGAGGGAGTTCTGTCACGTGTTGTGGGTCAGGGTCTGCAGGAGAATGCAACAACCAGGCTTCTTTCCCACATACTTTGCCCCCTTGTCCATAGCAACATGATTCTGAACATGGCCCTGAATCCTCTCCATATAAAAACATGCTTTTACATATTCGGGTCTCCTGGCTGCACCATGTTAGTCACAAAAAATTTGGAAGCCAATGAGAAATCCACATGGCCATAACACAGATGTATTATCACACAACTGCAGACCACTTCTCTAGGCCCAATACTCTGCAGGCTCTAACTTGCTTGCCCCCATGTCCATAGCAACTTGATTCTGAACATGGCCCTGAAATCTTTCAATATAAAAACATGCTTTTACATATACAGGTCTCCTGGCTGCACCATGGCAGTCACAATGAATTTGGAAGCCAATGGCAGAACCACGTGGTCACAACACAGATGTATTATCACAAAACTGCACACCATTTCTCTAGGCCAACAACTCTGCAGGCTATAACTCAATGGCATCTCTGTTCTACACCATTTTCATGAAACCCAGTGAATTAAGGCAGGGTCTGGTACACTCAAGATCAGCAACAGGACATCCAAAGGTTCTCCAGTGCCACCTGGTCATGGGAATTTTAAAAATTTCATGGTATTTATCTGGCCATTTTTCAAGGATGAAGTTGGAGGCACTGTGGGTTTCAATTCATTCAGGAACCATTAAATGTTGAGGAAGTTCATTTCAAAGAAAGCTCTGGAGAACTCTCACAGGCAAGGCTTCCAAAAGAGTGGCCAAAAGGTCACATGAAGCCAGGCGCAGTGAGGTCTCCAATGTGAGGTCCATGTGTGTTTTGACTCAAAACTATCCCTGCCAAGTCTTTCAGAATAAAATCATTTGATATACTGGCTGAGATTCCCAGTACTCTTTGGAAAACCACCCTGGGCCTAGATCTCAGTTTCCAAGGGTGACTTTCATGCGTGGCCTCCTAATATCCCAACACTTTTCATGGCAATACTTCTCTGAGGTCAATTCCAGAACGCAGTCTCTAAGGGGAATCAAACCAGAGTTCAAGCCCAGGTTGACCCAGTCATCTCTTCACACCGCCAATCAAATGAACACAATTAAAAACAAAACACTATCACATGGCCCCATCTTCTTCCTTATAGACACTCATCATAACCACTGGTTGGAGCTTTCCATGAGGGGCACATTCCAAAAGAGTGTCCAAAATAAGCTCCCTTGCCCCTCATTTGGCTCAAGTCAGGGTGGGAAGGACACCCTTCCTGTGAACCAGGAGTGATCAAATAGGCCTGTCATTAATACTGCTCCGCTTTTCCAATTTGAGGCCTTCTGACTGTGGGGTTTAGATTCTTTATGTGAACTGGAGTCATGAGAAAAGACTCTGCAGAGATTTGAAGAACTCATTTGACCAAAAGGATCGCTATTCTCACTTGATTGATTTCAGGAACCTACAGAGAAAGGCAATAGAATTCATTCACAATGACTGAATTTTTTTGCAAATTTGGTTTTGGTTTCACACATGGGATCTTTCTTTAGATCCATCAGGTGCTGAGAATCTAAGCCACAGCCTCACACAGGGTAGAGAGCCTGATTCAGACACATCCCTTTCCGAAGCAATTTAGCAAGAGCCACAGGTGATGCCCATTCATTTCCATTTGAAAACTGTTTTCTTCAGGCTTCACAAAGGGGTAGCCTGAGCAAAACATCTTCCTGACATTCAGGGCAACAGAACAATAGGTAAGCAAAAGGCCCAAACCATGGTATCTCCACTGAGATTTTTCTGGTCACACTCATATCTGAGTTTTCTGAGATACTGGCCATTCCCTTCAGGTATCCAGTACATGGACATGTCAAAGACCTTGGAGTTGGTACATATCTTGGACACAAAACAATGAGACTATTCTGGAGAGTTGCCAGAATTCAGGAAGAAAACAGGGACTTAGGAAGGTAGTAGGTTTTGCCAATCCATAAGGCAAGCTGCAGTCCATTCATAAATTGGGCAGGATGAATGCTGGGAATCTTTTTACTACACAGGACACATCCATTGTTGCATTGTCTTTTCTCATGTCTACAACCACGGACACAGTGGGATACACAGACATAGAAACACTCACCTTGTCAAATGACTTACTAGAAATAGTTCACTGAAAACCAAACAAACTGCCTTTCCTACCTATTCTCAGAACAAGAGACAAAACCACACACCCACACTCACAATGGCACCTCCTTCCCCTAAGTAGGTCTGTGACTATCCGGAGTGTTCTCTGACTGGTGGGCAATACTATGTTCCCCCGAAATGGCCTGTATTCTCTCAGATCTGGTTTCCTTGGCCAACTATGTGAAGTTGTCAGGAAAAAGTGGTGAGCCACTACCTGCTTTCTCAGGAAAGGTCCCTCTTCAGAGCTCTCCTGGCATTTGGCCATCCTCACATCAGTAGGTACCAAGAAAGACTGACTCTGTCCTTGGTAAATCCAAACAAGTGAGCCCACTGGGACTGGGACTGGAACTGCATCTGGGTGCCTGGCTTCTTGGATACCAAGTTCAGAGAGTTCCATCACCAAGGAAATGAGGTATGACACTTTCTTTGGAACTGAATGAGGTCACTGCCTTTGCAACCACTTGGTCCTAACAGTTGCTTCCAAGGGCCCCATGAGATGGAGGCTGCCCCTTCTTCCTCTGACACTTTCACAATTTAGAATGGTATATCACCAATAGGCACACACACAGGCCTGGTTTGGTCCATCTTCTCCACAATAAGAAGAGAGAGGCTGATTCAGACACATCCCTTCATCCTGACCAGGTGGTTTGTCATCGAAGATGACTTTTGCTCTTTCAGGTCCTTCATACCTGTCTACAACTTCTCCAGGTATCATTTCTGCATGGACCTTTGAGGATCTCAGCAGGTGGAAGGTCCCCTACTTTTCTGTATTGTAAGAACAACTTTGTCCCTGCTCTTCTGTAAAATGAGATTGAGGGAACAGTGTATGTTTTGGGTTAATAACAGGTTTGATTTCGATTTGTGTTAGGAATCATTCTTCTGGATGAATAATGGTATTGGGAACCTGGTATATTTACAAGAATGTAGAGGTGAAACATAAGTATGAAAACAGAAATCCAGGTATGATTTTAAACCCATAAGGGCATTGGGCCCTTGATTGGGATACTTAGCTTTGAATTATGTTCTGCACAGATGTCTCAGATAATTTGATATACAATGGCATAGGACCTTGTACCTTGGAAGATTGAATGTAGAAGAGAACATCCCTTCAAAAAGGGATAGTCGGTAGGATTAGGAAGATAGTCGGTCGTTTTAGGAAGAAGAGTGAGTATATGATTTGAAACAAAAGTTCTTTAGCAATAGGATTTCAGTTAGAGAGTGAATGTATATGTCAGCACATATGAAGAGCCAGTCACGATGATGAAGTGGGGAAAACATGTAGAAAAGAAGATATCAATAAAGATATTACGAAATCAGGGAAAGTATAAAGTGAGTGAGAGGATTAGACATTTTCAACAGGCTTGAGGTTGAATCTTAGAAAGAAACAAATATGAAGTCACCAATAATATTGACATTTGAGAGCATTAGGCACCCTGGACATGGATATTTTTAGTAATCTATGTTCACATTTCATTTAGGCTTTGCTTGGTTCAATCATAAGTGTAACATTTACATTTTTGTCCAGAATATTATTGTGATAATATGTATATGTAGATCAGGTGACATAAGTATTTCTTCCACCATTTTTGGTAGCAATATACTGAAGACATAAAATTAGTATTGGGCGTACAAAGAGGTGTACCATATGTCTATGAATATAGAGATAAAGCATGAATAGACCATACTGTGAATAAGTAATATAACTTGTTCCAACTTAATATAATGGGATGAACTGATATCTGAAAAATTACTGGAAATCTTATATGCATATACAATCATTCATTCCAACCAGTTATTCATCTAATGTCAATATTAGTGTTTTGGTTTATCATGAAGAGTGTGTGAGTTTTACTTCAAAAGTGATTATGGAAATCGAAAATAATGTGTTTGGAAAGAAGTCTCATGAAAAGACCAGTCAAGAAACCCTGACAATACATGTGTTGTGAAGTAGGAAGTGATTAAAGTTTAAAGAAATGCCTACAAATTTGTGAACTTGTGGATGAAATACATATCTTATGATGAGCAAAAACTGAAGAAATAATAATGTACCAGTGTTGAATATAAATGAACATCATATTATATATCATGTCCCATTGGGATCTACTTGCATTGGTGATAGACTGGATCAGTTCCTGTAGAATTATTAACATTTGTATGCACCATTCACTGAAGTTAGTTTTCAGTACTAGGAAACAAATATGTATTTAAGGTGGATGAATATTTCTGAGACTAATATTTTGGAAAGTTTATTATAAATTCACATGCATGAACATGAATGAATTTAGAGAGTGTATATAAGACACATATATTTCATATTTTGAAAAATCTGGAGAGTTTATATATATATATATATATATATATATATATATATATATATATATATATATACACACACATACCCACACACACAAAAAAAAAACCACACACAGACATTTAAAAGTAGCAATATATATGCCAATCAAAATTCATCTTTAAATATATATCATCCACAGATGCAAAAATATTTATTTTACTGAACATGAGTTTATGTATAACGATGTTCTACTAGGAAGTTCCCCTATAGGTGGAATTTTCAGTTCCAACAGCAATTTGGAGGAGGGATCTCTTCTCACAATTTGTATCTGCCAAGTCAGCCACCTCACAAAAATGTACATGTGATACCAGGTAGGATTCTATAAGTGCATATGAAAATACATGTGATGAATAGGCTACAGAAAAAGGGAGACAGGAATTCATATATTTGTTTAATTTAAAAACACATGGTGAACTATTTCAATTAAAAATTGACTAGATTTATAACACCTACCATTTATCATGCAAAAGGTAAGTCCAAGTATGCAGCATGCCTCCTCTGAACTGCTTGTATTTCTATTCTGTTTGGGTATTTTTCTCCATCATATTAGGATTAGTAGTCAGAGGATAGTAGGGTATGGGATAGTGTCAGGGATTCAGTATTTCGAATAGAAAATTGAAAATGAATGCAATGTGTATGCAAATATGTGCTACACAAATATCTTCCCACTCTCATCCAGAGCAATGCCTTGACATTACCTTCGCCCCATGTATGACACAATTAGAGCAGAAGAGTTAGAAAATCTGTGAATACATATCTGCAATGGAAACTGCTCAATTTTCACAAATTTGGAGAAGGTAGAGGAGTTTCCAAAATTAAGGGACAATGTAAACTCTCCACAAACATGGAGCTCTGCTGGCCTAAAGAGTTCTTAAGAAACTGCCTCTGAGGTTGGGCACATGAAATATATGTTGTTGTCAGGAGCTTTAGCTTCCATTGTAGTGAGACCATCCAAGCTGGTCTGCATTTTTGTGACCTTTGTGAGCACATGGTTTCTTGTTTTCCAATGAACATGAGGCAGCCTTGCTAAATTCTCTCTTTGTAGGTAAACTGTGACCAATGGGGGCTAAGTGTCTCCCCGTGTGCACTGTGAACCCATTTGGTCATCCTCCACTTTTCGTGCTGTTTCTTGCTGCTGCACTCGCAATTTGGCATTTGCTTCATGAAACAAGGAGTTCAACTGGGACACAGTGCTGGAGCGAGTTCTGTCACGTGTGGTGGGTCAGGGTCTGCAGGAAAATGCACCAACCATGCTTCTATCCCACCAGCTTGCCTCCTTGAGCATAGCAACCTGATTCTGAACATTGCCCTGAAACTCCTACATATAACAAGATGCCTTTTGAGAGAAGGGTCTGCTGGCTGCACCATATCAGTCATAATCCATTTGGAAGCCAAAGGCAGATCCACATGGCCAAACCACAGATTTTTTATCACACACCTGCCCACAACTTCTCTAGGTCCACTACTCAGCAGGCTCGAACTTACTTGCATCTCTTTTCTATACCATTTTCATGAAAACCAGTCAATCAAGGCACCTTCTGGTATATTCATAATCAGAAACAGGACATCCAAAGGTTTTCCAGTGCCACCTGCTCATGGGAATTTTAAACATTTCATGGTATTTATCTAACCATTTTTAAAGGATGAAGTTGGAGGCACTGTGGGTTTCAATTCATTCAGGAACCATTAAATGTTGAGGAAACTCATTTTAATGAAAGCTCTGGAGAACTCTCACAGGCAAGGCTTCCAAAAGAGTGGCCAAAAGTTCACATGAAGCCAGGCCCATTGAGGTCTACAATATGAGGTCCATGTTTGTTTTGACTCTCAACTATTGCTGCCAAGTCTTTCAGAATAAAATCATGTGATATCCTGGCTGAGATTCCCAGTGCTCTGTGGAAAGCAACCCTGGGTCAAGACTCATTTTCCAAGGACTCCATGCGTGGTCTCCTAAAATCCCAACACAACTCATTGCAATACTTCTCTAAGATCAGTTCCAGAATGCAGTCTCTAAGGGTAATTACGCCAGAGTTCCAGCCCACGTGGACCAATTCATCTCTTCCAACCGCCACACAAGTGACCACAATTAAAACCAAAACACTCCCACATGGACCTCATCTTCTTCCATATAGACACTCATCATTACCTCTGGCTGGAGGATTCTATGAGGGGCACAGCCCAAGACAATGTCCAAAAGAAGCTTCCTTACCCCTCATATGCCTAAAGGCCCGGACTCCCTTCCTGTGAACCAGGAGTGATCAAATAGGCCTGCCGTTAATACTGCTCCACTTCTGCAATTTGTGGCCTATTGACTGTGGGGTTTAGATTCTTTTTGTAAATGGGAGTCATGAGAAAACCCAAGCACCTATGGGCTAGACTCTGCAGGGCTTTGAAGAACTCATTTGACCCAAAGGATCCCTATTCTCACTTGATGGAGGCAGGAACATTACAGAGGAAGACGAGAGACTCCATCCACAATGACCGCTCTTTTGGCCATTTTGGTTTTGGATGCACACATGGGATCCTTCTTTAGACCCATCAGGTGCTGAGAATCAAAGCCACAGCCTCACACAGGGCCAAGAGGCTGATTCAGACACATCCCATTCTAAAGCAATTAAGCAAAGAGCCCAAGGTGATGCTCATTCATTTTCATTTGAAAACTGTTTTCTTCAGGCTTCAAAAAGGGGTGGCCTGAGTCAAAGAACTTCCTGACATTCAGGGCAACAGACAAATAGTTAAGCAAAAGACCCAAAGCAGGGTTTCTCCATTGAGACTCTCCTGGTCCCAATGATATCTGTGTTTTCTGACATGCTCTCATTCCCTTCAGCTATCCAGTACATAGCCATGTTACAGATCTTGGAGGTGGTTCATATGGTGGACATAAAATCATAAGCCTATTCTGAAGAGTGGCCATAATTCTACGAAGAAAACAGGAACTTTGGAAGATAGTAGGTGTTGCACATCCATAAGGCAATCCACAGTCCATTCATAAATTAGGCAGGATGAATGCTGAGAAGCTTTCTACTAGACATGACAAATCCATTGATGCATTCTCTTTTCTAATGTCTACAACCACAGACACGGTGGGATACACAGACATAGAAACACTATCCTTGTCAAAGCACTCAGTAGACACAGTCCATTCCAAACCAAACAAACTGCCTTTCCTACCTATTCTCAGAACATGAGACAAAACCACAAACTCACACCCACAACCACAAAGGCACCTCCTTCCTCCAAGTAGGTATGTGACTATCTGGAGAGCCCTCTGACTGGTGGACCATTTTATGTTCCCCCGAAACGGCCTGTCCTGTCTCAGATCAGGTCTCTTTGGCTAACTCTGTGAAATTGTCCGGGACCAGCAGTGAGACACTACCTGCTTTCTCAGGAAAGGCCCCTCTTCAGAGCTCACCTGGCATTTGGCCATACTCACATCAGTATTTACCAAGAAAGACGGACTCTGTCCTCTGTAAATCTAAACAAGTGAGCCCACTGGGACTGGAACTGGGACTGCCTCTGGGTGCCTGGATTCCAAGTTTAGAGTGTTCCTTCAACAAGAAAATTAGATGAGGTCACTTCTTTCTGGAACTGATTGAATTTGCTGCCTTTGCAACCACTTTGTCCTAACAGTTGTTTCCAAGGGTCTCATGAGATGGAGGCTGCCCCTATTTCCTGTTACAATTTCACAAGATAGAAAGTTATATCAACCATAGGCACCTGGGAACAGCTCTCTACATAGGCCTGGTTTGGTCCATCTTCTCTACATTAAGAAGATAGAGGCTGATTCAGACACATCCCTTCGTCATGACCAGGTTGTTTGCAATTGAAGATGACTTTTTCTCTCTCAGGTACTTCATAGTTCCCTATATCTTCTCCAGGGATTATATCTGCATAGACCTTTGAGCTTCTCAGCAGGTGAAAGTCTCCCTACATTTTTGTATTGTAAGACCAACTCAGTCCTGCTCTTTTGTAAAGATAGATTGAGGGAACAGTATATGGTTAGGGTTAATAACAGGTTCGATTTGTGTTAGGAATCATTCTGCTGGATGAATAAGAATATTGGGATCCTGTGGTATTTATAAGAATATAGAGGTGAAATATAAGTATGACAATGGAATTCTAGATAAGATTTGAAGCCCAGAAGTGCACTGGGCACTGGAGTGGGAAACTTAGCTTTGAACAATGTTCTGCACAGATATCTCAGATAAATCGATATATAATGGCAAAGGACCATGTACCTTGGTTGATTGAATGTGTAAGAAAACATCCAGTCAAAAAGGGATAGTCGGTAGGATTAGGAAGATAGTGTAGGTTTAGATAGAAGAGTGAGAATAGGATTTGGACCAAAAGTACTTTAGCAATAGAGTTTTGGTTAGAGAGTGAATGTAAATGTCAGCACATGTGAAGAGTTGGTCACAGTGATGAACTGGAAAAAATATGTAGGAAAGCATTTATCAATAGAAACATTAGGAAATCAGGCAAAGTATAAAGTGAGTGATAGGATTAGACATTTTCAACAGGTTGAGATTTAATATATAATCTTAGGAAGAAACAAATATGTAGTCACCGACAGGATAGACATTTGAGAGCATTAGGCAACCTGGACATGGATGGTTTTAGTAATCCATGCTCACTTCCTATTTAGGATTTGGTACAATCATAAGTGTGACATTTGCGTTTTGTGTCCAGAATATTACACTGAAAAAATGTATATTTATATCAGGTGACATGAGTATTTCTTCCACCATTTCTGGAAGCAATATGTTGAAGACATATAAATTATTATTGGGGGTACAAAAACGTGCACCCTGTGTCTCTGAATATAGAGAAAATGTATGAATAGACAATAGTGTGAATAAAGAATATAATTGGTTTCAACTTTAAAAAATGGATTGAAGTGGTATCTGAAAATATAAAGAAAATTTTATATTGATAAACATACTTTCATTCAAACCAATTATACATCTATTTGTAATATTAGGGTTATGGTTTATCATAAAGGGTGTGAGTTTTGCTTCAAAATTGATTATGAAAATCGAAAATAATGTGTTTGGGTAGAAGTCACATGAAAAGACCAGTCAAGACACCTGGAGGAATACATGTGTTCTGAAGCAGGAATTGATTGAAAGTGAAACAAATGCCCATAAATTTGTGAATTTGTGGATGAAATATATATCCTATGATGTCCATAATACGAATAAATATTAATGTACCAGGGTTTAATAAAAATGAACGTCAAAATGCACAGCTTGTCATATCGGAATCAAGGTGCATTGATGTTAAACTTGGTCAGTTACTGTAGAAATATTAGTTAAATCTGTTTTTCAGGTGGATGAATATTTCTGAGAATAATCTTGTGAAAAGTTGATTATAAATCCAAGTCCATGAACATGAATAAATTTAGCGAGTGTAAATAAGACACATATATTTCATATTTTCAAAAATCTGGAGAGTGTATATATATATATTTACACAAAACACACACACAGACATTAAAAAGTAGCAATATATATGCCACTCAAAATTCATCTATAAATATATATCATCCAAAGATGCAAAAATATTTATTTTACTGAACATGAGTTTATGTATAATGTTTTTCTACTAGGAAGCTCCCCTATAGGTGGAATTTTCAGTTCCAACAACGATTTGGAGGAGTGATCTCTTCTCACAATTTGTATCTACCAAGTCAGCCAACTCACAAAAATGTACATGTGATACCAGGTAGGATACTATAAATGCATATAAAAATACATGTGATGAATAGGCTACAGAGAAAGGGACAGGAATTCATATATTTGTTAATTTTAAAAACACATGGAGAACTATTTCAATTGAAAATTGACAAGATTTATAACACCTACCATTTATCATGCAAAAGGCAAGTCCAAATATACAACATGCCTCCTCTGAAATGCTTGTATTTCTATTCTGTTTGCATTACTTTTCTCCATCATATTAGGAGTAGTAGTCAGAGTCTAGTAGGGTATGTGAATATTTCTGAGAATAATCTTGTGAAAAGATGATTATAAATCCACTTTCATGAATATGAAAAATTTAGGATGTGTAAAATAATACACATATATTTCATATTTTGAAAAATCTGGAGAGTGTGTGTATATATATATATATATATATATATATATATATATGCACACACACAAACATTCACAGACATTAAAAAGTAGCACTATATGCCAATTTAAAATCACCATGAAATATATATCATCCACAGATCCAAATAAATTCATTTTACTGAACATCGATTTATGTATAATGTTGTTCAACTAGGAAGCTCACCCACAGGTTGAATTTTCAGTTCCAACAGCGTTTAGGAGGAGTGATCCCTTTTCACAATTTGTATCTGCCAATTCAGCCTCCACACAAGAACGTACGTGTGGTAACAGTTAGGATTCTAAATGTGCATATAAAAATACAGGTGCTGAATAGGCTTCAGAGAAAGGGAGACAGGAATTCACATATTTCTTAACTTTTAAAATACATGGAGAACTATTTCAAAAAAAATTGACAAGATTTAAAACTCCTACACTATATAATTCAAAAGGCAAGCCCAACTATCCACCATGCCTCCTCTGAACTGCTTGTAGTTCTATTCTTTTGGGGGTATTTTTCTCCAACATATTAGGATTAGTAGTCAGAGTCTAGTAGGGTATGTGTTAATGTCAGTGATTCAGTATTTTGAATGGAAAATAGGAAAATGAATCCAATGTGTATGCAAATATGTGCTTCAGAAAAATCTTCCCACTCTCATCCAGAACAATCCCTTGACATTACCTTCGCCCCAAGTAAGACACAATTAGAGGAAAAGAGATAGAAAATATGTGAATACATATCTGAAATGGAATTTGATCAGGAGTTCACAACCATGGAGGTGGTAGAGGAGTTTTCAAAAGTAAGGGACAGGGTAAGCACTCCACAATCACAGAGCTCTGCTGGCCTAAAGACTTCTTGAGAAACTGCCTCTGAGTTTGGGCACTTGAAATATATGTTGTTTTCAGGAGCTTTTGCTTCCTTCTAGTGAGACGATCAAAGCTGGGTCAGCATCTATGTGACCTGGAGGACATAAATTGTAATATTCCAATGAACATGAGGGAGCAGTGCTGAATTCTCTCTTTGTAGGTATACTATGGCCACTTGGGGCTAAGTGTGTCCCCGCGTGGATTGTATATTCATTTGTTCCTCTTCCACTCTTCATTGTGTTTCTTGCTGCTGCACTGCGACTTTGGTATTTGCTTCACGAAATACATGGAGTTCAACTGGGACACAGTGGTCTAAGTGTCTGCCCGTGTGGACTGTGAAGCCATTTAGTAATCCTCCACTTTTCCTGGTGTTTCTTGCTGCTGCACTGCGAGTTTTGTATTTGCTTCATGAAATACAAGGAGTTCAACTGGGACACAGTGCTGGAGGGAGTTCTATCACATGTGGTGGCTCACACATGAGCATTCATGAAACCGGCCTCTATACCACATAGCTTGCTCCCTTGACCATAGCAACCTGATTCTGTAAATTACCCTAAAACCTCTCCATATAACAAGATGTGTTTACTTATAATGGTCTCCTGGCTGCACCATGTCCGTCTCATGACATTTGGAATCCAAAGGCAGATCCACATGGCCCCATCACAGATGTTTTATCACACACCTGCCTACCGCTGCTCTAGGCCCTCTACTCATCAGGCTCCAAATTACTGGCATCTCGGTTCTACACCATTTTCATTAAACCCAATCAATCAAGGCACTGTCTGGTACACTCATGATCAGAAATAGGACATCCAAAGGTTCTGTATGCCACCTGTTCATGGGAATTTCAAAAATTTAAACTATTTATCTAGCCATTTATCAAGGATGAAGTTGGAGGCACAGTGGATTTCAATTCATGCAGGAACCATTAAATGGTGAGTATGATCATTTCAATGAAAACTCTGGAGAACTCTCACAGGCAAGGCTTCCCAAAGAGTGTCCAAAAGGTCACCTGAAGCCAGGCTCATTGAGGTCTACAATTGAGATCCATGAGTGTTTTGATCTCAACTATGGCTGCCAAGTCTTTCAGAATAAAATCTTGTGGTATCCTGACTGAGATTCCCAGTGCTCTGTGGAAAGCTACCCTGGGCCTACATCTCAGGTTCCAAGGGCGACTCTCATGCATGGCCTCCTCAAATCCCAACACAACTCATGGCAATACTTCACTAAGCTCAGTTCCAGGACACAGTGTCTAAAAGGAGTCACACCAGAGTTCAGGCCCAGGAGGACCCAGTAATCTCTTCCAGCTACCACACATATGACCACAATTTAAATCAAAACACTCCCACATGGGCCTCATCTTCTTCTACACAGACACGCATCATAACCTTTGGCTGGAAGTTTCCATGAGGGGTGCAGCCCAAGACAGTGTCCAAAATAAGCTCCATTGCCCCTCATTTGCCAAAAGTCAGGGTGGCCTAAACACCCTTCCTTTGAACCAGGAGTGATCAAATAAGCCTGCCTTTAATACTGCTCTGCTTCTCCAATTTGAGGCCTAATGACTGTCAGGTGTAGACTTTCTATGTGATTTGGAGTCATGAGAAAACCCAAGCACCTATGGGCTATCCACTGTAGGGCTTTGAAGAACTCATTTGACCCAAATGATCCCTATTCTCACTTGACGGAAGTCAGGAACTGAAAAGGTCGGGCGAACTTCGGAGGAAAAGACCACCAAGAGACTGTCTCATGCCACAGCAAAGGGTTTATTGGGGGTCCAGCATGCTGAGGCTCAGAGCTCACTTCAGAGGAGCAAAGAACAAAGAGCCCCGAGAACAACTTGAGCAGAGTTTATATACATTCTTTAGAGAGGGCAGGGACTTTACATACATCATAGCCTCCTTTAGAAAATCATCATATACCGCGGGAAAATCAAATAATAACTCTAAAATATGATTAGCACATTCATTGGTGGAAACAGGTTGGGCAGCGGGTGATTGGTCAGCCGTGAGAAGGAGTATACATTTAAACTGATTGGTTGAAGCACTGAGATGTATACGTGCAAATCTGCATGGTTTCTGGGAAGGGGTGGTTAAGTAACGAGGTGGTCAGGGAAGATTTCAACACACATCTAATGGGAAGATCCGGGAATTGTCTTAAGTGCCACAGGAATTTCAGGTTCTGAGTGCAGATTGGAAAATGTACAAAACCTGGTTCTTTACGTTTCAATTTCAATTTCTTTTATTCTTTCATTTCCCACCCCTTTTTCTGACTACTTTTAATCTTAAAAGTAATGAATCAAAATTATTGTGGGGTTTCACATTCTATTCCTACCAGTGCAGCATATTTCTGTCTGATTATCATGAGTTTCACCTGCCTAATCTGAGCCTGGAGAAAGGAAACTATGTGGTTAGGCAAACAAGGTCCCACAGTTAGCAACACCATAAGGATGATCAGGGGTCCAGCTAAGTCTGATATTAGTGTAGTTACCAGGGGTACTCGGTTAACCATGACTCAAAGCACCCTTGTTGAATCTCCCATTCTCTCTGGCGCTCTTCAAGGTATTTTCTTAATTTACTCATGAATTATTTTGCAACTCCAATATGGTCAGCATAAAAACAACATTCTTCTCTCAGTGCAACACAGAGGCCCTCTCCCTCATCAAGAGGAGGTCTAATCCTCACCTGTTCTGTAAAACAACTTCAGAGAGAGAGGTTAAGGATTCCTGCAAAGCTGTGATGGAGGTCTCTAACGTCTTCAAGTCTTGATTTATTGCTGTTTCTAATTGGGCCATTTGTTGTTAACCACGCATCATAGAAGCTGTTCCCATACCCACTCCTGCAGCAGCTCCTATCCCCAATAGGATGGCTAGAGTAAGGGACAATGGTTCCCCTTGATATCGGGTTGTTTGTCCCCCTAGTAGACCTTCAAATGATTAGGCATTATGATAGAGTACCCTGGAGAGTATCTGCACCATTACACAATAATTTACAGGGCTGTCAAAGACCTGGGCTGAAATACAAGGAGTTCTGACTGTGTGGAGTTCAGTACCATAAAGGTTCCTTTAATTAGTTCCCAGGGGGAGGAGTCAGATGTACTCTGGACTGGGGAAGTAGGCAAAGACGGAATCCAGGAAGTATTAGATGGTAGAGGGGTTCTGGTAGATCTAGGCATGGAAGGTTTAGGAGGCTTAATCCCTGACTTGAGGGGATTGGGTCCTATTGCTGTGGGATTTTCTTTCTTTTTAAGCCAGACGGTGAACCAGAGACCAAATTCATCACCTGGGCCATAAATATAGAATCGCATTCCCCACGTATTTCCCATAGGCCAGGTTTTTCTGAGGTAGCCCCTTCCTTTGGAAGTGAAAGTTATATTGAGGGGGTAACATAGAGTATTCTTTCCACAGCGAGTTTTTGACACCACTGGGCAAGCAGCACATTTCTTGGGATCAATCCAGGTGTCATTTCATCCTACCGGAATCATACCTTTCTGGGGAGTTTGGGTTCCACCATGCAGCTTTCGTTTGTTCACAACCCCAAGATCTACAATAAAAGTCACTGGGTCCTCCACAGGTTTGGGCCTGTTTTATGACTTTGGAAATCAGGTGGGCACACATAATAGTCAAGACTGGCTAGTTTACACCTGAGCTGGGGGAGATGACATCCACAATTCATGGGTTAAGGTGGTCTATGTTGCCCTAGTTAGGGTTTGAGTGGGATCTGTGTGGGGTCCTCTATGTCAGGGAGATCCCAGTCAGGGAAGCCTATGGCAAGCTGACAAATTTCCGGGTGGAGAGATGGCCACCAAGTCCATAAGGTGGCTGTTTGTGAAATAGATCACACTACTTGCCCATTAGGATTTATTACTTGCCCTTGTTGCTGAGCATGCTGATGGGGATTAGGGCTGCTGGTGGTCATGGGAAGAATCCATAGCCCTACCCACATGACGGACACGCAACTTGAGATGGATACCAGTCTGTAGAAGTTTCCAGCCAGAGTCTGTACAGGGCTCAGGCATGAGATGGGAGGCATTGATCCAGGAAGTGATCCCATCCACTTTCACCACTGTGGGTGTTATAAGCAGCACCTGGTATGGTCCTTTCCAGTGGAGTTCCAGGGATGACACCTGACGCCATCTCACGTAGACGAAGCCTCCCACTTGATATCAATGTGGGGTTCCCTCGTCTCCAGTCTGATAAGCAGAGGCCAAATGTTTCCACAGGTATCGCTGGGTGCTGGGTTTGTTAAAGGGCTTTAAATCTGTCAAGCAAGGGGGTGTGAAAGGAATCATTAAGTCTCATAGTTGGGATTAGGTCCCCTACTGGAGGAAGGGCACCATTGAGAATTTCATAAGAGGTGAGGTTACACAAAGAGGCGGAGGGGGTATTTCTTTCACAAAACAGTGCATAAGGTTGGAGCATAGTCCAATTTTTTATGCCAGTATCCAAGCTTAATTTTGTTAAGTACTCTTTGATGGTTCTATTCATCCTTTCTACCTGTCCTGAGCTATAGGGTCTATAAGCACAATGTAACTTCCAATTAATCCCCAGGGTCCTGGCAAATCCCTTACTTTCCTGGGGCATGAATGCCGGTCCGTTAGCGGACCCTATTACCTTAGGCAGGCCGAACCTTGGAAAAATGTCTTCTACGATCTTTTTGACTACCATCTGAGCTGTTTCTTTCTTCATGGGGAAGGCTTCGACCCATCCTGAAAAAGTATCTACAAAGACTAGGAGATATTTAAGTTCATACCTTGCTGGCTTAATTTCAGTAAAGTTCAATTCCCAGAATTGTCCTTGTCTGGTTCCTTGTAAGCGCTTCCCTGCAGGAAGCTTGGATGGGTAAGCATTAACTACTTGGCAGACTTGACAAGCTCTAGTCACCTGCTCAGCTATTTCTTTCCTCTGTGAGTCAGTCAATAATAAGTCCTTTCTCCGGTCCTTTAAGAGTGCCTATATCTTCTCTGAGTCTAAGTGGGTGAGCTGGTGTACGTCTTTGACATAAAGGTGGGCTTTTTGAAATTGTAAACTTGGCTCTGTAGGATCCCAGAGTTCTGTATCTGTCTCCTCAGATGATAAGTTGCCTGAATGTTCCGGTGCGGCCAAGTCTCCTGATTGTTGTTCCCCCTGGTGTGGAAAAAGTTAACACAGTCACTCCATTTAGGGCTGCCAATTAAGCTTCCTCATCTGCCCTTCTTTTTCCAACCACCAAGGGTTCGTTTCCCTTCTGGTGCCCTGGGCAGTGCAATATAGCTAGTTCCTTAGGGCCCTGCACTGCTGAGAGAAGTTGGAGGATCTCATCTTTGTTCTTTATTTCTTTCCAGGTGGAGGTTAATAAACCCCTTTGATGGTAAATAGCCCCGTGCACATTTGCAGTGGCAAATGCATAGCGGCTATCAGTGTATATGGTGGCCCTTTTGCCTGTTGCTAGTTCCAATACTTTCGTAAGGGCAATCAGTTCTGCTTTTTGGGCTGATGTCAGTTCTGGGAGACCAGAGGAACAGATGACATTAATTTTGCTAACTACTGCTTCTCCAGCCCACCGCTTACCATCTTGGAGGAAGCTGCTGCCATCCATAAACCATACAACTTCAGGGCAAGGCAGTGGCTGATCCTTCAAGTCTCGTCGTATACTGGTTTCCTCTGCCAGTATGTGTTGACACTCATGAGCAACGGGTCTTGATGATTCTTCTGGCAGCAGTGTAGCCGGGTTGAGTGGAGCAGCGGGTCCCAGCGTGATTCTGTCTTTGTCAAGCAAGAGGTTCTGGTAGTGGGTTATTCTAGAGTTTGATAGCCACATCTCTGGAGGCTGACAGATGATGCACTCCAGGGCATGGGGGACTATAATTGTTAGCTTCTGTCCCAACGTTAATTTATCAGCATCTTTTATTAGAAGGGCTGCCGCTGCTATAGCTCTTAAGCAATGGGGCGACCCACTAGCCACTGGGTCCAGTTTATTTGATAAGTATTCTACCGGCCTTTTCCAAGGTCCCAAAGTCTCAGTGAGCACAACCCGTGCTATTCCTTTCTTTTCCTCGATGTAGAGACTGAAGGGTTTTTCTATATCTGGGAGTGCTAAGGCCGGAGCAGATAGCAGCACCTTTTTTCTGACATTATCAAAAGCTTGTTGGTGCTCAGGGGTCCATTGGAAGTGGGCATCCCCCTTTATCAGCGGGTATAAAGGGGCAGCCAGAGACGCGAACCCAGGAATCCATAACCTGCAAAAGCCGGCAGTCCCAAGAAACTCCCTGAGTTGTCTCTTATTAGATGGGGGCAGTATCTGCACAAAGGTTGATTTTGTGGGCTCAGTGAGCCATCCTTTGCCACCCCTAAGAGAATAACCCAGGAAGATTACTTCTTGCTGACAAATTTGGGCCTTTTTGGCAGAAGCCCTATATCCAAGCCGAGCAAGCTTGGAAAATAATGCTTGGGTCCCAGACTCATAGTTCTCTTTGGTGTCGGCTGCCAGTAGCAGACCATCCACATATTGGAGTATGGTGACATCGGGGTGTGCAGTTTTGAAGTCATTGAAGTCCTTGTGGAGGGGTTCATCAAAGAGAGTGGGAGAGTTTTTGAACCCCTGTGGGAGTCTAATCCAGGTTAGTTGGACAGATGTCCCTTTTTCGGGGTCTATCCACTCAAAAGCAAACAGCAACTGAGTGTCCTTATGTACGGGCAAGCAAAAGTGAGCATCTTTTAAGTCTAGCACAGTGTACCATTCCTGCTCCAGATTCAGAGCGCTAAGCAAATTATATGGATTCGGTACAGTGGGGTGAATGTCCTGCACTCTGTTGTTGATCTCTCTTAGGTATTGAAGCGTCCGGTAGTCCCCAGTTCCTGGCTTTCTTACTGGTAGCAGGGGGATATTCTAGGACAAATGACAGGGCCTTAAGACCCCAAGAGCCAGGTATTTCTGAATATGGGCCCTTATCCCATCCTTAGCTTCTTTGATTAGAGGATATTGTTTAACACTGATTGGAGAGATAGAGGCTTTTAATTCTACTACTATTGGAGGTTGTTATATGGCTAGACCTAACCCAGCAGTTTCTGCCCAGGCATTAGGATAATCTTTTATCCATTTCTGGGGTAGTTTGCCTGTTTGATCAGTCCTAGGAGGCGCGAAGTGTTGATGTTCATCTTCTACGGATGTTGTCAAAGCCATGACTATGGGAGTTTTTACTGAAGGCTTTAGAAACTCCACTTGGGGACCATCAGGGTTAAAGGTTATTCTAGTCCAGAGTTTGGTAAGCAGATCCCAGCCCATCAATGGGGCTGGGCATTCTTGGATTACTTGGAAAGCGTGGTGGACTTTTCCATTTCCTAGGTCCATAGTCCTCTTAGTTGTCCCAGCCCAATATCTACTGCCATTAGTACCTTTAACAGGGGACCATTTATTTGATAGGGGGCCCAGTGGGGTCTTAAAGGTTGATTATACTGCTCCTGTATCCACTTCAAAGTTCACTGGGGTCCCCTCCACTTTAAATGTTACCCTGAGCTCGGAGAGGGGATCCGAGCCCCGACTTTCCTAGTCCTCTTCTAGAGTCAGCACGGCGGACTGGCATCTCTGCTTCTTTCGGGGGCACTCTTTGGCCTAGTGTCCTGTTTTCTTTACAGTAGGCACACTGATCTGAGGCCAGGGGCAGCCATTGGCGGGGGCCCAGGTATCCCTTTCTGACTCCCTGCTTTTTAACTTCTGGCATATTTGGTGCTCTGACCAGAACCTTAGTCAATGCTTTAGTCTGCCTTTTGCTCCTTTCATCCTCCTTTTGTTCCCTTTCCGTCTCTCTCCTCTGTTCCCTTTCCTCCTCAGTTTCTCTCTTATAATATACTTTCTCAGCATCTCTTACTAAATCTCTCAAGGTCTTATCTTGTAATACATCTAGACGTTGTAACTTTCTCTTAATATCTAGGGCAGCCTGCTCGATAAAGGCCATTGCAACAGATGCTTGTTCATCCTCTGCCTGAGGATCAAAAGGAGTATATTTCCTATATGCTTCCATAATTCTCTCCAGAAACATAGAGGGAGACTCATTAGGCCCTTGGATAATCTCTCTTACCTTGGCCAAATTAGTCGGCCCTCTGGCGGCCACTCGGAGACCCGCTATTAGAGTCTGGCTATAAGTGGACAGATGCTACCTACATTTAAAGGTGTTTGGGTGCCAGTTGGATCGGTTCATTGGCCCGTAGGGACGGAGAGGAAGCATCATAGGGGCTTCCGAGTTTTCTATTATCCGTCACCGGCGGGTTCCTTTAGGTGGCCCTGCTTCCTCCAGGGGAGGAGGGGTTGCTGCTGCTGCAGAGAAGTCCCCTGGAGTGCTTGGGTCTGGCCCAATTGCCTCTAGCGGCGGAGAGGCTGAGTCAGTGGCGAGAATATCATCTGGAACGTGTTGGGGGTTGGAGAGCGAGGGTAGAGGATAAGGAGTGGGAGGAGTGTCCAGTCTTGTGACTCAGGGAGAATGGAAGGAAGAGGGGGAGGAGTGGAAGGTTTGAATGATAGGATGCTGGGGGAAGGGGTATATGGCTGTTGATCTGGGTGGCCACGTGGCCCCAGCTGAAAGACAATATCTCTGACTTTTCGGATTAGAGGGAAGTAGAAGGATCCTTCTGGGGGGCCACCTGACTCTGAGAATAGGCCATTCTGAAGCACAGAGAATCTGCCAGGTACGGCATTTTACTGAAAAAGAAAGATTCTGGGCCCTTGAGCGGACATCAGTCCAATGATCAAGTGTCAGGGACAGAGAAGTGGAAGTGCTTTGTCCCATAATGAGAGTTACTCAAACAGGGACAGTGAAGACACAAACGCAACACAGACAAAGACAAACAGTAAACGTTTAACATGAGTCCAAGACAAAGATTAGAACTGAGTAACTGCCAAAACCTGATGGGTTAGACAATAAAGACAGCCGGAAAACTCAACATGAGTTCAGAACAATGACCAAAACTGAGTAGCCGGCAAAACCTGATGGGCTGGCGAACCGAATCCTGAAGCAAAATATAAACGAGTTGAAGAAATTAGTATTCCTTGATTTCTCTAGTCCTCTGGAGTGTCCCCCAGGAACGTGGCCTGTAGCTCTGTGACACATCTGTCAGCCACCATCAGAGAGAGCTAATGCTCTTCACTGACAGCCACTTTGCCAATCCATAACCTGAAACCCAAAACCAGAAAGAGGTGCCTTACTTACCCCGAGAGGAGTCCATTGGGGTCTTTTGTCCGCCGCTGCCGAATATCTCACCTGGGGCCTCCAGATGAATAGGTGGGGCGAACGTCAGAGAAAAAGACCACCAAGAGGCTTTCTCATGCAACAGCAAAGGTTTTATTGGGGGTCCAGCATGCTGGGGCTCAGAGCTCACTTTAGAGGAGCAAAGAACAAAGAGCCCTGAGAACAACTTGAGCAGAGTTTATATACATTCCTTAGAGAGGGCAGGGACTTTACATACATGATAGCCTCCTTTAGCAATTCATCATATACCATGGGAAAATCAAATAACAACTCTAAAGCATGATTAGCACTTTCATTTGCGGGAACAATTCGGGCAGGGGGTGATTGGTCAGCCCTAAGAAGGGGTATACATTTAAACTGATTGGTTGAATACCTGAGATGTATACTTGCTGAGCTGCAGGGATTCTGGGAAAGGGTTGTTAAGTAACTAGGTAGTCAGGGAAGATTTCAACACACATCTAATGGGCAGATCCGGGAATTGTCTAAACTGCCACAGGAAAGTGCAGCTTGGAAAGTTTACAAACCTGGTTCTTTACATTTCAATTTCAATTTCAATTTCTTTTATTCTTTCAGAACCTTACAGAGAAAGGCAAGAGGCTTAATCCACAATGACTGCTCTTTTGGCCATTTTGGTTTTGGATGCACACATGGGATCTTTCTTTCGATCCATCTGGTGCTGATAATCTAAGTCACAGCCTCACACAGGGCCAAGAGGCTAATTAAGACACAACCAATTTCAAAGCAATTACTACTCTGAGGTCAGTTACAGAACTCAGTCTCTGAGGAGAATCACACCAGTGTTCAAGGCTAGGTGCACCCAATCATCTTTTCCAACCACCACATAAATGACCACAATTAAAACCAAAACAATTCCACATGGCCCTCATCTTCTTCCATAGAGTCACTCATCATAACCTCTGGCTGGAGGATTCCTTGAATGGCGCAGCTCAAGAGAGTGTCCAAAATAAGCTTCCTTGCCCCTCATTTGCCTAAACTCAGGGTGGCCTGGACACCCTTCCTGTGAACTAGGATTGATCACATACGTCTGCCGCTAATACTGCTCTACTTCTCCAATTAGAGGCCTACTGACTGTCAGGTATAAATTACTTATGTGATTTGGATTCATGATTAAACCCAAGCACCTCTGAAGAGCTTGGAAGAACTCATTTGACCCAAAAAAATCCCTATACTCCCTTGAAGAAGGTCAGGAACCTAACAGAGGAAGGCAAGAGACATCATCCACAATGACTTATGTTTTTGCCATTTTGGTTTTGGATGCACACATTGGATGTTTTTAGATCCATCAGGCGCTGAAAATCTAAGCCATAGCCTCTCACAGGGCCAAGAGGCTGATTCAGACACATGGCTTTCCAAAGCAATTAAGCAAAGAGCCACAGGTGATGCCCATTCATTTCCATTTGAAAACTGTTTCCTTCAGGCTTCACCAAGGGGTGGCCTGAGGCAAAGACCTTCCTGACATTCAGGGCAAAAGATCAATAGGTTAGCAAAAGGCCCAAAACAGGGTTTCTCCACTGAGGCTTTTCTGGTCACACTGATATCTGAGTTTTCTGAGATGCTCCAATTCCCTCCAGCTATCCAGAACATAGCCATGTCGCAGAGTTTGGAGGTGGTACATATTTTGGACACAAAACCATGAACCTATTCTGGAGAGTGGCCAAAATTCAGGAAGAAAACAGAAACTTAGTAAGATAGTAGGTGTTGCCCATCGATAAGGCAACCTGCAGTCCATTACTAAAATGGACAGGATGAATGCTGGGAAGCTTTCTACTAGACAGGACACATCCATTGATGCATTCTCTTTTCTAATGTCTACAACCATGGACACAGTGGGAGACACAGACACAGAAACACTTGCCTTGTCAAAGTTCTTTCTAGAAATAGTCCACTCCAAACCAAACACACCGCCTTTCCTACCTATTCTCAGAACATGAGACAAAACCACAAACTCACACACACACTCAAAAAGGCACCTCCTTCCCCCAAGTAAGTCTGTGACTATCCAGAGTGTCCTTTGACTGGTGGGCCATTTTATGTTCCCCCGAAAAGGCCTGTCTTGTCTTAGATCTGGTCTCCTTGTCAAACACTGTGAAGTTGTCAGGAGCCTGTTCTGACCACTACATGCTTTCTCAGGGCAGGCCCGTCTTCAGAACTCTCCTCGCATTTGGCCATCCTCACATCAGTAGGTACCAAAAAAGACAGACTCTGTCCTTGGTAAATCCAAACATGTGAGCCCACTGGGACTGAGACTGGGACTGGCTCTGTGTGCCTGGCTTCCTGGATCCCAAATTCAGAGAGTTCCATCACCAAGGAAGTGAGGTAGGTCACTTATTTCAAGAATTTAATGAGTTCACTGCCTTGGCAACCACTTTGTTATAACAGTTGCTTCCAAGGGTCCCATGAGATGGAGGATACCCTACTTCCTCTGACACTTTCACTAGTTAGAATGGTATATCAACCATATGGAACCAGAAACAGCTCTCCACATTGTCCTGGTTTGGTCCATATTCTCTCCATTAAGAATAGAGAGGCTGATTCAGACACAACCCTTCATCCTGACAAGGTTGTTTGCCATGGAAGATGACTTTTGCTCTCTCAGGTCCTACATAGCTGCCTAATACTTCTCCAGGGATCATTTCTGCTTGGACCATTGAGTTTCTAAGCAGGTGGAAGATCCCCTACATTCCTGTATTGTAAGACAAACTCTGTCCCTGCTCTTCTGTAAAGGTAGATTGAGGGAACAGTGTATGGTTAGGGTTAATAACAGGTTCGATTTTGGTGAGGAGTCATTCTGTTGGATGAATAATGGTATTGGGAACCTGCGATATTTACAAGAATATATAGGTAAAATATAAGTATGGAAACAGAAATCTAGGTATGATTTGAAGCCCAGAAAGACATTGGGACCTTCATTGGGATACTTAGCTTTGAATTATGTTCTGCACAGATGTCTCAGATAAATCGATATACAATGTTATAGGACCTTGTACCTTGGATGATTGAATGTCGAAGAGAACATCCAGGATAAAAGGGATAGTTGGTAGTATTAGGAAGACAGTTTGTACGTTTAAAAAGAAGAGTGAGTATAAGTTTTGGACCAAAAATTCTTTAGCAATAGGGTTTCGGGTAGAGAGTGAATATGAATGTCAGAACGTGTGAAGAATCAGTCACAATGATGAACTGGGGAAAATATGTAGGAAAGCAGATATCCATAGAGACATTAGGAAATCATGCAAAGTGTAAAGTGAGTGATTGGATTAGACATTTTCAATATGATTGAGTTTCAATATATAATCTTAGGAAAAAACAAATATGTAGTCCCCAAAAAGATTGACAAGTGGGAGCATTAGGCAGCCTGGACATGGATGTTTTTAGTAATCCATGTTCATTTTCCATTTAGACTTTGGTACAATCATAAGTGTGATGTTTGCATTTTCTGACCAGAATATTACTGTGATAAAATGTATATGTGGATCAGGTAACATGAGTATTTCTTCCACCATTTCTTGGAGCCATATTTTGAAGATGTATAAATTAGTATTGTGGGTAAAAATAGATGTACCCTGTGTCTATGAATATAGAGATAATGCATGAATAGAGCGTAGTGTGAATAAATAATATTACTTGTTCCAACTTTAAATGATGGATTAAATTGATATCTAAAAATATTCAGGAAATCTTATATTGATATACATACATTCATTTCAACCAGTAATACATCTAATGGTAATATTAGGGTTGTGGTTTATCCTGAAGTGTGTGTGAGTTTTGCTTCAAACTGATTATGGAAATCAAATATAATATTTTTGGAAAGAAGTCTCATGAAAAGACCAGTCAAGAAACATGGAGGAATACTTGTGTTCTGAAGCAGGAAGTGATTGACATTGAAACAAATGTCTAAAAATTTGTGAACTTGTGGATAAAATATATATCCTATGATGTGCATAAACTGCAGAAATAGTAATGTACCATTGTTGAATAAAAATGAACGTCAAATTATATGTCATGTCCCATAGGAGTCTACTTGCGTTGATATTAAACTGGGTCAGTTACTCTAGAAATATTAGGATTTGTGTGCAGCTTTCACTGAAGTCAGTTTTCAGTACTAGGAAACAAATATATATTTCAAGTTGATGAATAATTCTGAGAATAATCTTGTGAAAAATCGATTATAAATCTAAATACATCAACATGAATAAATTTAGGGAGTATATATAAGACACATATATTTCATATTTTGAAAAATCTGGAGAGTATGTGTATATATATATATATATATATACACAAAACATACACACAGACTATAAAAAGTAGCAATACATATGCTAATCGAAATTCATCATTAAATATATATAATTCACATATGCAAAAATAATTATTTTACTGAACATGGATTTTTGTATAATGTTTTTCTATTAGGAAGCTCACCCATAGGTTGAATTTTCAGTTTCAACAGCGTTTAGGAGGAGGGATCTCTTCTCACAATTTGTATCTTCCAAGTCAGACAAAACAAAAAAATTAACCTGTGATACCAGGTAGGATTCTATATGTGCATATAAATATATATGTGCTGAATAGTCTATAGAGAAAGGGAGACAGGAATTCACATATTAGTTAATTTTAAAAACACATGGAGAATTATTTTAACCAAAAATTGACTAGATTTATAACACCTACCATTTATCATGTAAAAGGCAAGTCCAAATATACACCATGCCTCCACTGAACTGCATGTATTTCTATTTTGTTTTGGTTATTTTTCCTCCATCATATTAGGATTAGTAGTCAGAGTCTAGTAGGGTATGGGTTAGTGTCATGGTTTCAGTGTTTTGATTGGAAAATAAGAAAATGAATCCAATGTGTATGCAAATATGTGCCACACAAAAATATTCCCACTCTCATCCAGAACAATGAATTGCCATTACCTTCACCCCAAATAAGACACAATTAGAGGAGAAGAGTTAGAAAATCTGTGAATACATATATGGAATGGAACATAATCAGGAGTTCACAACCTTGGAGGTGGTAGAGGAGTTTCCAAAAGTTAGGGTCAGGGTAAACACTCCACAAACATGGAGCTCTGCTGGCCTAAAAACTTCTTGAGAAACTGTCTCTGAGTTCGGGCACTTGAAATATATGTTGTTGTCAGGAGCTTTAGCTTCATTTGTAGTGAGACCATCAAAGATGGGTCTGCATCTATGTGACCTGGAGAACATGGTTTCTTTTTTTTTAATGAACATAAGGGAGCAGTGCTGAATTCTCTCTTTGTAGGTAAACTGTGGCCACTCGGGTCTAAGTGTCTCCCCATGTGGACTGTGAAGCCATTTGGTCATCCTCCACTTTTTGTGGTGTTTCTTGCTGCTGCACTGGGAGTATGGTATTTACTTAACGAAATACAATGAGTTCAACTGGGACAAAATGCTAGAGTGAGTTCTGTCATGTGTGGTGGGTCAGGTTCTCCAGGAGAATGCACCAACAAGTCTTCTATCCAACATAGCTTGTCCCCTTGACCATAGCAACCTGTTTCTTAAAATTGACGTTAAACCTCTCCATATAACGAGATGCCTTTACATATAAGGGTCTGCTGGCTACACTATTTCAGTCACAAGCCATTTGGAAGCCAATGAAAGATCCACATGACCCCACCACAGATATTTTATCACACATCTGCACACCACTGCTCTAGGCCCACTACTCAGCAGGCTCCAACTTACTGGCATCTCTGTTCTACACCATTTTCATAAAACCAAGTCAATTAAGCCACTGTCTGGTACACTCATGATCAGAAACAGGACATCCAAAGATTCCCCAGTGCCACCTGGTCATAGGAATTTCAAATATATCATGGTATTTATCTGAGATTAGGAAGATAGACGGTAGGATTAAAAAGAAGGGTGAGTAAAGGATTTGGACATTAAGTTCTGCTTCTCCAATTTGACGCGTATTGTCATGCATGGGCGACTCTCATGCCTGGCCTCCGAAAATCCCAACACAATTCATAGCAATACATCTCTAAGGTCATTTCCAAAACTCCGTTTCTAAGGGGAATCACACCAGAGTTCAAGCCCAGGTGGACCCATTCATCTCTTCCAACCGCCACACAAGTGACCACAATTAAAAACAAAACACTCCCACATGGCCCTCATTTTCTTCCATGTAGACACTCATCATAATCCCTTGCTAGAGGTTTCCATGAGGGACACAGTCCAAGACAGTGTCCAAAATAAGCTCCCTTCCCCCTCATTTGCCTAAAGTCAGGGTGGCCTGGGCACCCTTCCTGTGAACCAGGAGTGATCAAATAGGACTGCCATTAATGCTGCTCTGCTTCTCGAATTTGAGGCCTACTGACTGTGGGGTTTAGATACTTTATGTGAATTGGAGTCATGAGAAAACCCAAGAATCTCTGGGCTTCCCTCTGCAGGGCTTTGAAGAACCCATTTGAGTGAGTCTAGGAGTTGGACCAAAAGTTCTTTAGCAATAAGGTTTTGGTGAGAGAGTAAATGTAAATGTCAGCACATTTGAAGGGTCATTCCCAAAGATGAACTGGAGAAAAGGTATTTGAAATCAGATATCAATGGAGACATTAGGAAATCAGGTAAAGTACAAAGTGAGTGGTAGGATAAGACATTATTAACAGGGTTGAGTTTGAATATATAATCTTAGGAAGAAACAGATATGTAGTCACCAATAGGAATAATATTTGAGAGCATTAGGGAACCAGGACATGGATGTTGTTAGTAATACATGCTCACATTCAATTTAGGCTTTGGTACAGTCATAAGTGTGACCCTTGCATTTTGTGTCAGGAATATTACTGTGATGAAATGTATATGTATATCAGGTGACTAGAGTATTTTTTCCACCATTTCTGAAAGCAATATTTTAAAGACTTATAAATTAGTATTGGGGATACAAATACATAGATCCTGGGTCTATGAATATAGAGATGATGCCTTAATAGACCATACTGTGAATAAATAATATAACAGGTTCCACTTTTAATATTGGATTGAATTGATATCTGAAAATACATAAGAAATTTTATGTTGATATACAATCATTCATTCCAAACAGTTATACATCTAATGGTAATAATAGAGTTATGGTTTATCATGATGGGTGTGTGAGTTTGCCCCAAAAGTGATTATGGAAATCGAAAACAATGTGTTCAGAAAGAAGTCTCATGAAAAAACCAGTCAAGAAAGCTGGAGGAATACATGTGTTCTGAAGCAGGAAGTGATTGAAAGTGAAACAAATGCCTATAAATTTGCTAAATTGTGGAAGAAATATATATCGTATGATGTGCATAAAATGAAGAAAACTAATATACCAGTGTTGAATAAAAATGAACGTCAAAATAGACATCATGGAACATAGGAATCTACTTGCACCGATGTTAAACTGGGTAAGTTACTGTAGAAATATTAGCATTTGTATATACCATTCACTGAATTTAGTTTTCAGTACTAGGAAACAGATATGTAGTTAAGGTGGATGAATATTTCTGAGAATAATCTTGTGAAAAGTTGATTAGAAATCCAAATATATGAACATTAATGAATTTAGGAGTGTATAATAAGACACATATATTTTACATTTTGAAAAATCTGGAGAATATATATATATATATATATACACACACACACAAAACCCACACAGAGCAGTAGCAATATATATGCCAATCAAAATTCATCGTGAAATTTATATGATCCACATATCCAAAAATATTTATTTTCCTGAACATGGATTTATATATAATGTTGTTCACCTAGGAAGCTCCCCCATAGGTTGAATTTTCTGTTCCACAATTTGTATCTGTCAAGTTGGCCACCTCACAAGTATGTACGTGTGATACCAGGTAGGATTCAATATGTGCATATACAAATACATGTGCTTAATAGGCTACAGAGAAAGGGAGACAGGAATTCACATATTTGTTAACTTTAAAAACACACGGAGAACTACTTCAATTAAAAATTGACTAGATTTATAACTCCAAACCTATGTATTGCAAAAGGCAAGCCCAACTATACACCACCCCTCCTCTGAAGTGCTTGTATTTCTATTCTGTTTGAGTTATTTTTCTCCATCACATTAGGATTAGTAGTCAGAGTCTAGCAAGCTATGGGTTAGAGTCAGGGAATCAGTATTTCGAATGGAAAATTGGAAAATGAACACAATGTGTATGCAAATATGTGCTACACAAAAATCTTCTTATTCTCTTCCAGAAAAATTTATTGTAATTAACTCCGCCCCAAGTAATACAGAATTAGAGAAGAAGAGTTAGAAAATCTGTGAATACATATCTGGAATGGAATATGCTCGGGAGTTCACAACCTTGGAGGTGTTAGAGGAGTTTCCCAAAGTAAGGGACACAGTAAACATTTCTCAAATGTGGAGCTCTGGTGCCCTAAAGACTTCTTGGGAAACTGCCTATGTGGTTGGGCACTTGAAATATATATTGTTTTCAGGAGCTTTTGATTTCTTTCTAGTGAGACCATCAAAGCTGGGTCTGAATCTATGTGACCTGGAGGACATGGATTCTTATTTTCCAATGTACATGAGGTAGCAGTGCGGAATTCTCTCTTTGTAGGTAAACTGTGGCCATTGTGGGCTAAGTGTCTCCCTGGGGGACTGTGAAGCCATTTGGTCATCCTCCAATTTTCATGGTGTTTCTTGCTGCTGCACTGGGACTTTGGTATTTGCTTCACGATATACAAGGAGTTCAAATGGGACACAGTGGTGGAGGAAGTTCTGTCTTGTGCGGTGGGTCAGGGTTCTCAGGAGAATGCACCAAGCAGGCTTCTATCCCTCATAGCTTGCCCCCTTGTCCATAGAAACCTGGTTCTGAACATTGCCCTGAAACCTCTCCATATAACAATATGCCATTTCATTGAACATTCTGCTGGCTGCACCATGTCAGTCACAAGCAATTTGGAAGCTAATGGCAGATTGACATGGCCTCACAAAGATGTTTTATCATACACCTTCCCACCTCTGCTCTAGGCCCACCACTCAGTAGGCTCCAACTTACTGGTATCTCTGTTCTACACCATTTTTATGAATCCCAGTCAATCAAGGCACTGCCTGATAGATTCATGAATGATGTAGGACATCCAAATGTTCCCAGTGCGACCAGGTCATGGGAAATTCAAAAATTTCATGGTATTTATCTAGGCATTTTTCAAGGATGAAGTTGGAGGCACTGTGGGTTTTAATTCATTCGGGAACCATTAAATGGTGAGGATGCTCATTTCAATGAACGCTATCGAGAACTCTCACAGGCAAGACTTTCCAAAGAGTGGCCAAAAGGTCACATGAAGCCAGGCTCATTGAGGTCTACAATGTGAGGTCCATGTTTGTTTTGATTCTCAACTATGGCTGACATGCCTTTAAGAATAAAATCATGTGATATCCTGGCTGAGATTCCCAGTGCTCTGTGGAAAGGTACCCTGGGCCTATATCTCAGTTTCCATGGGCGACTCTCATGCGTGTCCTCCTAAAATCCCAACACAAGTCATGGCAATACTTCTCTGAGGTCAGTTTCAGAACTCACTCTCTAAGGGGAATCACGCCACTGTTCAAGCCCAGGTGGACCCAGTCACCTCTTCCAACCGCCACACAAATGAAAACAATTGAAACCAAAAAAAAATCCCACATGGCCCTCATTTTATTTCATATAGACACTGAACATAACCTCTTGCTAGAGGTTTCCATGAGGAGCACAGTACAAGACAGTATCCAAAATAAGCTCCCTTGCCCCTCGTTTGCCTAAAGTTTGAGTGGCCTGGACACCCTTCCTGTGAAACAGGAGTGATCCAATAGGCCTGCATTTAATACTGCTCCACTTCTCCAATTTGAGGCCTACTGACTGTGGGATTTAGATTATTTATGTGTATTGGAGTCATGATAAAACCCAAGCACCAATGGGCTAGCCTCTGCAGGGCTTTAAAGAACTCATTAGACCCAAAGGATCCTTATTCTCACTTGATGGAGGTCAGGAAACTTACAGAGAAAGACAAGAGAATTCACCCACAATGACTGCTCTTTTGGCCATTTTGGTGTTGGATGCATACATGGGATCTTTCTTTACATCCATCAGGTGCTGACAATCTAAGCCACAGCCTCACACTGGGCCAAGAGCCTGATTCAGACACATCCCTTTCCAAAGCAATTAAGCAAAGAGACACAGGTGATGCCCATTCATTTCCATTTGAAAACGGTTTTCTTCAGGCTTCACAAACGGGTTGGCCTGAGGCAAAGTCCTTCCTGACTCAGGGGAAAAGAACAATTGTTAAGCAAAAGGCCCAACCACGGTTTCTCCACTGAGATGTTACTAGTCACACTGATATCTGAGTTTTCTGAGATGCTCGCCATTCCCTTCAGCTATCCAGTATATGGCCATGTGACAGAGCTTGGTGGTGGTACATATCTTGGAGACAAAACCATGAGCCTATTCTGGAGAGTGGCCAGAATTCAGGAAGAAAACTGGAACTTAGGAAGATAGCAGGTGTTACCCATTGATTATGCAAGCCCTGGTCCATTCATTAATTGGGCAGGATGAATGCTCGGAAGCTTTCTAATAGACAGGACACATCCATTGATGCATTCTTTTTTTCTAATGTCTACAACCACGGACACAGTGAGATACACAGACATAGAAACACACGCCCTGTGAAACGACTTAGTAGAAACATTTCACTCCAAACCTCAAAACCGTCTTTCCTACCTATTCTCAGAACATGAGACAAAACCACAAACCCACACCAACACCCAAAAAGGCACCTGCTTCCCTCAAGTAGGTCTGTGACTATCCAGAGTGTCCTCTGACTTCTGGACCATACTATGTTCTCCCAAAATGGCCTGTCCTTTATCAGATCTGGTCTCCTTGGTCAAATCTGTGAAGTTGTCAGGAGCTAGTGGTGAGCCACTACCTGCTTTCTCAGGAATGGCCCCTCTTCAGAGCTTTTCTGGTATTTGGCCATTCTCACATCAGTAGGTACCAAGAAAGATTGACTCTGTCCTTGGTAAATCCAAACAAGTGAGCCCACAGGGACTGTGACTGAGACTGGCTTGGATGCCTGGCTTCCTGGATCCCATGTTCAGAGAGTTCCATCACCACGGAAGTGAGGTGAGGTCACTTCCTTCAGGAACTGAATGAGTTCACTGGCTTGGCAACCACTTTGTCCTAACAGTTGCTTCCAAGGGTCACATGAGATGGTGGCTGCCCCAACTTCCTGTGACACTTTCACAAGTTAGATTGGTATATCAACCATAGGAACCTGGGAACAGCTCTCCACAGAGGCCTGGTTTGTTCCATCTTCTCTACATTAGGACGAGAGAGGCTGATTTGGACACAACCCTTCATCCTGGCCAGGTTGTTTGTCATGTAAGATGACTTTTACTCTCCCAGGTCCTTCATAGCTGCCTACATCTTCTCCAGAGGACATTTCTGCATGGACCTTTGAGGTTCTCAGCAGGTGGAAGATCCACTACATTCCTGTATTGTAAGACTAACTCTGTCCCTCCTCTCTGTAATGTTAGATTGAGGGGAAAGTGTACGGTTAGTGTTAATAACATTTTCGATTTGGTTAGGAATCATTCTGCTGGATGAATAATGGTATTGGGAACCTGTGATATGTATGAGAATATATAGGTGAAATACATGTATGAAAACAGAAATCTAGGTAGGTTTTGAAGCCCAGAAGAGAATTGGGCCCTTGATTGGGATACTTAGCTTTGAATTAGGTTCTGCACAGATGTGTCAGATTAATCAATATTCAATGGCCTAGGACCTTGTACCTTGGATGATTGAATGTAGAAGAGAACATCCAGTCAAAAAGGGATAGTCGGTAGTTAAAGGTTAATAAAATAGGTACTTGTCACTTCCTGTTTCTCTGTATGCTTAACAAAACACTTTTGAAATCTTGAGAACTCTTTGCTAATCTTGTTCCCAGAATGTGCTCTCCCCAACTGCCAAACTGCAGAATGTACTCCCTCACCCGTGTGCACGCACACTGCCCACTCACCCGGACCCATCAATAAACTTTCCTCCCTGCCCTCTCCAAGAAAATTATATAAACTCTGCTTAAGGTGTTCTCAGGGCTCTCATCTCTTTTCAATTGAGCTCTGAGCCCCAGCATGCTGGACCCCCAATAAACCCTTTGCTGTTGCATGTGACAATCTCTTTGTGGTCTCTTCCTCCAAGGCTTGCCCGACCTTTTCATATGGAGGTTCCACTGAAATCCAGCAGCGGCGAATGTGAGACCCCATGTGTCGTGGCTTTCACTATTTGTGTATCTTTCATTATGGGACAGAGCACTTCAATGCCTCTGTCCCTGACCATTGATCACTGGCCCAAAGTCCACATAAGGGCTCAGAATCTTTTTTATTTAGTAAAACACTGGACCTGGAAGACGCTCTGTGCCTCAGAATGACCCACCTTTCGAGTCGGATGGCCTCTAGAAGGATCTTTCTACTTCCCACTAATTTAAAAAGTTAGAGATATTGTCTTTTAGCCAGGGCCACATAGCCATCTGGATCATTCCGCCATATATCTTAACTTTGCAGGACCTCTGCAAATCTCCTCCTCCATGGGTGAAGCCTTTCCTTACCGCTGCCCCTGCTCCTACTCCTTCCCCCATGATCTCTCAAACCCTCTGCTCTTCTTCCTTCTCCACCCTCTGTTCTCCCTGAGTCACAAGATTTGACTCTACTGGATTCTCCTCCCCCTCCTTATCCCCTGCCCTCTTCCCCCAATCCCCAACACCCTCTAAGTGATTCCCCTGCTGCTGACTCAGCCTCTCTGCAATTGGAGGAGCACAGCACCCTCCAGATAGCTCCCCAGTGGCACACACAGCCCTTCCTTCCCTTGAGGAAGCTGGCCCGGCTATAGGAACTCGCCAGCAGTGAATAGTTGAAAACACTGGAACTCCCATGATGCTCCCCCTCCATCCCTATGGGCCAAAGATTGACGACGGCCATGGGGGAAAAAATGCAAGCCTACCAGTTTTGGCCATTCTCCTCTTCAGACGTACATAATTGGAAATATAACAATCCCCCTTTTTCTGAGCACCCCACCTGGCACACAGGTCTGGTTGAGTCATTGATGTTTTCACACTAGCCTACTTGAGATGACTGCCAACAACTCATAGGGACTGTCTTCATGACAGGGGATCAAAATAGAATACTCCTGGAAGCTGGAAAAAAATATCCTCTGACCAGATGCGTGACTGACACAACTTCCCAAGATAATCAAAGCCAGCTTTCCTTTGAAACAACCCAACTGTGGCCCCCAAATCTTTGAAGGTAGGGAGCATCTGTTCACTTATCACCGGGATCTAATAGTGGGTTTCCGTGCGGCCGCTAGGCGACCAACTAATTAGGCCAAGGTAAGAGAGATTATTCAAGGGCCTGAAGAACCTCTCTCTATGTTTCTAGAGAGAATTATGGAGGCATATAGAAGATACACTCCTTTCAATCCTCAGGCAGAGGATCAAAATCATCTGTCACAATGGCCTTTATTGGGCAAGCTGCCCCGGATATTAAAAGAAAGTTAAAATGCTTAGATGGATTACAAGATATGACTTTGAGAGATTTAGTCAGAGAAGCTGAGAAGGTATACTTTAAGAGAGAAACTGAGGAAGAGAAGGGAACAAAGGGAGGATAAAAGAAACAAAAGACAGACTAAGGCGCTGACTAAGGTCCTGGTCACAACAACAAATAGGCCAGAAATTAAGAAACAGGGAGACAGGAAGGGATACCTGGGCCCACGCCAGAGGCCACTCCTTGCCTCAGATCACTGTGCCTACTGTAAAAAAAAGGACACTGGGCCAAAGAGTTCCCTAGAAAGAGACAGCCACTCCTGCCAGCCATTCTGACTCTTGAGGATGACTCCAAAAGTCGGGGCTAACATCCCCTCCCGGAGCTCAGGGTAACTTTTGAAGTGTAGGGGACCCCAGTAAACTTTGAAGTGGATACAGGGGCAATATACTCAGCCCTCAAGGCCCCATTGGGCCATCTATCAAATAAAAGGTCTCTAGTTCAAGGGGCAAATGGCAGTAAGTATCGGGCTTGGACAACTAAGAGGACCATAGACCTGGGAAAAGGAAAATCCATCAATCCTTCCTAGTAATCACAGAATGCCTGGCCCCATTGATGGGCAGAGATCTGCTCACCAAGCTCTGGGCCAAAATAACTTTTAACCCTGAAGGCAACCAAGTGGGATTTCTAAATCCTTCAGTAAAAACTCCTATAGTCATGGCTCTAACTATGTCAGTAGAAAATGTACATCAACTCACTCAACTTTGTTCAAAGAAACTGCAGGCATTCCTGAAGGATCAAGAACAGAGTTTTCCACTGACCAAATCACAGCAAAAGGACTGAATGGGTAACAAAAGCCTGTCGGGTCCATCAATTGGTTTATGCTTACCCTTCCAAGCTTCCTGGAGGAAAGCACCTAGGAGGAAAAAGACCAGGACAATTCTGGGAAGTAAACTTTACTGAAATTAAGCATGCAAGGTATGGACTTAAATATCTCCTAGTCTTTGTAGATACATTTTCAGGATGGATTAAAGCCTTCCCCACAAAAAGAAAGAAAGAAAGAAAGAAAGAAAGAAAGAAAGAAAGAAAGAAAGAAAGAAAGAAAGAAAGAAAAAGAAAGAAAGAAAGAAAGAAACAGCACAAATGGTGGTCAAGAAGATCCTGGAAGATTTTTTTCCAAGATACGACCTGCCTAAGGTAACAGAGTCTGATAATGGACCTGCATTCATGACCCAGGTACGTTAGGGGTTAGCCAGTACCCTGGGGATTACATTGTGCTTATAGACCACAGAGTGCAGGACAGGTAGAATGAATGAATAGAACCATTAAAGAGACCTTAATGAAATTAAGCTTAGAGACCGACATAAAAGATTGGACAATGCTTCTGCCTTATGCAATGTTTCATGCAAGAAATTCTCTCTCTGTTTCTTTGTGTAACCTCACCCACTATGAAATTCCCTATGGGGCCCCTATTCCAGTAAGGGACCTAACCCCAACTCTAAGACCTAACGATCCCTTCCACACCACCATGCTTGACAGACTTACAGCTGTTGAAAGAACTCAGCGATACCTGTGAAAACAGCTGGCCACTGCCTACCAACCTGGAGATGAGGGGACTCCACATCAATATCAAGTAGGAGACTTTGTCTATGTAAAACAACATCAGGTGTCATCCCTGGAACCCCACTGGAAAGGACCATACCAGGTTCTACTTATAACACCTACAGTGGTAAAGGTAGACAGAATCACTTCCTGGATCCTGGCCTCTCATCTCAAGCCTGCACCCTGTCCAGACTCTGCCTGGAAACTGGAAGAGACTGGTAACCCTTTCAAATTGTGTATTCGCCAGGTGGATGAAGCTATAGAGTCTCTCCTTGACCACCAGTAGTTCTAACCCTCATCAGCCCTTTCAGCAGCGATGGCTGATCACAAATCCTACTGGAGAAGAAGTATAATCTATCTCACATATAGCCCACTTTGGGACCTGGTGGCCATTTCTCCACCCAGACATTTGTTAGCTGGCTATAGGTCTTTCCTATTAGGATATCCCTGATGAAGAGGATACCACTAAAATTCCATTAAATACCTTTTGTACCATAAATAATGGAAACAAACATTATGGATGTCGGGACAGGTAAGCCAGGTGCAGGTTGGCTAGCCTAGATTACTATGTTTGCCCGGCAGACAATCAAAGCCACAAACAGCAACAGCTGTGTGGAGGAAAAGCCAATTTCTTCTGTAAGTCATGGGGATGTGAGCATACAGGGGCTTCCTGATGGAACCCGAACTCCTCATCAAATTCTGTACACAGCATTGGCCATATGACCAATTAGATAACCAAAACCCATGGCCCCCAGAGGGGTCTCTAGATCCTCAAATACTGTGTGACCTTTTTAACTTCTGCAAGTGCTCAAAAGGGTAAAAGGAGATTCCCCTATGTGGAGGCCTTTTCCCTCCTTCGCTCACATCCTGAACTATGCTTCTCCAATAGATCCTCACCCTCAGCCTTCATCTCCAGACTATCTGCTGTCACTCCAAACTCAGCAACCTGATTTCTTCCCTTCAATTACTAGATCAAAAACCCAAACCAACACCGGTTCTCAGATCATTGCCCCCTGGCTGAGAAGCAGGTACTGAGGTACCCCTCCACCGACTCACTCCTCTCTTCTCTTGTCACTGCCCGCACTGGGTCCCACCAGGTCCTCTTTCCAGCTAACCCATAGCTCAAACCAGCTGAGGAGAGCCCTCAGACCCTTATCCAAATGTAATGAAAATGGCCTTTAAAGTTGCTCTTTCATCACTGAAAACAGGTTACTAAAAATTTAAAGTCCCTCACAGGCTTTGTGGATACTCACTCCCTTCTTCCCCTCTGCTCTACCTGTTCTACTGCTCAAGTTTTGTTGCTAGGAATATCCCAAACCCCTTTCCCATTATTCTTTTACATCTCTCCTTTCTCATTCTCAGATCCATGAAGCTGCTCTAAGCCCCAACTTCTCTGTCTCCCCCCTCTGTACCAGGCCCACAGAAAAGTTTTCACTGACCTTCTCCAGGAGTCTTCACCATGGCTGACTTTAGGACTTTCAGCAAAAAAGTCCCTATAAACGATTTCAGTGTAGATAACCTTCCTCATTTAATGTTGCCCTGTTCCACTTGGCCACTGGCTAAAAATAATCAGCACTCCTAAGCTAGACACCCCCTTACTAGTTTTTCACAAAATATGTGAACAATTCCTCTGGCCTTGAACTGGGGCTTCACAGAGATGGCAACATTTCTAAGATAAAGAAGTTACCATCTGGGCTCCATGGTAACAGCTGGCAGGGGGAAAAAAAGAAAGGGAAGTAAAAGCTCTCCCCCACCCAGTTGTCCTTGAAAAGTTAACTTGCCCAGAACAGAGAAAAAAAAAACAGAAACAAAAACAGCTTTTTGTGAACTTCTGCAGAGTGTGATCTTCTGAGCCACTTCTCTTACATGTTGGGTACAAAATTCTGAAACTACCTAAACTTGGAATTCAGAAGATTAATTGATTACAACCGAAGCAATGCCCTCTGAATCTGGGTGCAACCAAATAGGACTGTTTCACTGTCTTTGGTGCTATCTTAGGTGCCTTGCCTTGTCCGTCCCTACAACACTATAATTCTATATACTAAAACATTGTTGATGTTTTCATGAAATGAAAAACGGATGTGATTAATTGTGTAATGGTGCATATGTTACCCAGAATGCTCTATCATGACGCAGGTTCATTTGAAGATCGAATAGGTGGGACATACAACCCGGTTTCACTGGGAACATATGTCCCTCACTTTAGCCATCCTATAAAGAATAGGAGTTGCCACAAGGGTGGGCACAGGAAACACTGCCCTGGTCCATGGGACACAACAAATGACCCAGTTAGAAGCAGAAATAGACCAAAACTTAAATATATTAGAAACCTCCATAACAGCTTTGCAGGAATCTTTAACCTCTCTCTCTGAAGTTCTTTTACAGAACAGTTGAGGGTTGGACCTCCTCTTCATGAGTGAAAGGGACCTTTGTGCTGCATTGAGGGAGGAATGTTGTGTGAAGTTGTCAGAAGCCAGTGGTGAGCTACTACCTGCTTTATCAGGAAAGGCCCCTCTTCTTAGCTTTCCTGTCTTTTGGCCATCCTCACATCAGTAGGTACCAAGAAAGACAGACTCTGTCCTTGGTAAATCCAAAAAAAGTGAGACCACTGGGACTGGGACTGGGACTGGTTGTGCTTGCCTGGCTTTCTGAATCCCACGTTTAGAGAGTTCCATCACCCAGGACGTTATGTGAGGTAACCTCAATCAGGAAGTGAATGAAGTCACTGCCTTGGCAACCACTTTGTCCTAAGAGTTGCTTCCAAGGGTCCCATGAGATGGAGGGTGCCCCTACTTCCTGTGACATTTTCACACGTTGGAATGGTATATCAACCATAGGCACCCGAGAACAGCTCTCCACACAGGCCTGGTTTGGTCAATCTTCTCTACATTAAGATGAAAGAGGCTGATAAAGACACATCCCTTCATTCTGACCAGGTTGTTTACCATGGAAGTTGAGTTTTCCTCCCTCAGGTCCTTCATAGCTGCCTACAACTTCTCCAGGGTATCATTTCTGCATGGTCCTTTGAGGATCTCAGCAGGTTGAAGATCCCCTACATTCCTGTAGTGTAAGACCAACTTTTTCCCTGCTATTCTGTAAAGTTACATTGAGGGAACAGTGTATGGTTAGGGTAATAACAGGTTTTATTTGGGATAGGAATCATTCTGCTGGATGAATAATGGTATTGGGAACCTGTGATATTTACAAGAATATATAGGTGAAATATAAGTATAAAAACAGAAATCTAGGTAAGATTTGAAGCCCAGAAGAGCATTGGGCCCTTGATTGGGATACTTAGCTTTTAAATATCTTCTAAACAGATGTCTCAGATAAATCGATATACAATGGCATAGGACCTTGAAAATTGGATGATTGAATGTAGAAGAAAACATCCACTCATATAGGCATAGTTGGTAGGATTAGGAAGACAGTCAGTAGGTTTAGGAAGAAAAGTGAGTATAGGATTTGGACAAAAAGTTCTTTAGCAATAGGGTTTGCGGTAGAGAGTGAATGTAAATGTCACCACATGTGAAGAGTCAGACACAATGATGAACTGGGGAAAATATATGGGGAAGCAGATATCAATGGAGATATTAAGAAATCAGGCAAAGTATAAATTGAGTGATAGGATTAGACATTTTCAACAGGGTAGAGGTTGAGTATAAAATCTTAGAAAGAATCAAATATTTAGTCACCAATAGGATTGACATTTGAGAGAATTAGGCAATCTGGACATGGATATTGTTAGTAATCCATGCACACTTTCCATTTAGGCTTTGGCACAGTCATAAGTGTGAACTTTGCATTTTGTTTCCAGAATATTACTGTGATAAAGTGCATATGTAGATCAGGTGACATCAGTATTTCTTCCACCATTTCTGTGGGCAATATTTTGAAGGTGTATAAATTAGTATAGGGTGTACAAATAGGTGTTCCCTGTGTCTAGGAATATAGATAAAATGAATGAATAGACCATACTGTGAATAAATAATATTACTGGTTCCAACTTTAAATATTGGATTGAATTGATATTTACAAAATTACAGGAAATCTTATATTGAGATACATACATTCATTACAACCATTTATACATCTAATGGTAATATTAGGTTTATGGTTTATCATGAAGAGTGTGTGAGTTTTGCTTTAAAAGTGATTATTGAAATCTAAAATAAAATGAAGTATTATGAAAAGACCAGTCAAAAAACATAGAGGAATACTTGTGTACTGAAGCAAGAAGTGATTAAAAGTGAAACAAAAGCCTATCAATTTGCAAAATTGTGAATGAAATATATATCCTATGATGTGCATAAACTGAAGAAATAGTCATGTAACAGTGTTGAATAAAAATGAAGGTCAAAATAGACATCATGTCCCATAGGAATCTACTTGCATTGATGTTAAAGTGGGTCAGTTACTGTAGAAAAATTAGGACTTCTATGCACCATTCACTGAATTTTGATTTCAGTACTAGGATACAATATGTATTTAAGGTGGATGAATATTTCTGAAAATAACTTTGTGAACATTTGGTTATAAATCCACATTCATGAACATGAATGCATTTAGGGATTGTATAATAAGACACATATATTTTACATTCTGAAAAATCTGGAGAGTGTGTGTGTGTATATATATATATATATATATATATATATATATAAAGAGAGAGAGAGAGAGAGAGAGAGAGAGAGAGAGAGAGAGAGAGAGGCATTAAAAGGTAGCAATATATATGCCAATCGAAATTCATCATGAAATATATAACATCCACAGATCCAAAACTATTCATTTTACTGAACATGGATTTATGTATTATATTGTTCAACTAGGAAGCTCACCCATAGTTTTAATTTTCAATTCCAACAACGTTTAGGAGGAGTGACCTCTTCTAAAAATTTGTATCTGCCAAGTCAGTCATCTAACAAAAATGTACATGTGATACCAGGTAGGATTCTATATGTACATTCAAAAATACATGTGCTGAATAGCCTACAGATAAAGGGAGATAGGAATTCACATATTTGTTAACTATAAAACACATGGAGAACTATTTCAATTTAAAATTGACTAGATTTATAACACCTACCCTTTATCATGCAAAAGGTAAATCCAACTATACACCATGCCTCTCTAAACTGCTTGTATTTCTATTCTGTTTGGGTTCTTTTTCTCCATCACTTTAGGATTGCTGCAATCTGGCTGGGCACAATTCAGGAGCCACTTGTCAAAAGAAACTAAAATTACTTTTAGAACCACACATGACTAAAAATTAGCTCCTCGGGAAAAACCCTCAGAGCCCAACTGCCACTACTGGCTTCCCACAAGCTCTCAACCTCCACACTCCTTCTCTTGAGGTCGATTGGCTGGGTCGTGTGGGCAGAGCCCAAAAAGTCCCACAATGAGCAGCTCCGTTGTCTGAAAGGGTGGGGAAACAGCCCAATGGCATTACCACAGAGGAGCCAATCAGCTAGATATTGCTGGGGCTGCTGTGAGCCAATCATCAGCTTGCAGTCTGAAAGGGTGGGGAAACTGCTCAATGAGCATCTCCAATGAGCATCACCGCAGAGGAGCCAATTAGCTTGATGTTGCTGGGGCCGCTGTTAGCCAATCATCAGCCGGCAGTCTGAAAGTTTGTTTGGCCCCTTGGGCTGTGCCTCTCAACACCTCCCCCTCTCTGTTTAAACAACAAGCATGTGGCTTAGGGACCATGCCTGCCTTAGGTTGTCCAATAGTACATATGGTGCTTACCCATTATCGAATGAGCTGACCTCAAGGTATCAGCCTCCAGTCTTAGATTGGTACCATTGCAATTGGATCTTACCCGTCACTAGCTACAGGTCCAGTATACAGTCACACCTGTGGAGAGGTCTTTGTACCAGCGGGGGGTGAGGTTCTTTGTCTCACCTCTGTTGGCCCCCAAATTTTAGCTGAACGACCATGACAGCAGAAGGGAGGAAGATACACCAAGCCAATTGACGGCTCCTTTTGGAAAAATTGTACCACCGATGACATCATCAGCAAAAATACCCCAACACTACCACAAGTCAATTCACCAACATATTGTTCACAATGCATGCAGGTGAGTTCACAATGCATACAGGTGATACATAGTCGAGGCAAGTTCTGCAAGCAGTTCAGTGATGGCTATTGCAGAAGCTGTAGATTGGTTTTATCTTTGTCTTTACAGTCACTGGGATGAAGATAGGAATTTTGGCAATAATGGCCAAAGAAAAATTATGTAACATTCCAGAAGGTACTAAAAGAAAACAATTTTCTTAACAATTTACATTGTCTTGAAGAGAATTATTAAATATAATGAAAAGAAAAGGTGAAAGTAAACAAACAGATCTGTTAACCTCCTTTTTTGTACACATTTTAAAACAATCCTCAACAGGTGTTTACCCAATTTAAATTAAAACATTTACATCAAGTGTATAAAAATATATTTGGATCCATTTTTTCATGAGCGCTCATCATATATGATATATGGACATACGTACATTCAAACATATAACAAAAAACACAAGTGTGCACACGTAATATAATACATACAACACATAACATAAGAGTAAAGGCCTTATAACATTTTACAGGTGAAATCTCCATTGCAATGTCTGAAAACTCTATAGTCCAAAAATAGAACTGATCAGCAAAACATTAACCTAGGTTTGTATGAGCTCAAAAAACAAAATAGAACTTCATGACATGGGAAAGGGTAATAATAAAATAGATATTGAAAAAAGCATCCTGGATTTGTCACAGATGTAAGAATAGCCAAACTGGAGTTCTGGACATCAGCTGTTATGGATTTGAGCCAAATCATATTCTTTTAATCTGTAGAAATCGCTTTAGTTAGTCTCTCTGGAATCCAAATCGGCTGCTGTTCTCCCTGTGGAAACACACAAACAGACCTCCAACTCCAGACAATTACTGGGTCAGGACATTTCCATTGTCCTGTTAGAATATCCTTCCAAAGTACCTTGGGCTTATGTACATTTTTTGGACACATATGCCTTTCCACAGGAATAAGCCCTGATGAATCCAAATTTCCAAAGTTTAGAGTAAAAAGGGTTATTTTAAGTTTATCTTTGGGGAATATATACCCCTTCCCAATTCCTTTTTTTTTTGTTTAATTAGTACGTTTTAATAGTTTGATGAGCTCATTTAACTATGCCTTGTCCCTGCGGATTGTATGGGATTCCTGTTATATGAGTAATGCAAAATGATGAGCAAAATTCTTTAAAAGAGGTAAAAGTATAACCAGGGGCAACATCTGTTTTTAACTGTTTTGGAATGCCCACAGTGGCAAAATTTTGTAAGCAATGAGCTATAATATCTTTAGTTTTTTTTCTCCGGCATGAAGGGAGTCCATCAAAAATTCAGAAGAAGTATCAACTGTAACATGCAAATATTTTAATTTTCCAAATTCTGGCAAGTTTGTGACGTCCATCTGCCAAATATGGTTAGGTATCAATCCTCTAGGATTGACTCCAAGATTAACTTGTGGTAAAATGGTCACACAATTTTGACATTGTTTTATTATTTGTCTAGCTTGTTCCTTAGTTATTTTAAAGCGCTTATGTATAGTATTAGCATTGACATGGAATTTTTAATGAAAATTTGTAGCTTCTTCTACTGTAGAGAAAATATGTATGTCATGCGTAGTTTTATCTGCTAAATCATTACCCAAACTAAGGGCTCCAGGCAATCCTGTATATGTCCTGATATGCCCTATAAAGGACGGATCTTTTCTGTCCCAGATTAGACTTTGTATAGTGGAAAGAAAAGAGAAAACAGGAGAGGAAGGGGAAATTTGTTTCTTCCTAAGATTATATATTCAAACTCAACCCTGTTGAAAATGCATAATCATATCACTCACTTTATACTTTGCCTGATTTCATAATGTCTCTAAAGATATGTGGTTTCCTGCATATTTTCACCAGTTCACCATTGTGACTGACCCTTCACATGAACTTATGTTCACTTTCACTCTCTAACCACAACCCTAATGCTCCAGAACTTTTGTTCCAAATCCTATACTCACTCTTCTTCCTAAACCAACTCTGTACCTAATTCTACCTACTATCCGTTTTTGACTGGATGTTCTCTTAACATTCAATCATCCAAGCTACAAGGTCCGATGCCATTGTATATCTATTTATCTGAGACATCTGTACACAATGTAAATCAAAGTTAAGTATCCCAATCAAGGGCCCAATGCCCTTCTGAGCTTCAAAATTACCTAGATTTCGGTTTTAATTCATATATTTAACCTCTATATTTTTATAAATATCTCAGGTTCCCAATACCATTATTCATCCCGCAGGATTATTCCTAACTCAAATCAAACATTTTATTAGCCCTAAGAATACACTGTTCTATCAACCTAAATTTAAAGAAAAGCAGGGACAGAGTTGGTCTTACAATACAGGAATGTAGGGGATCTTCCACCTGCTGAGAACCTCCAAAGTCCATGCGGAAATGAATCCTGGAGAAGATATAGTCAGCTATGAAGGATCTGCGAGAGCAAAAATCATCTTCCATGGCAATCACCCTGGTCAGGATGAAGGGATGTGTCTGAATCAGCCTCTCTCTTCTTAATGTAGAGGAGATTGACCAAACCAGGCCTGTGTGGATAGCTATTCCCGGGTTCCTAAGGTTGACATACCATTCTAACTTGTGAAAGTTTCAAAGGAAGTAGGGGAAGCCTCCATCTAATGGGAAACTTGGAAGCAACTATTAGGACAAAATGGTTTACAAGGCAGTGAATTTATTCAGTTCCTGAAGGGAGTGACCTCAACTCACTTTCTTGGTGATGGATCTCTCTGAACTTGGGATACTGGAAACCAGGCACATAGAGCCAGTCCCAGTCCCAGTCCCAATGGGCTCACTTGTTTGGATTTACCAAGGACAGAGTCAGTCTTTCTTTGTACCTACTGATGTTAGGATGGCAAAAGCAAGGAGAGCTCTGAAGAAGGGCCTTTCCTGAGAAAGCAGGTAGTGGCTAAACACTAGCTTCTGACAACTTAACAGAGTTGGTCAAGGAGAACAGACCTGAGACAGGACAGGACTTTTCAGGGTAAAATTGTATGGCCCACCAGTCAGAGGACACTCCCTAGAGTCACAGACCTACTTGGGGGAAGGAGGTGCCAATATGGGTGTGGTTTTGGGTTTATGATTTTGTCTCATGTTCTGAGAATAGGTAGGAAAGGTGGTTTGTTTTTTGGGGTTGAACTGTTTCTAGTAAGACGTTTGACAAGGCGAGTGTTTCTATGTCTGTGTATCCCACTATGTCCGTGGTTGTAGACATTAGAAAAGAGAATGCATCAATGGATTTGTCCTGTCTTGTAGAAAGCTTCCCAGCATTCATCCTGCCCAATTAATGAATGGATTGCAGCTTTCCTTAAGGATGGGCAACACCAACGATCTTAGTAATTTTCAATTTTCTTTCTGAATTCTCGCCAATCTCCAGAATAGGCTCATGGTTTTGTGTCCAAGATATGTACCACCTCCAAGCTCTGTGACATGGCCATGTACTGGATTGATGAAGGGAATGGCGAGCATCTCAGAAAACACAGATATCAGTGTGACCAGTAAACTCTCAGTGGAGAAACCCTTCTTTGAGCCTTTTGCTTACATAATGTTCTGTTGCCTTGAATGTCAAGAAGTTCTTTGTTTCGGACCACCCCTTTGTGAAGCCTGAAGAAAACAGTTTTCAGATCTAAATGAATGGGCATAACCTGTGGCTCTTTGCTTACTTGCTTTGGAAATGGATGTGTCTGAATCCAACTCTATGCCCTGTGTGAGGCTGTGTCTTAGATTCTCTGCAACTGATAGATCTAAAGAAAGATCCCATGTGTGCATCCAAAACCAAAATTGCCAAAAGAGCAGTCATTGTGGGTGAAGTTTCTCTCCGTCCTCTGTTAGGTTCTTGACGTCCATCAAGTGAGAATTGGGATCCTTTGGGTCAAATGAGTTTTTCAAAGCACTGCAGATGTGGTTGGGTTTTCTTATGACTGAAATTCACATAAAGAATCTACACCTGACAGTCAGTAGGCCTCAAATTGCAGAAGAAGATCAGTATTAATGGCAGGTGTATTTGATCAATCCTGGTTCACTGGAAGGGTTTCCAGGCCACCCTGACTTTAGGCAAATTAGCGGCAAGGGAGCATGTTTTGGACACTGTCTTGGGCTATGCCCCTCATGGAAACGTCCAGCCAGAGGTTATGATGAGTGTCTATATGGAAGAAGATGAGGGCCATTGGGGAGTGTTTTGGTTTTAATTGTGGTCATTTGTGTGGCATTTGGAAGAGATGACTGGGTCCACCTGGGCTTGAACTCTGGTGTGATTCCCCTTAGAGACTGAGTTCTGGAACTGAGCTCAGAGAAGTATTGCCATTAATTGTGTTGGGATTTTATGAGACCACGCATAAGAGTCGCGCTTTAAACTGAGATCTAGCATTGAAGTGCTCTGTCCCATAATGAAAGATCCACAAACAGTGAAAGCAATGACACATGAAACAGACAAGACAAGACAATAAAGACAGGCAATGGACGTCCAACACTGAGATCAGGACTGAGTATCCGGCAATAACCAATAGGCTGGCAATACCGAATCCAAAACAAAATATCACTGAGTCGAGGAATCTATTATAACTAAATTTCCCAAGTCCTCTGGGGCGTCCTCCAGGAACGTGGCCTGTGGCTCTGTGACACGTCTGTCAGCCACTGTCGGAGAGAGCTCACACTCTTCATCAATAGCCATTTTTCCAAGTCCTAACCTGAAACCTGAAACCAGGAATAGGAGACTTACTTACCCCAAGAGTAGCCCGTTGGGGTCTCTCATCCGCCGCTGCCAGATATCAGTGGAAACTTCATGTGTAAAGGTCGGGCGTGCATTGGAGGAAGAGACCACCAAGAAACTGACTCATGAAACAGCAAAGGGTTTATTGGAGTTCCAGCATGCTGGGGCTCAGAGCTCACTTGAATACAGCAGAGAGCCCTGAGAAGAGCTTGAGCAGAGCTTATATACTTTCCTTGCCGAGGGCAAGGAGGGAAGTTTATTGATGGGTCAGTGGGAGTGGGCAGTTTGCATGCAACCAGGTGAGAGAGTAAATTCTGCAGTTTGAAAACTGGGGACAGCACATTCTGGGAACAAGATTAGCAAACAGTTCTCAAGATTTCAACAGTGTTTTGTTAAGCATAGAGAAAAACAGGAAGTGACAAGTACCTATTTAATTAACCATTCAATAACAACTATACCTTTTTAAATGGATGTTCTCATCTACATTCAATCTTCCAAGGTACAGGGTCCTATGACATTGTATATCAATTTACCTGAGACATCTGTTCAGAACGTAATTCAACGCTAAGTATCCCAATTAAGGGCCCAATGCCATTCTGGGATTCAAATCTTACTTAGATTTCTGTTTTCCTACATATATTTCAACTATATATTCTTATACATATCGCAGCTTCTCAATAGAATTATTCATAAACAGAATGATTCCTAACCGAAATCAAACATGTTATTAACCCTAACCCTACAGTGTTCCCTCAATCTAACTTTAAAGAAGAGCACGGACAGAGTTGGTCTTATAATACAGGAATGTAGGGGATCTTTCACCTGCTGAGAACCTCAAAGGTCCATGGAGAAATAAGCCATGGAGAAGATGTAGGCAGCTATGAAGGACCTGAGAGAGCAAAAGTCATCTTCCATGGCAAACAACCTGGTCAGGATGAAGGGATGTCTCTGAATCTGCCACTCACACCCTGTGAACTGCGCCACTTCACAGGTGAATAACGAGTTAGAACGACAAAAAATTATCTTGTTAGGATCTTACAGAAAAATGGGTGTGCACCGAAACCTAGAAGAATGATTTCCACCAATGAGGTCTGGTAATTGAGTCTCAAACACGAGCCAAATGTGCGACCGGAGATCCGGGCTGACAAATCTGTGTGGCCTGCCCCGTGGCTAGAGACAGCAGGGCACCACCTAGAAGCGACCAGCCGGCAGGGAGAAACGTTGCTGCAGATTCTGTGGAATCCTGCTGGCTGACCTCCAACTGAGCCCCGGGCTGAGTTTGGGATTTCAAACGGGGAAGGAAGTGCTACAGTTCTATCCCCCCACAATAAAAACTCCACCAAGGAAACCAACGGTCACCATCTTGGAGAGCAGAAGTAACCACCGCCACTCTCCAACAGATTGCAACAATAAAACAGGTTTGTGTTACTCAGCTCATCTCCCATACAGCAGGGAATTCACATAAAATCTCTCTTAGGCTTTCCATTGGAGAGATTATCAGAGAGAGCCTGCATAAAGACGTCGGGAAAACTACAGGCACCTGACCTTCAACTTCCCCTCCCATCAGCGGCGAAAACGAAACCTGTCTAGCCAGAGCTGGGAGAGGGGCAAGAGGAAAAAATCAAAACAATAGAGTGCCGGGGTTCCCCATAGACACCATCCACACCCAAGAAACGGCAGGCCCAGAGGACAGTATGAGCTGCCGAGAGGCATCACTCAGGGGAAATCTGGTCTAGCACGAGAAACCAGGACTAGCAGGAGATAACAGGGGACTAGAGGCCAGGCCCGCGTGACTGGGCGGCTGGAGAACGCCCGCCCACTGGTCACAAACAGCCCGCTGCTGGTGCGACTGGGTGGCTGGTGCCCGCCTGCCTACCAGCGACCAATCGCCCGCTGGCTGCACGTGCAACTGGGTGGCTAGAGATCTCCCGCCCACCAGTGACAGCCCACCCGCTGACTGTGTGACTGGACAGCTGGAGACCGCCCGCCCGCCGGCGACCGGGAGTTGAAAACAAACAGAGACAGATCAGTCCCAGCCCACTCCCATTTGAACACCCTGGCAAGGAGCCTGGGGCCCGCCATAGCAGACAGGTGACATCACTGGAGCTCGGCCATCGCAATTCCTTCCAAGCAGAATTCACTTTAGCAGGCATAGTCTACCAACACAAAGGAGAGACAACAGATATATTAAACCAAAATAAATCTATAGAATAGAGCAGAAAAACAGCAATCAAATAGAGATGGAAAACAACGTGAACATCATGAAAAAACAAAGGAAAAAAATGTGTACAAACAATGCAGGACAACTTAATTTTACAGGAGGACCTAGAATCATCAGAAACAGGGATAGGGAAAAAAACTCAAGGCTTACCTAACTCAGATGGAAAGGGATATTAGAGAATACATGAATCAGCAAGTCCTAGCAATAAAAGTATATTTTGAAAATGAATTAAACAAATTCAAATGGCAAAGAACAAGCTTTACCAGGAGATAGAGATCTTAAAAAAAATCAAACAGTAATCCTAGAAATGCAGGAAACTATTAATTAAAACTCAAACGAGAATATTACAAATAGACTAGATCAAATAGAAGTCAGAACATCAGATAATGACGACAACGTTTATCAACTTGAAAAGAATATAGTCAACACAGAAAAGATGCTTAAGTCCCAAGAGCAGTCTATTCAAAAGATATGGGATGTCATAAAAAAAACAAATTTCACAGTCATCGGAATAGAAGAAGCCATAGAGATTCAAACCGAAAGAATGGACAACATATTAAATGAAATAATTCTAGAAAACTTCCCAGAGATGAAAGATGGAATGGATTGCCAAATCCTTGAAGCCTACAGGACCCCAAACATTCAAAACCATAATAGACCAACTCCAAGACATATAATTATGAAGATAGCCAAAATACAGAACAAGGAGAGAATATTAAAAGCTACGAGAGAAAGGAGGCGGATTACATTCAGGGGTAAACCAATTAGATTAACGACTGATTTTTCATCACAAACTTTGAAAGTGAGAAGATCCTGGAACAATGTATTTCAAACACTGAAAAATAATGAATTCCAACAAAGAATACTGTATCCAGCAAAATTAAGCTTCAGATTTGACAATAAAATTAAAATCTTTCACAATGAATAAAAACTAAAAGAATTCACACCCATAACACCAGCACTGCAAAGGATTTTGGGCAAAATACTACAAGAAGAAGAATTGAAAAATAGTGCCCCAAACTAACAGTGGGAGGTATCTCAGTAAAGGGGGAGGAAAATAACCAAAAAGTAAAAACTAGCCAAACTAAAATAAATAAATAAATTAACATGAATGGATGTACAAATCATATTTCAATTGTAACCTTAAATGTTAATGGCCTAAACTCACCATTCAAGAGACATAGGGTAGTAACCTGGATCAAAAAAACAAATCCAACAATATGCTGCTTTCAGGAGACTCATATGATAGGTAAAGACATACACAGGCTGAAAGTAAAAGGTTGGGAAAAATCATACCACTCACAGGGCACACGGAAGCAAGTAGGAGTGGCCAAACTCATATCAAATACAATCAACTTCAAACCTACGTTAATCAAAAGGGATAAAGAAGGACACTATATAACGTTAAAAGGAACCATCCACCAACATAACATAACAATTACCAATTTGTATGCAGCAAACAAATGAGCTGCCACACTCATAAAACAAACTCTTCTCAAGTTCAAGAGTCAAATAGACTACAACATAATAATCATAGGTGACGTCAACAGACCGCTCTCACCATTAGACACATCCTCTAGACAAAAACTGAATAAAGAAACTATAGAACTCAACAGCACAATCAATAACCTAGACTTAACCGACATATATAGAATATATCAACCATCATCAAGTGGATACACCTTCTTATCAGCAGCAGATGGATCCTACTCAAAGATAGACCATATATTAGGTCATAGGGCAACTCTTAGTAAATATAAAGGCGTGGAGATAATACCATGCACCATATCAGATCATAATGAAATGAAACTGGAAATCAATGATAAAAGAAGGAAGGAAAAATCCTACATCACATGGAAAATGAACAATATTCTACTGAATGATCAATGGGTTACAGAAGACATTAAGGAGGAGACAAAAAAATTCTTAGAGACAAATGACCATACAGACACAACCTACTGTAATCTATGGGACACAATGAAAGCAGTTTTAAGAGGAAAATTTATTTCTTGGAGTTCTTTCCTCAAAAAAAGAAAAAAAAACAACAACAAATAAATGAACTCACACTACACCTCAAAAACCTAGAAAAGGAAGAGCAAAACAACAGCAAATGTAGTAGACGACATTAAAATAAGAGCAGAAATCAACAAAATTGAAACAAAAAATCATTGAAAAAATTGATAAACTAAAAGTTGGTTCTTTGAAAAAATAAATAAGATTGACAGGCCCTTAGCCATGATAACGAAGAGAAGAAGAGAGAGAACTCAAATTATTAACATAGGGGGTGAAAAATGCAATACCACAACAGACACTACAGAAATATAGAAGATAATTAGAAAGTATTTTGAAACCCTATATTCCAATAAAATAGAAGATAGTGAAGATATCAATAAATTTCTTAAGTCATACGATCTGCCCAGATTGAGTCAGGAAGACACACACAATTTAAACAGACCAATGACAAAGGAAGAAATAGAAGAAGCCATCAAAAGATAACCAACGAAAAAAAGCCCTGGACCGGATGGGTAAACAGCGGAGTTCTACAAAACCTTCAAAGAAGAATTAATATTGATTCTTTTCAAGCTCTTTCAAGATTAGAAAAAGAAGGAGCTCTTTCAAATTCATTCTATGAGGCCAAAATCACCCTGATCTTGAAATCAGACTAAGACACTTCAAAGAAACAAAACTACAGACCAATATCTCTAATGAACTTGGATACAAAAATTCTCAATAAAATCCTGATGAATCGAATACAAAAGCATATCAAAAAAAATTGTGCACCATGATCAAGTAGGATTCACCCCTGGGATGCAAGGCTGGTTCAATATACGGAAATCAATAAATACTATTCACCACATCAATAGACTTAAAGACAAGAACCATATGATCATCTCGATAGATGCAGAAAAAAACATTTGACAAAGTACAGCATCCCTTTATGTTCAAAACACTAGAAAAACTAGGGATAACAGGAATTTACCTCAACATTGTAAAAGCTATATATGCTAAACCTCAGGCTAGCATCATCCTAAATGGAGAAAAACTGAAGGGATTGCCTCTAAAATCTGGAACAAGACAGGGATGCCCTCTATCACCACTTCTATTCAATTTAGTTCTTGAAATTCTAGCCAGAGCAATTAGACAATAGAAATTAAAGGCATAAAAATAGGAAAACAAGAACTTAAATTATCACTATTTGTGGATGACATGATAATATATATAACAGACCCAAAAGGGTCTACAAAGAAACTGCTAGAGATAATAAATGAATTAAGCAAAGTGGCAGGATATAAAATCAACACGCATAAATCAAAGGCATTTATGTATATCAGGAGCAAAACTTCTGATATGGAAAGGAGGAAAACCACTCCATTCACAATATCCTCAAAGAAAATAAGATACTTGGAAATCAACCTAACAAAAGAGGTGAAAGATTTATATAATGAAAACTACAGAATCCTAAAGAGAGAGATAGAAGAAGATCTTAGAAGATGGAAAAATGTACCCTGTTCATGGATAGGCAGAACTAACATCATCAAAATGGTGATATTACCCAAAGTTCTCTACAGGTTAAAATGGATGCCAATCAAAATCCCAACGGCATTTCTTGTAGAAATGATAAAGCAATCATGAAATTCATATGGAAAAACAAAAGACCCAGAATAGCAAAAGCAATTCTAAGCAGGAATTTGAATCTGGAGGTATAGCGATACCAGAGTTCAAACTGTACTACAAAGCAATAGTTATAAAAGCAGCGTGGTACTGGTACCAAAACAGGCAGGTGGAGCAGTGGTAGAGAATAGAGGACACAGAAATCAATCCACAAAATTACAACATTCTTATATATGATAAAGAGGCTAAAAGCATATTGGGAGATGGATAGCATCTTCAACAAATGGTGCTGGGAAAATTGGAAATCCATATGCACCAAAATGAAACTGAATCCCTTTCTCTCGCCATGCACAAAAGTTAACTCAAAATGGATCAAGGAGCTAGTGATGAAATCAGAGACACTGCATGTGATAGAAGAAAAAGATGGCTATGATCTACATACTGTGGGGTCGGGCTCCAAATTCATTAATAGGACACCCATAGCCCAAGAGTTAATAACAACAATAAACAAATGGGACTTACTTAAACTAAAACAGTTTTTTCTCTGCAAGAGAAACAATAAGAGAGGTAAATAGAGAGTCTACATCCTGGGAACAATTTTTTACCCCTCACACTTCAGATAGAGCTCTAATATCCAGAATATACAAAGAACTCAAAAAATTAAACAATAAGATAACAAATAACCCAATCAACAAATGGGCCAAGGACCTGAACAGACACTTCAGAGAGGAGGACATACAATCAATCAATAAGTACATAAAAAAATGCTCACCATCTGTATCAGTCAGAGAAATGCAAATAAAAACCACCCTAAGATACCATCTCACTCCAGTAAGATTAGCAGCCATTATGAAGTCAAACAACAATAAGTGTTGGCGAGGATGTGGAGAAAAGGGTACACTTGTACACTACTGGTGGTACTGAAAATTGATAAGGCCAATTTGTAAAGCAGTATGGAGATTTCTTGGAAAGCTGGGAATGAATGCACCATTTGACCCAGCTATCACCCTTCTCGGACTAGAGGGTCTTAACAGAGCGTACTATAGGGATACTGCCACATCAATGATCATAGCGCCACAATTCACAATAGCTAGACTGTGGAACCAACCTAGATGTCCTTCAATAGATGAATGGTTAAAAAACTGTGGCATCTATACACAATGGAGTATTACTCAGAACTAAAAAATGGCAAAATCATAGACTTTGCAAGGAAATGGATGGCATTAGAGCAGATTATGCTAAGCTAAGCTAACCAATCCTTAAAAAATGCCAAATGTCTTCTTTGATATAAAGAGAGCACCTAAGAACAGAACAGGGAGGAAGAGCATGAGAAAAAGATTAACATTAAACAAAGACGAGTGGGGGGATAGAAAGGGGGAGAGAAGGGAAAGCATATGGAAATGGTAGGAGACCCTCAATGTTACACAAAATTACATATAAGAGCTTGTGAGGGGAAATGGGGGGAAAACAATGGAGAGAATTGAACAACAGCAGATGAGGTAGAGAGGAAAGATGGGAGGGGAGGGGAGGGGGGATAGTAGGGGATAGAAAAGGTAGCAGAATACAACATCACTATTATGCCATTATGTACAAATGTGAATGTGTAACCAATGTGCTTCTACAATTCGTATTTGGGGAAAAATGGGAGTTCATAACCCAATTGAGTCAAATGTATGAAAGATAATATATCATGAGTTTTGTAATGTTTTGAACAATCAATAAAAATAAATAAATAAATAAAGGTTTAAAATTGAGTGGCAAGAAATCAGCTAAAAAAGTGTTGAGATGCATTCATTTTGCTAAGCAGAAACTTTGTTTTGTGTAGTTGTATCTATCACAAATTTATTTTACCAGAAAACTGGCTTTTGAAAATACACTTAATTGAGATTAAAGGATAATCCACCTACCTTCATGAAAAATTCATAGCATTTCCTATATTTTTCATATTTCAATTTTTGGTAAATATTTTGTCATGGACCAGGTCTAGTCTTAGGCTATTCTTTCAGAATACTGCCTCATCTGATAAGTTGGTACAATGTGTTAGATTGTTCTTTTCATCTTTTATTTAATAGTTTCTAGGTGATAATGTGTATTTTTCATTATCTTTATTTGGACATACATACCCAACGATATCTTTGCATTTTATGTTTTACTGGGAAGAGACTCATCAAAAGCTCTGTATTATATGTATCAACAATCAAACATTTAGAGCATGCAATTATTCTTAATTTTGCATGAAAATATCTTTGTACCATTTACTTATAAAAATTTAGAACTATTAATAATGTCCCTACTGTAATAAGTAACTAATTACCAGAAAAATTAAACAATTCACTTTATATCAATTATGAATATGAAAAGTACTAAAATAAGTATTTGGCAATTAATACATAATTGATAGAAATTGAAATCATAAGAAAGCCATTTAAAATGTCAGTGCATATGGTCCTTAAATAATAGGTTGTTCAAAAAAATTTCTCTAATTCATAAGATATAATATGCCATATTACAGCGTAACGTGATAAAAAACATTAAATTATCAATATTGATAATAAAGAATGATACCTTTTTTCTTAAATATGTTTATTTGATTTTCATTGTAAGATGTTAATTCTGGAAGACTTCAGAATTAAGAAAGTCTTGGTGTATATTATTTCTAACAGGCTAATCAAAGTACTTTTAAATATATATGTATATATATATATATATATATATATATATATATATATATATATATGTAATGCATATGCATGAATATAGACACATATGTATAATAAATGTATTGTAATATATCTATCAGGTGATTATAATTATTAAATTTTAAAAAAAAAATAGTGACTATAAAAAACAGTCTCAAATTTAAATTTCATAGCATACAACTGTTTGTAATGCCATGAGAGAAAAATAGATATGGAGGAAAAACGAAAAAGGAAGAGAGAGAAGGGGAAAAATGAGGAAGAAAGTGAGTAAAGAAGAGGGAGAGGCGTGTTCGATGTTAAGACAAAAGTGGAGCGGCTGGGTTTGTGATTCAGTGTTAACATGTTTGCCTAGTATGTGTGAGGAACTGGGTTCTATTCTCAGCACCACATACAAATAAAGAAAATGAAGATCCATCAACAACTTAAAAAATAAAAAATAAAAAACTAGAAATATTACTAAAATCCCAAGCATTTATGAATGTTAAATAATAAAATATATGTTACATAGCCTTATGTAATTTCTAGACTCCCCAAAAAAGTCATTAAATGTTGGATTATTAGTGCTATAACTAAAAATCCATTGCTCTTTCCTCTACATTCTGTGGCATTCTAGTGCTAAAATAAATTGTAGTATAACACCAAAAAAAAAAAAAATCCTAATATTTCTACAGTAACTGACCCAGTTTAACATCAATGCAAGTAGATTCCTATGGGACATGATATGTACTTTGAAGTTTATTTTTATTCAACACTGGTACATTTCTATTTCTTGAGTTTATGCACATTATAGGATATATATTTCATCCACACGTTCACAAATTTATAGGCATTTATTTCACCTTCAATCACTTCCTCCTTCAGAAAACATGTATTCCTCCGTTTCTGACTGGTCTTTTCTTGAAACTTCTTTCCAAACACATTATTTTCGATTTCCATTATCACATTTGAAGCAAAACTCACACACCCCTCATAATAAACCATAGCCCTAATATTACCATTAGATGTACAACTGGTTGGAATGAATGATTGTATATCAATATAAGATTTCTTACTTAGTTTCAGATATCAATTCAATCCATTATTTAAAGTGGAACCAGTTATATTATTTATTCACAATGTGGTATTTTCATGCATTATCTCTATATTCATAGACACAGGGTACACCTCTTTGTACCCCCAACACTAATTTATACGTCTTCAAAATATTGCTCCCAGAAATGTTGGAAGAAATACCCATGTCACCTGATCTACATATGCATTTTATCACTGAAATATTCTGGACACAAAAAGCAAAGGTCACACTTATGATTGTATCAAAGCTAAATGAAAAGTGAACATGGATTACTAAAAACATCCATGTCCAGGTTGCCTAATGCTCTCAAATGAAAATCCTATTGGTAACTACAAATTAGTTTCTTCCAAAGATTATATATTCAAACTCAACCCTGTTGAAAATGTCTAATCCTCTCACTCACTTTATACTTTGCCTGTTTTTGTAATGTCTCTATTGGTATCTGCTTTTCCACAGTTCATCATTGTGACTAAATCTTCACATGTTCTGAAACTTACATTCACACTCTAATCGAAATCCTATTGCTAAAGAACTTTTGGTCCAAATCCTATATTCACTCTTCTTCTTAAAACCTACCTACTATCTTCCTAATCCTACCGACTATCACTTTTTGACTGGAGGTTCTCTTCTACATTCAATCATCCAGTTACAAGGTCTTATGCCATTGTATATCGATTTCTCTGAGACATTTTTGCAGAATGTAATTCAACGATAGGTATCCCAATCAAGGGCCCAATGATTTCTGGGCTTCAAATCTTACTTAGATTTCTGTTTATGTACATATATTTCACGTCTGTATTCTAATAAATATCACAGGTTCCAATAACATTATTCATCCAGCAGAATGGTTCCTAACCGAAAATGAAAATGTTATTAACCGTAACCATACACTGTTCCCTCAATCTAACTTTACAGAAGAGCAGTGACAGTGTTGGTCTTACAATACAGGAATGCATGGGATCTTCCACCTGCTGAGAACCTCAAAGGTACATGCAGAAATGATCCCTGGAGAAGATGTAGGCAGCGATGAAGGACCTGAGAGAGCAAAAGTCATCTCAATGGCAAACAACCTGGTAGAATTAAGGAATGTGTCTGAATCAGCCTCATTCTTCTTAATACAGAGAAGATAGACCAAACCATGCCTGTGTGGAGAGCTGTTCCCTGGTCCCTATGTTTGATATACGATTCGAACTTGTGAAAGTGTCACAGGATGTAGGGGCATCCTCCATCTCATGGGAACCTTGGAGGCAAATGTTAGGACAACGTGGTTTCCAAGGCAGTGACCTCATTCAGTTCCTCAAGGAAGTGACTTCACCTCACTTCCTTGGTGATGGAAGTCTCTGAACTTGGGATCCAGGAAGCCAGGCACCCAGAGCCATAACCCATCCAAGTCCCAGTGGTCTAACTTGTTTGGATTTACGAAGGACAGAGTCAATATTTCTTGGTACCTACTGATTTGAGGATGGCCAAATGCCAGGAAACCTCTGAAGAGGGTCCTATCCTGATAAAGCAGGTAGTGGATCACCGCTGGCTCCTGACTACTTCACAGAGTTGGCAAAGTAGAGCAGATCTGAGACAGGACAGGCCATTTTGGGAGAACATAGTATGGCCCACCAGTCAGAGGACACTCCGGATATGACAGACCTACTTGGGGGAAGGAGGTGCCTTTGCGGGTGTGGGTGTGGGTTTGTGGTTTTGTCTCATGTTCTGAGAATACGAAAGAAAGGCGGTTTGATTGGATTGTAGTGAACTGTTTCTAGTAAGTCGTTTGACAAGGCGAGTCTTTCTATGTCTGTGTATCCCACTGTGTCCATGGTTGTCGACATTAGAAAAGAGAATGCATCAGTTGATGTGTTCTGTCTAGTAGAAAGCTTCGCAGCATTCATCCTGCCCAATTGATGAATGGACTGCGGCTTGCCTCATGGATGGGCAACACCTACTATCTGCCTAAGTTCCTGTTTTCTTCCTGAATTCTGGCCACTCTCCCGAATAGGCACATAGTTTTGTGTTTAAGATATGTACCACCTCAAGCTCTGTTAAATGGCCATGTACTTGACAGCTGAAGGGAATGGGAGAATATCAGAAAACTCAGATATCAGTGTGACCAGGAAAGTCTCAGTGGAGAAACCCTGCTATGGGCCATTCTCTTACTATGTATCTGTTTCCCTGAATGTCAGGAAGTTCTTTGCCTCAGGCCACCCTCATGTGAAGCCTGAAAAAAAGAGTTTTCAAATGAAAATGAATGGGCATCACCTGTGGCTCTTTGCTTAATTTCTTTGCAAAGGGATGTGTCTGAATCACCCTTTGGCCCTGTGTGCGGTTGTGGCTTAGATTCTCAGCCCCTGATGGATCTAAAGAAAGATCCGATGTGTGCATCCAAAACCAAAATTTCAAAAAGATCAGTTATGATGGATGAAGTCTCTTGCCTTTCTTTGTTAGGTTCCTGAACTACATCAAGTGAGAAAAGGGATCCTTTGGTTCAAATAAATTTTTGAAAGCCCTGAAGAAGTGCTTGGGTTTTCTTATGACTCCAATTCACATAAAGAATCTATACCTGACAGTCAGTAGGCCTCAAATTGGAGAAGCAGATCAGTATTAACTGCGGTCTTATTTTATCACTCCTGGTTCACATGCAGGGTGTCCAGGCCACCATGACTTTAGGCAAATGAGCGGCAAGGGAGCTTATTTTGGACACTAACCCATACCCTACTAGACTCTGACTAGTAATCCTAACATGATGGAGAATAATAACCACAACAGAATAGAAATACAAGAAGTTTTGAGGATTCATGTTGTATAGTTGTACTTGCCTTTTGCATTATATAGGGTAGGAGTTATAAATTTAGTCAATTTTTAATTTAAACAGTTCTCCATGTGTTTTTAAAGTTCACAACCATGTGAATTCCTCTCTCCCTTTCTCTGTAGCCTATTCAGAACATGTATTTTTATATGCACATTTAGAATCCTACCTGGTATCACATGTACATTCTTGAGAGGTTGCTGACTTAGCAGATACAAATTGTCAGAAGAGATCACTCCTCTGAATGCTGTTGGAAGTGAAAATTCAAACTATGGGTGACTTCCTAGTTGAACAACATTATACATAAATCCACGTTTAGTAAAATTAATATTTTTGGCTCTGTGGATTATATATATTTCATGATATATATATATATATTGCTACATTTTAATGTCTGTTTGAGTGTGTGTGTGTGTGTGTGTGTGTGTATAGATAGATAGATAGATAGATAGATATACACTCTCCAGATTTTTGAAAATATGAAACATATGTGTCTTATTATATACTCCCTAAATTCATTCATGTACATGTATGTGGATTTATAATCAACTTTTCACAAGATTATTTTCAAAAATATTCATCCACCTGAAATACATATTTGTTTCCTAGTACTAAAAACAAACTTCAGTGAATGGTGCATACAAATCCAAATATTTCTACAGTAACTGTCCCAGTTTAACATCAATGCTTGTAGATTCCTATGGGACATGATGTGTATTTTGACGTTCATTTTTTAACAAAACTGGTACATTATTATTTCTTCAGTTTATGCACATCATAGGATATATATTTCATTAACAAGTTCACAAATTTATAGGCATTTGTTTCGCTTTCAATAACTTCCTTATTCAAAACTCTTGTATTCCTCCAGGTTTCTTGTCTGGTCTCTTCATGAGACTTCTTTCCAAACTCATTATTTCTGAAATCCATAATCACCTTTGAAACAAAATTCACACACTCTTTATGATAATCCATAAGCCTAATATTAAAATAAGATGGATACCTGGTTGGATTGAATGATTGCATATCAATATAAGATTTCCTGTATATTTTCAGATATCAATTCAATCCATTATTTAAATTTAGAACTTGTTACATTGTTTAATCAAAGTTTTGTCTATTCATGCATTATCTCTATATTCCTAGACACAGGGTACACCCATTTGTAACGCCAGTACTAATTTATATATCTTCAAAATATTGCTCCCAGAAACGGTGGAATAAATACTTATGTCATCTGATCTACATATACATTTTATCACAGTAATTTTCTGGACACAAAAAGCAAAGTTCACACTTATGATTTTACCAAAGCCTTAATGGAAAGTGAGTATGCATTACTAAAAACATCCATGTCCAGGTTGCCTAACGCTCTCAAATGTGAATCCTATTGGTCACTACATATTTGTTTCTTCCTAAGATTATATATTTTACCTCAAGCCTGTTGAAAATGTCTAATCCTATCAATCACTTTATCATTTGCCTGATTTACTAATGTCTCTATTAATATCTGCTTTCCTACATATTTTCCACAGTTTATCATTGTGACTGACTCTTCACATGTGCTCACATTTTCATTCACTCTCTACCCGAAACCCTATTGCTAAAGAACTTTTGGTTTAAATCCTACACTCTCTCTGCTTTCTAAACCTACTGACTATCTTTCAAATAATACCGAGTATCCCTTTTTGACTAGAAGTTCTCTTCGACATTCCATCATCCAAGGTACAAGGTCCTATGCCATTGTACATCGATTTATCTGAGACATCTCTGCAGAACATAATTCAAAGCTAAGTATCCCAATCAAGGGCCCAATACCCTTTTGGGCTTCAAATCTTACCTAGATTTCTGTTTTCATTCTAATATTTCACTTTTACATTCTTGTAAATATTACAGGTTCCCAATACAATTATTCATCCTGCAGAATGATTCTTAACCCAAATCGAACCTTTTATTAACCCTAACCATACACTCTTCCCTCAATCTAAGTTTACAGAAGAGCAGGGACAGAGTTGTTTTTACAATACAGGAATGTAGGTCATCTTAAACCTGCTGAGAACCTCAAAGGTCCATGCAGAAATGATACCTGGAGAAGATGCAGGCAGCTATGAAGGAGTTGAGAGAGCAAAAGTCACCTTGCATGGCAAACCACCTGGTCAGGATGAAGGGTCGTGTCTGAATCAGTCTCTCTATTCTAAATGTAGAGAAGGTGGACCAAACCAGGCCTTTGTTGAGAGATGTTCCCGGGTGCCTATGGTTGATATACCATTCTAACTTGCGAAAGTGTCACAGGAAGTAGGGGCAGCCTCTATCTCATGGGACCCTTGGAACCAACTGTTAGGACAAAGTGGTTGCCAAGGGAGTGAACTCATTCAGTTCTTGAAGGAAGTGTCCTACCTCACTTCCTTGGTATTGGAACTCTCTGAAATTGGGATCCAAGATGCCAGACACCCAGAGCCAGTCCCAGTCCCACTCCCACTGGGCTCAGTTGTTTGGATTTACCAAGGACAGAGTCAGTCTTTCTTGGTACCTACTGCTGAGAGAATGGCCAAATGCCAGGACAGATATGAAGAGGGTCTTTCCTGAGAAAGCAGGTAGTGGCTCACCACTGGATCCTGACAACTTCACAGAGTTGGCCAAGGCAACCAGAACTGAGACAGGACTGGCCATTTCGGGGAACATAGTTTGGCTCAACAGACAGAGGACACACTGGAGAGTCAGAGACTTACTTGTGGGAAGGAGATGCCTTTGTGGGTGTGGGTGTGAGTTTGTGGTTTTGTCTCATGTTCTGAAAATAGGTAGGAAAGGTGGTTTGTTTGGTTTGGAATGGACTGTTTCTAGTAAATCGTTTGACAAGGTGAGTGATTCTAGTTCGGTGTATCCCACTGTGTACGTGGTTTTGGACATTAAAAAACAGAATGCACCAATGGATGCATCCTGTCTAGTAGAAAGCTTCCCAGCATTCATCCTGCTCAACTGATGGATGGACTGCGGTGTGTCTTATGGATGGGGAACACCTACTATCTTCCTAAGTTCCTGTTTTCTTCCTGAATTCTGGCCACTCTCCAGAATAGGCTCATGGTTTTGTGTCCAAGGTATATACCACCTCCAAGCTCTGTGCCATGGCCATGTACTGGACAGCTGAATGGAATGGGAGAATCACAGAAAACTCAGATATCAGTGTGACCAGGAAAGTCTCAGTGGAGAAATCCTGCTTTGGCCATTCTCTTACCTATATTTCTGTTGCCCTGAATGTCAGGAAGTTCTTTCCCTCAGCCCACCCCTTTGTTAAGCCTGAAGAAAACAGTTTTCAAATGGAAATGAAAGGGCATCACCTGTGGCTCTTTGCTTAATTTCTTTGTAAAGGGATGTGTCTGAATCAGCCTCTTGGCCCTGTGTGCGGTTGTGGCTTAGATTCTCAGCACCTCATGGATCTAAAGAAAGATCCCATGTGTGCATCCATAACCAAAATGGCAAAAAGATCTGTTATGGTGAATGAAGTCTCTTGCGTTCCTTGGTTAGGTTTCTGACCTACATCAAGTGAGAATAGGAATCCTTTGGTTCAAATGAATTCTTCAATGCCCTGAAGAAGTGGTTGTGTTTTCTCATGACTCCAAATCACATAAAGAATTGTTACCTGACACTCAGTAGGCCTCAAATTGGAGAAGCAGAGCTGTATTAACTGCAGTCCTATTTTATCACTCCTGGTTCACATGCAGGGTGTCCAGGCCACCATGACTTTAGGCAAATGAGGGGCAAGGGAGCTTATTTTGGACACTAACCCATACCCTACTAGACTCTGACTACTAATCCTAATATGATGGAGATTAATAACCCAAACAAAATAGAAATACAAGCAGTTCAGAGGAGTCATGTTGTATAGTTGGACTTGCCTTTTGCATTATATAGGGTAGGAGTTATAAATCTAGTCAATTTTTAATTAAAATAGTTCTCCATGTGTTTTTAAAGTTAACAAATATGTGAATTCCTCTCTCCCTTTTTGTGTAGCCTATTCAGCACATGTATTTTTATATGCACATATAGAATCCTACCTGGTATCACATGTTCATACTTGAGAGGTTTCTGACTTGGCAGATACTGCCGCGGTCCGGTTGGAGCAAAATAACCGGGGGGTTGGGGTTATGAATAACATGTGTATGTTGATATATCAGGAGTGGAAGCCATTTATTGTAGGACAATAGAGGTATTTATACATTCCACCCAGGTTATCTAATTAACATAAACTAGATACTGCAGTCAACCAATCAGGAATCTCCACACTTAATGGCTCGCTTTTGTTACATCTCAAACCACTCCCTCTGGCATTTTGCCAGGCATCATCCAGACTTGTTTACACACTCTAACATTCCCCTGGCAAAATGCCAGGTGTTATTTTGACATGTTTACAGACTCTAACATTTCCCCCTTTTATTTAATTTAAATAAAGACCACAGTGGTTTTTACAGAAACACCATAAATAAACTGCTACAAACAGAAAGGGAGGATACAAAATGTCACAATACAAGCCAATTGATGAAGCACTTGGAGAAATAATACCAGCAATGACACTGTTAGCAAAGACACCGAGTTAAAATTTGTTATAGATTACAGTTTGTTGTCTCAGTCCAGGTAAAGCAGTGTCTCAATAGATTAACTCACAGTTCAGGTAAACCACAGTCCAGGTATGTTCTGCAGGCAGCTAGCTTAAATCACAGTCCTGGTAAGTTCTGCAGGCAGCTAGCTTAAATCACAGTCCATGTAAATTCTGCAGGCAGCTAGCTTAAATCACAGCCCAGGAAAGTTCTGAAGGCAGCTAGCTTGATCCAAATTCTCCTCCGTTTCTCAGCCGAAGTCTCCTCCGGTTTTCAGCAACACTGGAAATTCTTCCACCCTTGTCCTCACCGGCACTGGGATGAAGGCAGGAACTCCTACCACTGGCTAAAGAAAATCCTATAGTATTCCACCAGGTGCTAAGAAAACAACCTTCTGAAAAATTTAGTACATTATCTCAAGGTTTTTTACATTTGAAAAAAGCCTTAATAGTGCTTATTATTTATTATCTTCCGGGTGTGGGAGAACCATTGTAGCTTATTTATTGGCATTGAAAATGACCAAACATCAGGGAGCCAGTAGCATCTATGGCTGGCTGTAGCATCCTGGGCAGCCACAGATGGCCCTGGGGAGTGTCCAGGACTCAAACTGCCACGGGGCCCCGCTCCCCAGGCTGGGGGCGGGGAATTGCCGGCTGCCACTGCTTGAAAAGCCCTTGCTGCACAGTGACTGGCTTGAGCATGTGGCAGCCGAGGCGCCTATTCACACACACTCCGGAAACGAAAAGTATTCAGTAACAGCCTTTTGCTGAAACTTTTTTCCTGATAATCCTTCTTCTTCTTAACTTTCTTTTTCTTTCTGATTAGACTTCCTGGGCTTCCATCAACACATGCCCTAATTGCACTTGTTTCCACTGGGGTGCCTCTTTCCATTATCAATTTACTTCTCACCCCTTCCTTATTTTCATCACAAAGACAATACAATACACTGAGATAAAACAAGACACAATCATACTGTATCAATCTTCTCCATTTTTTGAAATGACCGTTTTTCCTCTCCCCCTATCTGCCTAGGGATGAGCAGATTTGCTCCCATCCTATCTATGGATGGGCAGCTTTTATTCGTCACTTACCCCCAAGTGTCCCAGGGCTCCCTGTATGGGCCACCATCTGCAGCAGTCCCACTGCAGCAAAATAACCGGGGCAGGGGGTGATGAATAACTAGTGTATGTTGATACAGTAGGAAAGGCGTGATAGGTAGGAAAGGCTATTTGTTTGGTATTGAGTGGACTGTTTCTAGTAAGTTGTTTGACAAGGCAAGTGTTTCTATATCTGTGTATCCCACTGTATCTCTGGTTGTAGACATTAGAAAAGATAATGCATCAATGGATTTGTCCTCTCCAGGAGAAAGTTTAACAGCATTCATCCTGCCCAATTTATGAAAGGACTGTGGCTTGCCTTATGGATGGGCAACACCTACAATATTCCTAAGTTCCTGTACTCTTCCTGAATTCTGGCCACTCTCCACAACAGGCTCATGGTTTTGAGTCCAAGATATGTACCACCTCCAAGCTCTGTGACATGGCCATGTACTGGATAGCTGAAGGGAATGGCGAGCATCTCAGAAAACTCAGATAACAGTGTGACCAGTAAAATCTCAGTGGAGAAACCCTGCTTTGGGCCTTTTCTTACATAATGTTCTGTTGCCCTGAATGTCAGGAAGGTCTTTGCCTCAGGCCAACCCTTTGTGAAGCCTGAAGAAAACAGTTTTCAAATGGAAATGAATGGGCATCACCTGTGGCTCTTTGCTTAATTTCTTCCAAAAGGGATGTGTCTGAATCAGCCTCTTGGCCCTGTGTGAGGCTGTGGCTTAGATTCTCAGCACCTGATGGATCTAAAGAAACATTCCTTTTGTGCTTCCAAAACCAAAATGGCCAAAAGGGCAGTCATTGTGGTTGAAGTCCCTCGCCTTCCTCTGTAAGGTTTCTGACCTACATCAAGTGAGAAGAGGGATCCATTGGGTCAAATGAGTTCTTCAAAACCCTGCAGAGGCTAGCCCGTAATTGCTTGGGTTTTCTCATGACTCCAATTCACATAAAAAATCTATACCAAACAGTCAGTAGGCCTCATATTGGAGAAGCTGGGCAGTACAAATGGCAGGCATATTTGATCACTACTGGTTCACAGGAAGGGTGTCCAGGCCACCCTGATTTTAGGCAAATGAGGGGTAAGGGAGCTTATTTTGGACACTGTCGTGAGCTTTGCCCCTCATGGAAAACCCCAGCCAGAGGTTATGATGAGTGTCTATATGGAAGAAGATGAGGGCCATGTGGGAGTGTTTTGGTTTTAATTGTGGTCATTTGTGTGGTGGTTGAAATAGATGACTGGGTCCACCTGGGCTTGAAGTCTGGTGTGATTCCCCTTACAGACTGAGTTCTGAAACTGACCTCAGAGAAATATTGCCATGAGTTCTCTTGGGATTTTAGGAGGCCACGCATTAGAGTCGCCCTTGGAAACTGAGATCAAGTCCCAGGGTGGCTTTCCACAGAGCATCGGGAATCTCAGCCAGGATATCACATGATTTTATTATGAAAGACTTGGCAGCCATAGATGAGATTCAAAACAAACATGGACCTCACACTCTAGACCTCAATGGGCCTGGGTTCATGTGATCTTTTGGCCACTCTTTGGGAAGCCTTGACTGTGAGAATTCTCCAGAGCTTTCATTGAAATGAGCTTCCATACCATTTAATGGTTCTTGAAAGAATTGAAACCTACAGTGCCTCCAACTTCATCCGTGAAAAATGCTAGATAAATACCAAGAAATTTTTGAAATTCCCATAACCAGGTGTCAGAGGAGAACATTTGGATGTCCTGTTGCTGATCAGGAGTGTTCCAGACAGTGGTTTGATTGACTGGGTTTCATGAAAATGGTGTAGAACTGAAATGCCAGTATGTTGGAGCCTGCTGAGTATTGGGCCCAGAACTGTGGTGTGCAGGTGTGGGATAAAACATTTGTGTTGGGGCCATTTGGATCTACCATTGACTTCCAAATGGCTTGTGACTGACATGGTGCAGCCAGCAGACCCTTATATGTAAAGGCATCTTGTTATATGGAGAGGTTTCAGGGCAATGTTACGAATCAGGTTGCTATCTTCAAGTGGGCAAGCTATGTGGGATAGAATCCTGGTTGGTGCATTCTCTTGCAGACTCTGACCGACCACACGTGACAGAACTACCTTCAGCACTGTGTCCCAGTTGAACTTCTTGTATTTCGTAGAGCAAATACCAAACTCCCAGTGCAGCAGCAAGAAACACCATGAATAGTGGAGGATGACTAAATGGGTACACAGTCCACACAGGGAGACACTTAGCCTTCAGTGGCCACAGTTTACCTACAAAGAGAGAATTCAGCACTTTGCCTCATTTTCATTGGAAAATGAGAAACCAATTTCTTCAGGTCACATAGATGCAGAGCCAGCTTTGATGGTCTCACAACAAAGGAAGCTAAAGCTCCTGAAAACAACATATATTTCAAGTGCCCAACCTCAGAGGCAGTTTCTCAAAAAGTCGTTAGGCCAGCAGAGCTCCATGTTTGTGGAGTGTTTACCTGTTAGACAAGGATGCAAGAAAAGACCACTGACTCCAATTAAAATCAAATTAAACTAAGCTTATTATTTTCACCAGCCAGGCTAACTATCTCCAGGCTAACAGCAACCCCAACTTACCTACAGCCCAGCTTTAAAGCCCAGAAAGTTACACAAAAGGGGGGTTAGAGATAACAGAACTCGGACAAGCATCACACTAATGGTAGTTTATATATATATATATATATATATATATATATATATATATATATATATATATATATTTTTTTTTTTTTTTTTTTTTCTTTGCTGGCCCCAACATCAGAATTTGTGAGGACCATTAGACCCTCAGAGATGGTCATTGTCTGTCCAGGGAAGGCCAATATTTATGATGTGTCGCTAATGTTTCACAGAGTGCTGCTATCTGGTCAGAGAGCCAGACATGGGTGAGTTCAAGGCATGGGCAGGCATTCCAAGCAGGTTCAGAATTTGCAGTAATTTATAGTAAAGCCAAAATTATCTTATCATGGCTTTGTGGCAAGATGGCTCCCAATTTTAATAAAAGATCAGGTTGGGCCTATCATTCCCCCCTTTTCTTATGTGTTCCTTTCAAATCTTTGATAGATTAAGGGAAGTGCACTGAGGAAATTTAAATCCCTCAGGTAACAGTCTCCAAATTTCTAGAACTCACCCAAAACGGGTCTCCCTGATTTTACCTGACTTAATTAATTACGTATATTGATAGTCTATTTATTTTTGGCTCCATTGTTGTAAGAAGGGAGGCCTCACGCATTTTGGATTCTTCTGCGCTGAGAGAGGGTGACGTAAGGGTCATGGCATGAGGGACATGAGTTGCCTTTTAGAATTTAGTTGAGGGACATGAGTTGCCTTTTAGATTTCAGCTTGGTTTGAAGTCTGGTTGGGGAAGAACAGGTTGTAAAGTCATCTGGGAATGGGTTCTTCTATGAGAGTAACAAAAACCATGAGTAATGAATAAATGTTGCAGCAGCTGGAACATGTCACCGTATAGAAGTTCCCTCACCATTCTTTAATATCCTCAGTTATCAGGACTGTCAACTTAATATTTAATTTTTTGTTTTACAGTTGTCCCTCCCCATAAGATACAGTTTATTAATTTAATGTCATCTGATCTTGCAAAATCCTTTTTCTAGTATGACCTCTGTGTCTAATAGAGAAACCTTTAATTCTGTTACTCAGGGCTGGATAATCGTACTAGCAAACACCAAGCCTACCTCTGTAGGTTAGGAATATCTGTAGGCCCTAAACTAAATTTTCTGCCTCTGGCAGCTCCTCTTAATAGTCTCTTTTTATAGTTATCAGGCATTCCTGTCTGAGAATCCTTCTTTGTAACCTCCAGTCTTACTTATTTTGGGAGGCTAACATAAAGTGTATACCTTAAAATATTAATATTTGTTTTCTTGGCCGATTCATTTAACTTTAATTTTAAATCCTAATCTTAAACATCCAGCAAATAAATTTTAACAGCCTTATATTGAGAGTACTGGGCTTTAATATCTATAACTTAATTATTATTTATCTTTTCATTAATTGGGATATGTATTATTCTGTCTGTCTTGTAGGTGATGACTTATTATCTTAAATTAACCCATGTTGTGTTATTAAAGCAACACTTCTGTAAAAGACTAACAGGGAATCTTTAGATCACTTATAAGCAAATTAAAAATAAAATTTTTTAACAAGAGTGAAAATACTTAGTTTCTGTAATAGCTACCCTGAATTTTTTGGCTGAGTTATACATTATATGCCCTGTTTGAGATCCTAGTAATCTTCACAGAAAAACAAAAGAACTTTTGAACATAACTTTAAATGAAATAAAATCTGACCTACTCCTTTTGTAGTCATTCTCACATGTAGTAAGATGGGACACAGAGCCTTATCTCAGGTAAGGCAGGCCTCTTTATAAATATTAAGTGTTTTAGTTCTAAAGCTGATCATTGTTTTTTAAATATCATTTTACAAAGTTTACATAAATTGTTTGAGGTCACATGAACATTATCTAACATCATATGACATCACATTTAAAACATGGATTAAAGAAAGGCTGAAAGATTTTAACCTTTACATATATTAGGCTCTGATTAACTTAAAAATACATTTAAATTGTTCCCCAATGAAAAAAGTAACATAAAACTTTACATATCTTATTGATAACAGGTAAATAAATCCCCAGTACATTTTTTTTACCATACAACTTCAGAATACCAGCTTGATATAATGCTCTTTAAATGTTTCTAACTTACAGACTTGTATACCTGGAAGATATGAGCACATTAATAGCATCAAAATTACATTGATATTTCTAGATTAACCAAGTTTAGCTTTTAAAGAAATGGCAGTAGAGTGCTCTAAAATAACAGTTCTTATTTAATCAGTTGTTTAATTTTTATGGTTGCTTGCTCTAGAAAAAATAAAACTTAATAAACACAATGTTATGGGTAAACTTATGTTTTCAGAAATTTTTGTCTCTTTAACACATGACTGATTTTTACAATCTGATACAGACCTTAGTAAATCAATCGGGTATCTAACAAATGTACTCAAGAATGAGAAATTCCACATCAAATTTACTTTACTTATTTATTAAAATATTAGACAAATGTATTGAAGAGTGTAAACCATTTTTTTGTTGAAGGAAAAGTCCTAGAATCAAGGCATTTTAGACATTTTGTAGATATTAATATTTTATTAGATTTTTGAACACCTATAAAAACTTGTAAGCTTAAATTTAAAAACATTTATTTTTATCTGTTTATCCAATTTAAATTGAACAATTTTAATCACGTGAATTAAAGATCTTTGGATCCACTTTTTTAAATTAATTTTTATTGTAGGTTGTTCAAAAAATTACATAGTTCTTGATATATTATATTTCACACTTGATTCAAGTGGGATATGAACTCCCGTTTTTACCCCATATACAGATTGCAGAATCACATCAGTTGCACAACCATTCATTTACATATTGCCATTCTGGTGTCTGTTGTATTCTGCTGCCTTTCCTATCCTCTACTATCCCCACTCCCCCATCCCCTCCCCTCTTCTCTCTCTACCCCCTCTACTGTAATTCATTTCTCCCCCCTCATATTTTTCCTCCTTTCCCCTCACTTCCTCTTGTATGTAATTTTGTATACCCCTGAGGGTCTCCTTCCATTTACAGGAAATTTCCCTTCTCTCTCCCTTTCCCACCCACCTCTCATCCCTGTTTAATGTTAATCTTCTTCTCATGCTCTTCGTCCCTACTCTGTTCTTAGTTACTCTCCTTATATCAAAGAAGACATTTGCCATTTGTTTTTGAGGGATTGGCTAGCTTCACTTAGCATAATCTGCTCTAATGCCATCCATTTCTCTCCAAATTCTATGATTTTGTCATTTCTTAATGCAGAGTAATACTCCATTGTGTAAAAATGCCACATATTTTTTATCCATTCGTCTATTGAATGGCATCTAGGTTTTGCTTCCACAGTCTTGCTATTGTGAATTGTGCTGCTATGAACATGGATGTAGCAGTGTCCCTATAGTGTGCTCTTTTTAGGTCTTTAGGGAATAGACCGAGTAGGGGAATAGCTGGATCAAATGGTGGTTTTATTCCCAGCTTTCCAAGAAATCTCCATACTGCTTTCCAAATTGGCCGGACCAATTTGCAGTCCCACCAGCAATGTACAAGAGTACCCTTTTCCCAACATCCTCGCCAGCACTTGTTGGTGTTTGACTTCCTAATGGCTGCTAATCTTACTGGAGTGAGATGGTATCTTAGGGTGGTTTTGATTTGCATTTCTCTGACTGCTAGAGATGGTGAGCATTTTTTCATATACTTGTTGATTGATTGTATGTCCTCCTCTGAGAAATTTCTATTCAGGCCCTTGGCCCATTTGTTGAATGGGTTATTTGTTATCTTATTGTCTAATTTTTTGAGTTCTTTGTATATTCTGGATATTAGGGCTCTGTGTGAAGTGTGAGGAGTAAAGATTTGTTCCCAGGACGTAGGATCCCTATTTACCTCTCTTATTCTTTCTTTTGCTGAGAAAAAACTTTTTAGTTTGAGTAAGTCCCATTTGTTGATTCTAGTTATTAACACTTGTGCTATGGGTGTCCTATTGAGGAATTTGGAGCCCAACCCCACAGTATGTAGATCATAGCCAACTTTTTCTTCTATCAGACGCCATGTCTCTGATTTGATATCAAGTTCCTTGATCCACTTTGAGTTAACTTTTGTGCATGGCAAGAGAAAGGGATTCAGTTTCATTTTGTTGCATATGGATTTCCAGTTTTCCCAACACCATTTGTTGAAGATGCTATCCTTCTTCAATTGCATGCTTTTAGCCCCTTTATCGAATATAAGATAGTTGTAGTTTTGTGGATTGGTTTCTGTGTCCTCTATTCTGTACCATTGGTCCACCCACCTGTTTTGGTACCAGTACCCTGCTGTTTTTGTTACTATTGCTCTATAGTATAGTTTGAAGTCTGGTATAGCTATCCCGCCTGATTCACACTTCCTGCTTAGCATTGTTTTTGCTATTCTGGGTCTTTTATTTTTCCATATGAATTTCATGATTGCTTTCTCTATTTCTACAAGAAATGCCGTTGGGATTTTGATTGGCATTGCATTAAACCTATAGAGAACTTTTGGTAATATCGCCATTTTGATGATGTTAGTTCTACCTATCCATGAACAGGGTATATTTTTCCATCTTCTAAGATCTTCTTATATTTCTCTCTTTAGGTTTCTGTAGTTTTCATTGTATAAGTCTTTCACCTCTTTTGTTAGGTTGATTCCCAAGTATTTTATTTTATTTGAGGATATTGTGAATGGGGTGGTTGTCCTCATTTCCATTTCAGAGGATTTGTGGCTCATATACAGGAATGTCTTTGATTTATGTGTGTTGATATTATATCCTGCCACTTTGCTGAATTCATTTATTAGCTCTAGTAGTTTCTTTGTAGACCCTTTTGGGTCTGCTAGGTATAGAATCATGTCATCTGCAAATAGTGATAATTTGAGTTCTTTTCCTATTTTTATGCCTTTAATTTTTTTCGTCTGTCTAATTGCTCTGGCCAGTGATTCGAGAACTATGTTGAACCGAAGTGGTGAGAGAGGGCATCCCTTAAAATTTGTTTTTATGAGTGCTTTTTTTATTATGAGCGCTCCTTATATATGTTAATTTCTGTATCATATATATGATTAAGAATATATATATATATATAGACATACAACAAATAACAAAAGTGTGCACACATAATAATAGTAAAGGCCTTGTAGCTTTTAGCAGGTGAAATCTCCATTGCCATGTTTTAAAAACTCCACAGTTGGTCAAAGATAGAACTGATCAGAAAAACATTAACCTAGGTCTGTAGGATCAAAATTATGAGTTAGAAAAATTAAAGGATCTAAGGAAAAAAATAAGAGTCCTAGAAAAAATAACTGACCAGTAATTAGTAAATACCATACTATTTACTTTTTTTTTTCCTTAAGCCTCATATCAGTCTCCTACTGATCTTGCAGGCTTCTTTCATTTGCATTTCAATCTAAGTCCTGGCTGAGGTCTGGAAGGAGCAGGAAAAAACTGCTATTCTGAGCAGACACCTCAGGCCTAATGCATTTTAACCATAATTTTCCAGATAGGATGTTGAAAATTTTGATACAAGCTTAAGACAAAATTTACAAAATTTTATATCTTTACATCTTGTGTTGTCAACAGATACCATACTATGATTTACTATCCTTGTCCAAATTAATGCACTGGTACACACAGTGACATTTTCCCAGGCTACCCAATTAAAAATTGGTGAAAAAAAAAGACTGAATGATTGGAAAATTTCTTGCCAACTTGGAAGTAGAGTTCTTTAGTTTTCCATCCTAAGTATTTAAGTTCTCTGGCATGAATTATCTGAAATCATAAACTAAACAATTATCTCAATCTGACTTTTAACGGCAAGATTCTGCAATGCTTCAAAAACCCAATAAGCTACCAGATTGTTACAATAAAACATCATCATTTAGACACACATTCAGGTAAAATCATTCCCAAGAAACAATATATAATATCAACACATTATTGCACATGTCTTAAAGTGCCAGAAACAAAGACACACGACAGACAGAAAGGAGCTCCAGACTATGACTGACAGACAGAAGCCTTTAAAACAGAGCAGATAAGAGAAAAATCTCCTACACCAGTTGCACCACAGATGTCCCCACAAGGGGACCACATGTTTTCACAGAGGAGCATCCTGAAATGTAAAATCAAGGGTCTCCATAGTGACTTTCCTGCATTTAGTGTCCCCTTTTTTTCCCTCTTTTTTAAGATGACAGAGGTGGCATTATCGTTAAATTGCAGGGAAAGACCTAGGGAATTCTCTGAAAAAATAAGGCTTCAGCAGCTGCTGGGAGTCCCTCAGTCCCTCCTTTTACTTACAGGATTTGCTCCTCTGTTTCAGTTCCACCACAAGCATGCTCCATCTCCTAACTTTTCTGTAGTCAGCTCTCAAAAAGTTCCAGGGTGCGGGTGGGTTATCAAAATTTGTAACTTAAAGTTGGGTTCCTGAACTTGAAGCCAATTAATGCCAATTTAAAAATGAGGACAGGGTTTTGAGAAAAAGAAAAACGAAGGTTTATTGCTTTGCTAACAAAGATAAACACAGGGACTCTGCCAAAAGGTTGTGACTCTCTTTATCTGGAGGGACAAGGGATTTTAAAGGAGTTTCACTTATTAACCTGGGAGATACTCAGTTCTTAGGTCCCCCGCAGGCACTGCCCTCTGCAGTGAGTGTGCTCCAGGCAGCCAGCTAGGGGCTTCTATCATACTGCTTAACAAACTGGTGTAAAGTTCAATGCAGTTCCTTTAAACTCAGTCCAAAGGGTGTCAGGCTTACTTGCTTTATTTTCATGTCCGATATCCTTAAGTTTTCACCACAGAAATCACACAACAAAATGCACAAAAACAAACAAACAAAAAACATATAGAACACAGAACAAAACAACAACAACAACAACAAAAGAAAAAAAACAGAAATCCGGCGCCGAAACAGGAAAACAGAGGAGCAATGCAATGTCTTCCTAAAGCTCCCCGTAGGAGCGCATGCGTGCCCGTTGGCACCTCTCTACCCTTCCAGATGAATTCCCTAGAGAACAGAACAGATGACAGAATGATTCTTGTTACTGTCCCAGACAGGAGTATATGTGAGCCTCCTCAGTCCACCTCTCTGTCATCAGAAGAGATCTCCCTTAACCGGATATCAGATGTTATAAAGGCACCAATTACCTATGGATGCCTCCTCCACCAGGTGCTTGCTAATAGTTTTAATGCGGTGGTTCACTGCAGTGCTCCCTGAACTGAAGGCTAACTCCAAGGCCTTGGACCATCTCAAGTTGCACAAACCCTAGAGTTGCTATCAAGCTTGGAGCCCTGGAAGGAAGGCCAACTTCAGAATTTACAGCAGTCTGGTCTTGTGATCTTGTCCGGCAGGGTCATCTCACTGGGGAACTCCAAAATATTAGACCAGGAACGCATGTAAAGACCACTGACTCCTAGTAAAATCAAATTAAGGCAAGCTAATTATTTCAAAGGGAAAGGCTACCTCTCCCTCCCAAAATGGCGGGAGCAAGACAGCAAACCCACCTTTCCTATAGCCCAGCTATATAGCCCAGAAAGATGCACAAAAAGGGGGTTACAGATAACAGAACTTTAACAAGCATCACACTAACGGTAGTTTACATTTTTTTTTAAGCTCACCCCAACATCAGAAATTATGAGGACCATTAGAGCCTCAGAGACTCGTTGTCTGGCCAGGGAAAGAAAATATTTATGAGGTGTCACTAAAGTTTCAGAGAGGGCTGCAATCTGGTCAGAGAGCCAGGCATGGGTGAGTTTAAGGCATGGGCAAACATTCCAAGCAGGTTCAGAATTTGCAGTAATTTATAATAAATCCAAAATTATCTTTTCATGGCTTTCTGGCAAGTGGGCTCCCAATTTTAATAAATGATCAGGTTGGGTCTATCAACCCTGTCCCTTACTTTTGGAAACTCCCCTTCCACATCCAAGCTTGTGAACTCCTGAGCATTTTCCATTCCAGATATGTATTCACAGATTTTCTAACTCTTCTCCTCTAATTGTGTATTACTTGGGGCGAATGTAATGTCAAGGCATTGTTCTGGATGAGAATGGGAAGATTTTTTGCATACACATTGGATTCATTATCTAATTTTTCATTCGAAATACTTAATCCCTGACACTAAAACCTACCCTACTGGACTCTGACTACTAATGCAAATATGATGGAGATAAATTACCCCAACAAAATAGAAATACAAGCAGTTCAGAGGAGGCATGGTGCATAGTTGGACTTGCCTTTTGCATTATGTAGTGTAGGAGTTATAAATCTAGCAAATTTTCAATTTAAATAGTTCTCCATGTGTTTGAAAGTTAACAAATATTTGAATTCCTGTCTCCCTTTCTCTGTAGCCTATTCAGCACATGTATTTTTATATGCACATATCAAATCCTACCTGGTACCACACGTACATTCTTGTGAGGTGGATGAATTGGCAGATACAATTTGTGAGAATAGATCACTCATTCTAAACGCTGTTGGAACTGAAAATTCAACCTATGGGTGAGCTTCCTAGTTGAACAACATTATACATAAACCCATGTTCAGTAAAATGAATATTTTTGGATCTGTGGATGATATATATTTCATGATTAATTTAGATTGCCATATATATTGCTACTTTTTAATGTCTGTGTGTGTGTGTGTTTTATATATATATATATATATATATATATATATATATATATATATATATATATATACTCTCCAGATTTTTCAAAATATGAAATATATGTGTCTTATTATACACTTCCTAAATTCATTCATATTCATATATGTGGATTTATGATCAACTTTTCACAAGACTATTATCAGAAATATTCATCCACCTGAAATACATATTTGTTTCCTAGTACTGAAAACAAACTTCAGTGAATGGTGCACACAAATCCTAATATTTCTACAGTAACTCACCCAGTTTAACATCAATGCGTATAGATTCCTATGGGACATGAAGTGTATTTTGACGTTCATTTTTATTCAACTCTGGTACATTACTATTTCTTCAGTTAATGCACATCATAGGATAAATATTTCATCCACAATTTATCAAATTGATAGGCATTTGTTTCACTTTCAATCACTTCCTGATTCAGAACACATGTATTCCTTAATGTTTCTTGACTGCTCGTTTCATGAGACTTCTTTCCAAACACATTATTTTCAATTTCCATTATCGCTTTGAAGCAAATCTCACACACCCGTCTTGATAAACCATTAAAGTAATATTACCATTATATGTATAATTGGTTGGAATTAATGATTGTATATCAATATAAGATTTTCTGCATATTTTCAGATATAAATTCAATCAATTATTTAAAGTGTAATCAGTTATATTATTTATTCACAGTATGGTCTCTTCATGCATTATCTCTACATACATAAACACAGGGTACACCTCTTTGTACCCCCAATATTAATTTATATGTCTTCAAAATATTGCTCCCAGAAATGGTGGAAAAAAATACTCTGTCAACTGATGTACATAAACATTTTATCACAGTAATATTCTGGACACAAAATGCAAAGTTCACACTTATGATTGTACCAAAGACTAAATGGAATGTAAACATGGATTACTAAAAAAATCCATGTCCAATTTGGCTAATGCTCTCAAATGTCAATCCTATTAATGATTACATATTTGTTTCTTCCTAAGATTATATATTCAAATTCAACCCTGTTGAAAATATCTAATACTATCACTCACTTTATACTTTGTCTGATTTCATAATGTCTCTATAGATATCTGCTTTCCTACATATTTTCCCCAGTTCATCATTGTGACTCATTCTTCACATGTGCTGACATTGACATTCACTCACTAACCGAAACCCTGTTGCTAAAGAACTTTTGGTCCAATTCCTATACTCATTCTTTTTTCTAAACTTACTTACTATCTTCCTAATCCACCTACTGTCCCCTTTTGACTGGATATTCTCTTCGACATTCAATCATCCAAGGTACAAGGTCCTATGCCATTTTATATCGATTTATCTGAGACATCTGTGCAGAACATAATTCAAAGCTAAGTGTCACAATCAAAGGCCCAATTCCCTTCTGGGCTTCAAATCTTACCTAGATTTCTGTTTTCATACTTACATTTCACCTATTTATTCTTGTAAATATCGCAGATTCCCAATACCATTATTCATCCTGCAGAATTATTCCTAACTCAAATCGAATATGTTATTAATCCTAACCATACACTCTTCCATCAATCTAACTTTACAAAAGAGTAAGGACACAGTTTGTCTTACAATACAGGAATGTAGGGGATCTTCCACCTGCTGAGAACCTCAAAGGTCCTTACAGAAATGATCCCTGGAGAAGATGTTGACAGCTATGGAGGACCTGAGAGAGAAAAATTCATTTTCCATGGAAAACAGCCAGGTCAAAATGAAGGGATGTGTCTGAATCAGCCTCTCTCTTCTTAATGTAGAGTAGTTGGACCAAATCAGGCATGTGTGGAGAGCTGTTCCCGGGTGCCGATTTTTGATATAAAATTTTTAGCTTGAAGTGTCACAGTAAGTAGGGGCAGGCTCCATCTCATGGGAACCTAGGAAACAACTTTTAGGACAAAGTGTTTGCCAAGGCAGTGACCTCATTCAGTTTCTGAATGAAGTGACCTACCTCACTTCTTTGGTGATGGAACTCTCTGAACTGGGGATCCAAGAAGCCAGGCACCCAGAGTCAGTCCCAGTCCCAATCCCAGTGGGCTCACATGTTTGTATTTACCAAGGACAGAGTCAGACTTTCTTGGTACCTACTGATGTGAGGATGGCCAAATGCCAGGAGAGCTCTGAAGAGGGCCAGTTCATGAGAAAGCAGGCAGTGTCTCACCACTGGTTCCTGAAAACTTCACTGAGTTGGCCAAGGAGACCAGATCTGAGAGAGTTTCCCAATACTATTATTCATCCCGAAGAATGATTCCTAACCCAAATTGAACATGTTATTAAACCTAACATACACTGTTCCCTCAATCTAACTTTACAGAAGAGCGGGGACAGTGTTGGTCTTACAATACAGGAATGTAGGGGATCTTCCACCTGCTTAGAAACTCAAAGGTCCATGCAGAAATCATTCCTGGAGAAGATGTAGGCAGCTATGAAGGACTTGAGAGAGCAAAAGTCATCTTCCATGGCAAACAACCTGGTCAGGATAAAGGAGTGTATCTGAATCAGCCTCTCTCTTATTAATGTAGAGAAGATGGATCAAACCAGGCCTGTGTGGAGAGCTATTCCTGAGTGCCTATGGTTTATATACCATTCTAACTTGTGAAAGTGTCACAGGAAGTAGGGGCATCCTCCATCTCAAGAGACCATAGGAAGCAACTGTTAGGACAAAGTGGTTGCCAAGGGAGTGACCTCTTTCAGTTTCTGAAGGAAGTGACCTCACGTCACTTCCTTGGTGTTGGAACTCTCTGAACTTGGGATCCAGGAAGCCAGGCACCCATTGCCAGTCCCAGTCCTACTCCTAGTGGGCTCACTTCTTTGGATTTACCAGAAACAGAGTCAGTCTTTCATGGTACCTACTGATGTGGGGATGGCCAAATGCCAGAAGAGCTCTGAAGAGGGGCCTTTCCTGAGAAAGCAGGTAGTGGCTCATGCTGGCTCCTGAAATCTTCGCAGAGTTGGCCACGAAGACCAGATCTGAGACAAGACAGGCTATTTTTGGGGAACATAGTATGACCCACCAGTCAGAGAATACTCCAGATAGTCACAGATGTACTTGGGGGAAGCAGGTGCCTTTGTGGGTGTTGGTGTGGGATTCTTTTTTTGTCTCATGTTCTAAGAATAGGTTAACCAGTACCCTGGTTATTAATTGGTAGTTACATTATGCTTATAGACCCCAGAACTCAGGACAGGTAGAAAAAATAAATAGAACCATTAAATAGACCTTTACGAAATTACTCTTAGAGACCTGCATAAAAGATTGGACTATGCTCCTGCCTTATCCACTGTTTCATGCAAGAAATACTCCCTCTTTTTCTTTGTGTAACCTCACCACCTGTGAAATTCTCTATGGTGCCCTTCCTCCAGTAAGGGACCTAACCCCAACTCTAAGACCTAAGGATCCCTTCCACACCCCCTAGCTTGACAGACTTAAAGCTCTTGAAAGAACTCATTGATATCTGTTCAAACAGCTGGCCACGGCCTACCAAACTGGGGACAAGGGGACTCCACTTCAATATAATGTAAGAGACTTCATCTACATAAGAAGACATCAGGTTTCATTCCTGGAACCCCGATGGAAAGGAACATACCAGGTACTACTTATAACACCTACATCAGTAAATGTATACGGAATCAATTCCTGGATCCATGCCTCTCATCTCAAGCCTGCGCTCTGTCCAGACTCTTGCTGGAAACTGGAAATGACTAGTAACCCTTTCAAATTGTGTATTCACCATATGAATAAGGCTATAGACTCTCCCCTTGGCCACCAGTAGTCCTAAACCTCATCAGGTGGTTCATCAGCGATGGCTGATCACAAATCCTACTAGAGAAGAAGTATGGTCTATCTCGCTTACAGCCCCCATAGGGACCTGGTGGCCATCTCTCCACCCAGACATTTGTCAGCTGGCTATAGGTTTTTCCTATTGGGATATATCTGATAAAGTGGATCCCACTAAAATTCTATTAAATACCTTCTGTATCATCGATAATGGAAACAAACATTATGGATGTAGGGACACGCGAGCAAGATGCAGGTTGGCTAGCCCAGATTACTATGTTTGCATGGCAGACTATCAAAGCCACAAAGAGCCACGGCTGTGAGGGGAAAAAGCCAACTTCTTCTGTAAGTCATGGGGATGTTAGCATACAGGGACTGCCTGGTGGAACCCAAACTCCCCATCAAATTCAGTACACAGCATTGGCCATATTACCAATTAGACAACCAAAACCGATGGACCCCAGAAGGCTCTCTAGATCCTCAAATTATGCATGACATTTTTAACTTCTACAAGTGATCAAAAGGGTGGAAGGAGATTCCCCTATGTGAAGACCTTTTCCCTCCTTCACTCACGTCCTGAACTATGCTTCTCCAATAGATCCTAACCCTCAGCTTTCTGCTCCAGACTCTCTGCTTTCACTCCCACCTGAGCAACCTGATTTCTCCCCTCCATTTACTAGATCAAAAAACCAAACCTCGGCCGGTTCTCAGACAATTGCGCCCTTGCTGAGGTATCAGGTACTGAGGTACCCCTCCACCCACTCAGTCCTCTTTTCTCCAGTAAGTGCCCAGAGCAGGTCCCATCAGGTCCTCTTACCAGCTAACCCAAAGCTCAAACCAGCTGAGGAGATCCCTCAGACCACTATCCAAGATGTAATGAAAGTGACCTTTAAAGTTGCCTTGTCATCACTGAAAACAGGTGACTAAGAATTTAAAGTCCCTCACAGGCTTTTTGGGATACTCACTCCTGTCGTCCCCTCTGCTCTACCTGTTCTACTGCTCAAGTTTTTGTTGCCAGGAAAATCACAAACCCCTTTCCCAATATTCTTTTACATCTCTCCTTCCTAATTCTCAGATAAACGGAGCTGCTCTCAGCCTTGCTTTCCACGTCTTGCCCCTCTTCACCAGGCCCACAGAAAAGTCTTATATGACCTTCTCCAGAAGTCTTCACCATTGCTGACTTTAGGACTTTCAGCAAAAGAGTCCCTATAAAAGAATTCAATGTAGATAAACTCCGTGTTTTCATGTCGCCCTGTTCTACTTGGCCAGTGGCTGGAAAAATCAGCACTCCTAAGCTAGACACCCCCTTACGAGTTTTTCACAAAATAAGTGAACAAGGCCTCTGGCCTTGAGCTGGGGATTCTCAGAGATGGCTACAATTCTAAGTAAAGAAGTTACCAACTAGGCTCCATGGTAACAGCTGGCAGGGAGAAAAAAAAGAGAAAAAAAAAAGCTCTCCCTGTCCCAAGTGTCCTTGAAAAGTTAACTTGCCGAGAACAGAGGAAAAAATAACAGAAACAAAAACTGCTTTTTGTGAACTTCTGCAGACTGTGAACTTCTGAGCCCCTTCCCTTACATGTTGGGTACAAATTCTGAAACTACCTAAACTTGGGGTTCAGAAGATTAATTGATTACAACAGAAGCAATACCCTCTAAATCCGTTTGCAACCAAATAGGGCTGTTTCCCTGTCTTCGGTGCTATCTTAGATTCCTTTCCTTTTCCGTACCTACAACAGTATAATTCTATATACTTAAACATTGTTTATGTTTTCATGAAATGGTCAACAGATGTGATTAATTATGTAATGGTGCAGATGTTTCCCAGAGTGTTCTAGGATGATGCATGTTCATTTAAAGATCAAATCGGAGGGCATACAACCTGTTTCCACCGGGAACCTGTATCTCTCACTTTAGCCATCCTATTAGGAATAGGAGTTGCTGCAGGAGTGAGCACAGGAACCCTAGTCCATGGGACACAACAAATGACCCAATTAGAAGCAGCAATAGACCAAAAATTAAAGATAATAAAACCTCCATCACAGCTTTAAAGGAATGTTTAACCTCTCTCTCTGAAGTTGTTTTACAGAACAGGCGAGGGTTAAACCTTCTCTTCATGAGAGAAGGGGGACTTTGTGCTGCATTGAGGGAAGAAGGTTGTTTTTATGCCGACCATACTGGAGTTGTATAAGAACCTATGAGTATATTAAGAAAATGCCTTTAAGAGTGTCAACGAGAGAGAGAGGCCCAAAAAGGGTGGTTTGAGTCTTGGTTCACACAGTCCCTCTGGTTAACTATGCTTTCATAAGCCCAGGCCTGTCCATTAATAATCCTCATATTATTGCTAACTGTAGGACCCTGTTGGCTCAACCATGTAGTTTCCTTTCTCAAAGCTCAAATTGGACAATTTAAACTTATGGTAATCAGACAACAATATACCCCACTAGGAGACATAAAATGTGACACCCTTCAATGATCACTTTCATGATTAAAAGTAACCAGAAGAACAATTGGGGAATAAAAAGTTAATAAAATAGGTACTTGTCACTTCCTATTTTTCTGTATGCTTAATAAAACACTGTTGAAATCTTGAGAACTGTTTGCTAATCTTGTTCCCAGAATGTGCTGTCCCCAACTGCCAAACTGCAGAATGTACTCCATCATCCCGTTGAAAGCAAACTGCCCACTCTCCCTGACGCATCAATAAATTTCCCTCCCTGCCCTCTGCAAGGAAAGTATATAAGCTCTGTTTAAGCTGTTCTCAGGACTCTCTGCTCTATTCAAGTGAGCTCTGAGCCCCAGCATGCTGGACCCTCAATAAACCCTTTGTTGTTGCATGAGACAGTCTCTTGGTGGTCTCTTCCTCCTATGCCTGCCCGACCATTACAATATTCCAACTCTATATTCTTATAAATATCTCAGGTTCCCAATACCATTATTCATCCAGCAGAATAATTCCTAACCCATATCAAACATGTTATTAAACATAACCATACACTCTTCCCTCAATCTAACTTTACAGAAGAGCAGGCACAGAGTTGGTATTACAATACAGGAATGTAGGGGATTGTTCATCTGCTGAGAACCTCAAAGATCCATGCAGATATGATCACTGGAGAAGATGTAGGCAGCTATGAAGGACCTGAGAGAGCAAAAGTCATCTTCCATGGAAAACAACCTGGTCAGTATGAAGGGTTGTGTCTGAATCAGGCTCTCAAATTTTAATGTAGAGAAGATGGACCAAACCAGGCCTGTTTAGAGAGTTGTTCCCGGGTGCCTATGGTTGATATACCATTCTAACTTGTGAAACTGTCACAGATAGTAGGGGCAGCCTGCATCTCATGGGACCCTTGGAAGCAAATGTTAAGACAAAGTGGTTGCCAAGGCAGTGACCTCATTCAGTTCCTGAAGGAATTGACCTCACCTCACTTCCTTGTTGATGGAACTATCTGAACTTGGGATCCAGGAAGCCAGGCACACAGAGCCAGTCCCAGTCCCAGTCCCAGTGGTCTCACTTGTTTGGATTTACCAAAGACAGAGTCAGTCTTTCTTGGTACCTACTGATGTGAGGATGGCAAAATGCCAAGAGAGCTCTGAAGAGGGGCCTTTCCTGAGAAAAAGGTAGTTGCTCAATGCTGGCTCCTGACAACTTTACAGAGTTGGCTAAGGAGGACAGATCTGAGAGAGAACATGCCATTTAAAGGGAACATACTGTGGCCCACTAGTCAGAGGACACTCCAAATAGTCTCAGAATTACTTAGGGAAAGGAGGTGCCTTTATGGGTGTAGGTGTAGGTTTGTGGTTTTCACTTGTTCTGAGAATAGGTATCAAAGGCGGTTTGTTTGGATTGAGTGAACTCTTTCTGGTAAGTACTTTGACAAGGCGAGTGTTTTTATGTCTGTATATAAAACGGTGTTCGTGGTTGTAGACATAAGAAGAGAGAATGCATCAATGGATGTGTCCTGTCTAGTAGAAAGCTTGCCAGCCTTCATACTGCCCAATTTATGAATGGACAGCTACTTGACTTATGGATGGGCAACATCTGCTATCCTCCAAAGTTCCTGTTTTCTTCCTGAATTCTGGCCTCTCTAAAGAATAGGCTCATGCTTTTGTGCCCAAGATATGTACCACCTCCAAGCTCTGTGACATGGACATGTACTGGATACCTGAAGGGAATGACGAGCTTCTTAGAAAACTCAGATATCAGTATGACCAGTAAAGTCTCAGTGGAGAAAGCCTGCTTTGTGCCTTTTGCTTACCTATTGTTTTATTGCCCTGAATGTCAGGAAGGACTCTGCCTCAGGCCTCCCCTTTGTGAAGCCTGAAGAAAAGAGTTCTCAAATTGAAATGAATGGGCATCACCTGTGGCTCTGTGCTTAATTGCTTTGGAAAGGGATGTGTCTGAATCAGCCTCTTGGCACTGTGTGAGGCTGTGGCTTAGATTCTCAGCACTAGATGGATCCAAAGAAATATCTCATGTGTGCATCCAATACAAAAATGGCTAAAAGAGCAGATATTGTAGATGAAGTCTCTCGCCTTCCTATGTAAAGTTCCTGACCTCCATTAAGTGAGAATAGTGATACTTTGGGTCAAATGAGATATTTAAAGCCCTGTAGAGGCTAGCCTATAGGTGCATGGGTTTTCTCATGATTCCAGTTCACATAAAGAATCTAAACCGCACAGTAATTTGGCCTCAAATTGGAGAATCTAAGCAGCATTAACGGCATGCCTATTTGATCACTCTTGGTTAACAGGAAGGGTGTCTAGGCCACACAGACTTTAGGAAAATGAGGGAAAAAGGGAGCTTATTTTGGACACTGTTGTGGGCTGCGCCCCTCATGGAAACCTGCTACCAGAGGTAATGATTAGTGTCTATATGGAAGAAGATGAGGGCCATGTGGGAGTGTTTTGGTTTTAATTGTGGACATTTGTATCGTGGTTAGAAGAGATGACTGGGTCCACCTGGGCTTGAACTCTGGTGTGACTCCCATTAGAGACTGAGTTCTGGAACTGACCTCAGAGCAGTATTGCCATAAATTTTGTCGGGATTTTATTAGGCCACGCATGAGAGTGACCCTTGGAAACTGAGATCTAAGGCCAGTGTGGATTTCCACAGAGCACTGGGAATCTCAGCCAGGATATAACATGATTTTATTTTTAAAGACTTAGCAGCCATAGTTGAGAGTCAAAACACACATGGAACTCACATTGTAGACCTCAATGGGTCTGGCTTCATGTGACCTTTTGGCCACTCTTTGGGAAGACTTGCCTGTGAGAGTTCTTCAGAGCATTCATTGAAATGAGCTTCCTCACCATTTAATGGTTCCTGAATTAATTGAAACCCATAGTGCCTCCAACTTCATCCTTGAAAAATGGCTAGATAAATACCATGAAATTTTTGAAATTCCCATGACCAGGTGGCACTGGAGAAACTTTGGATGTCCTGTTGCTGATCATGAGTATACCAGACGGTGCCTTGATTGACTGGGTTTCATGAAAATGGTGTAGATCAGATATGCCAGTAAGTTGGAGCCTGCTGAGCAGTGGGCCTAGAGCAATGTTGGGCAGGTGTGTGACACAAAATATGCGCTGGGGCCATTTCGATCTGCCATTGGCTTCCAAATGCCTTGTGACTGACAGGATGCAGCCAGCAGACCCTTATTTGTAAAGGCATCTTGTTATATGGAGAGTTTTGACCCTGTCCCTTACTTTTGGAAACTCCTCTACCACCTCCAAGTTTGTGAACTACTGATCATATTCCATTCCAGATTTGTATTCTCAGAATTCCTAACTCTTTTTCCCTAATTGTGTCTTACTTGGGGTGAAAGTATTGTCAAGGCATTGTTCTGGATGAGAGTGGGAAAAATTTTGTGTAGCACATATTTGCATACACATTGGATTCATTTTCCAATTTTCCATTCAGAATACTAAATCCCTGACACTAACATATACCCTATTAGACTCTGACTACTAATCCTAATATGGTGGAGTAAAATAACCCAAACGGAATAGAAATACAAGCAGTTCAGAGAAGGCATGGTGTGTAGTTGGAATTGTGTTTTGCATTATATTGGGTAGAAGGTATAAACTAGTTAATTTTTTTATTGAAAGAGTTCTCCATGTGTTTTTAAAGTAAACAAATGTATGAATTCGTGTCTCCCTTTCTCCGTAGCATATTCAGCACATGTATTTTTATATGCACATACAGAATCCTACCTGGTACCACTCGTACAATCTTGTGAGGTGGCTTACTTGGCAGATACAAATTGCGAGAAGACATCACAGCTCCTAAACACTGTTGGAACAGAAAATTAAACCTATGGGTGAGCTTCCTAGATGAACAACATTATACATAAATCCATGTTCAGTAAAATGAATATTTTTGCATCTGTGGATGATTTATATTTCATGGTGAATTTCGATTGGCATATATATTGCTACTTTTTAATGTCTGTGTGTATATATATATATATATATATATATATATATATATATATATATATATACAGTCTCCAGATTTTTCAAAATATGAAATATATGTGTCTTATTACACACTTCCTAAATTCATTCATATTCATGTATGTGGATTTATAATCAAATTTTCACATGATTATTCTCAGAAATATTCATCCACCTGAAATACATATTTTTTCCTACTAGTGAAAACTAACTTCAGTGAATGTTGCATACAAATCCTAATATTTCTACAGTAACTGACCCAGTTTAACATCAATGCGAGTAGATTCCAATGGGACATGCTGTGTGTTTTGACGTTCATTTTTATTCAACACTGGTACATTATGATTTCTTCAGTTTATGCACATCATAGGATATATTTTTCATCCACAGTTTCGCAAATTTATAGGCATTTGTTTCACTTTCAATCAATTCCTTCTTCAGAACACATGTATTCATCCATGTTTCTTGACTAGTCTTTTCATGAGACTTCTTTACAAAACACATTATTTTCAATTTTCATAATCATTTTTGAAGTGAAACTCAGACACCGTTCATGATAAACAATAACACTAATATTAACAATAGATGTATAACTGGTTGGAATGAATGATTTTATATCAATATAAGATATCTTAAATATTTTCAGATATCAATTCCATCCATTATTTAAAGTGGAATCAGCTATATTATTTATTCACAGTGTGGTCAATTCATGCATTATCTCTATATTCATAGACACAGGGCACACCTCTTTGTACAACCAATACTTATGTATATGTCTTCTAAATATTACTGCCAGAAATGGTGTAAGAAATACTCATGTCACCAGATCTACATACACATTTTATCACAGTAATATTCGGGACACAAAAAGTAAATGTCACACTTATGATTGTACCGGAGTCTGAATGGAAAGTGAACATGGATTACTAAAAACATTCCTGTCCATGTTGCCTAATCCTCTCAATTATCAATCCTGTTGGTGACTACATATTTGTTTCTTCCAGAGATTATATATTCAAACTCTACCCTGTTGAAAATGCCTAATCATATCACTCACTTTATACTTTGCCTGATTTCATTATGTCTCTATTGATATGTGGTTTCCTACATATTTTCCCCAGTTCATCATTGTGACTGACCCTTCACATGAAGTTATGTTTACTTTCACTCTCTAACCAAAACACTATTGCGATAGAACATATATTCCAAATCCTATATTGACACTTCTTCCTAAACCTACTATCTACCTAATCCTACCGACTATCCGTTTTTGACTGGATGTTCTCTTCGACATTCAATCATCCAAGGTACAAAGTTCTATGCCATTATATATCTATTTTTCTGAGACATCTGTGCACAATGTAAATCAAAGTTAAGTATCCCAATCAAGGGCCCAATGCCCTCTAGGCTTCAAAATTACCTAGATTTCTGTTTTTATTCATATATTTAACCTCTATATTTTTATAAATATCGCAGGTTCCCAATACCATTATTCATCCCGCAGAATGATTCCTAACCCAATTCAAACATTTTATTAACCCTAAGAATACACTGTTCCCTCAATCTAAATTTAATGAAAATCAGGGACAGAGTTGGTCTTACAATACAGGAATGTAGGGGATCTTCCACCTGCTGAGAACTTCAAAGATCCATGTAGAAATGAACCCTGGAGAAGATATAGTCATCTATGAAGGACCTGAGAGAGCAAAAGTCATCTTCCATGTCAAACACCCTGGTCAGGATGAAGGGATGTGTCTGAATCAGCCTCTCTCTTCTTAATGTAGAGGAGAAGGACCAAACCAGGCCTGTGTGGATAGCTATTCCCGGGTTCCTAAGGTTGACATACCATTCTAACTTGTGAACATTTCAGAGGAAGTAGGGGAACCCTCCATCTAATGGGACCCTTGGAAGCAACTATTAGGACAAAATGGTTTACAAGACAGTGAATTCATTCAGTTCCTGAAGGAAGTGACCTCACCTCACTTCCTTCGTGATGGATCTCTCTGAACTTGGGATCCTTGAAGCCAGGCACACAGAGCCAGTCCCAGTCCCAGTCCCAGTGGGCTCACTTGCTTGGATTTACCAAAGACAGAGTCAGTCTTTCTTTGTTCCTACTGATATTATGATGCCAAAAGCAAGGAGAGCTCTGAAGAGGGGCCTTTCCTGAGAAAGCAGGTAGTGGCTCAAAATTCCCTTCTGACAACTTAAAAGAGTTGGCCAAGTAGACCAGATCTGAGACAGGACAGGACATTTCGGGGAAACATTGTATGGCCCACCAGTCAGAGGACACTCCGTAGAGTCACAGACCTACTTGGGGGAAGGAGGTGACTTTGTGGGTGTGGTTGTGGGTTTATGATTTTGTCTCATCTTCTGAGAATAGGTAGGAAAGGCGGTTAGTTTTTGTTTTTTTTTTTTTTTGGAGTGTACTGTTTCTAGTAAGTCGTTTGACAAGGCGAGTGTTTCTATATCTGTGTATTCCACTGTGTCCGTGGTTGTATACATTAGAAACGAGAATGCATCAATGTATTTGTCCTGTCTAGTAGAAAGCTTCCCAGCATTCAACCTGCCCAATTTATGAATGGGTTGTGGCTTTCCTTAAGGATGGGCAACACCTACTATCTTCCTAATTACCAATTTTCTTCCTGAATTCTTTCCAATCTCCAGAATTGGCTCATGTTTTTTTGTCCAAGATATGTACCACCTCCAAGCTCTGTGACATGGCCATGTACTGGATATCTGCAGGGAATGGCGAGCATCTCAGAAAACTCAGATATCAGTGTGACCAGTAAAGTATCAGTGGAGAAACCCTGCTTTGGGCCTTTTGCTTACATAATGTTCTGTTGCCCTTAATTTCAAGAAGTTCTTTGCCTCAGGCCACCCCTTTGTGAAGCCTGAGGAAAACAGTTTTCAAATGAAAATGAATGGGCATCACCTGTGGCCCTTTGCTTTATTGCTTTGGAAAGGGATGTGTGTGATTTAGCCTCTTGGCCCTGTGTGAGGCTGTGGCTTATATTCTCAGCACCTGATGGATCTAAAGAAAGATCCCATGTGTGCATCCAAAACCAAAATGGCCAAAAGAGCAGTCCTTGTGGATGACGTCTCGCCTTCCTCTGTGAGGTTCCTGACTTCCATCAATAGGGATCCTTTGGGTCAGAGGAGTTCTCCAAAGCCCTGCAGAGGTGCTTGGGTTTTCTCATGACTCCAATTCACATAAAGAATCTTAACCTCTGAGTCAGTTGGCCTCAAAGTAGAGAAGCGGTGTAGTCTTCACAGCATGCCTATTTCATCACACCTGGTTCACAGAAAGTATGTCCAGGCCACCCTGACTTTAGCAAATGAGTGGCAAGGGAGCTTATTTTGGACACTGTCTTGGACTGCGCTCCTCATGAAAACCTCCAGCCAGAGGTTATGATGAGTGTCTATATGGAAGAAAATGAGGGCCATGTCGAAGTGTTTTGGTTTTAATTGTGGTCATTTGTGTGTCAGTTGGAAGAGATAACTGTGTTCACCTGGGCTTGAACTGTTGTGTGATTCCACTTAGAGACTGCTTTCTGGAACTGACCTCAGTGAAGTATTGCCATGAATTGTTTTGAGATTTTAGGAGGCCAAGCATGAGATTCGCTCTTGGTATCTGTGATCTAGGCCCAGGGTGGCTTTGCACAGAAAACTGGGAATCTTTGCAAGGATATCACATGATTTTATTCTGAAAGACTTGGCAGCCATCGATGAGAGTCAAAACACACATGGACCTAACATTGTAGACCTCAATGGGCCTTGCTTATGTTACCATTTGGCCTCTGTTTCTGTAGCCTTGCCTATGAGAGTTCTCTAGAGCTTTCATTGAAATGAGCTTCCTCACCATTTAATGGTTCCTGAATTAATTGAAACCCAGAGTGTCTCAAATTCATTTTTGAAAAATGGCTAGATAAATACCATGCAAGGTTTGAAATTCCCATGACCAGGTGGCACTGGAGAACCTTTGGATATCTGGTTCCTGATCATGAGTGTACCAGACAATGCCTTGATTGACTGGGTTTCATGAAAATGGAGTAGAACAGAGATGCCTGTAAGTTGGAGCCTGCTGAGTAGTGGGCCTAGAGCTGTGGTGTGAAGGTGTGTGATAAACATCTGTGGTGGGGCCATGTGAATATGTCTTTGACTTCCAAATGGCTTGTGACTGACATGCTGCTGCCAGCAGACCCTTATATGTAAAGGCATCTTATTATATAGAGGGGTTTCAGGGCAATGTTCAGAATCAGGTTGCTCTTGTCAAGGGGGCAAGCTATGTGGGATAGAAGCCTGGTTGGTGCATTCTCCTGTAAACCCTGACCCACCACACCTGACAGAACTCCCTCCAGCACTGTGTCCCTGATGAACTCCTTGTATTTTTTGAAGCAACACCAAACTACGAGTGCAGCAGCCAGAAACACCACGAAAAGTGGAGGATGACCAAATGACTTCACAGTCCACGCGGGCAGACACTTAGACCCAGGTGGCCAAAAATTGCCGACAAAGATAGAATTCATCACTGCTGCCTAATGTTCATTGGAAAACAAGAAACCATGTCCTCCAGGTCACATAGATGCCATTCCAGATTTGATGGTCTCACTACAAAGGAAGCTAAATCTCCTGACAACAACATATACTTTAAGTGCCCAAACTCAGAGGCAGTTTGTCAAGAAGTCTTTAGGCCAAAAGAACTTCATGTTTGTGGAGTGTTTACCCTATCCCTTACTTTTGGATACTCCTCTCCCACTCCAAGGTTGTGAACTCCTGAGCATTTTCCATTCCGGATATGTATTCACAAATTTTCTAACTCTTCTCCTCTAATTGTGTCTTACTTGTGGTGAAGGAAATGTCAAGGCATTGTTCTGGATCAGAGTGGGGAGATTTTTGTGTAGCACATATTTGAATACACATGAGATTAATTTTCCTATTTTCCATTCGAAATTCTGAATCCCTGACACTTACCCATACCCTACTAGACTCTCACTACTAATCCTAATATGATGGAGAAAAATAACCCAAACAAAATAGAAATACAACCAGTTCAGAGGAGGCCTGTTGTATAGTTGGACTTGCCTTTTGCATGATAAAGGGTAGGTGTTACAAATCTAGTCAATTTTTAAATGAAAAAGTTCTCCATGTGATTTAAAGTTAACAAATATGTGAATTCTTGTTTCCCTTTCTCTGAAGCCTATTCAGAACATGTATTTTTAATGCACATATTGAATCCTACCTGGTATCACACTTATATTTTTGTGAGGTGGATGACATGGCAGATACAAATTGTGAGAAGAGATCACTCCTCCTAAACACTGTTGGAACTGAAAATTCAACCTATGGGTGAGCTTCCTAGTTTAACAACATTTTACTTAAATCCATGTTTAGTAAAATAAATATTTTTGCTTCAATGGATGATATATATTTCATGATGAATTTCTATTGGCATATATATTGCCAGTTTTTAATGTCTCTGTGTGTGTTTTTTGTATATATATATATATATATATATATATATATATATATATATATATTCTCCAGGTTCTTCAAAACATGAAATATATGTGTCTTTTATACACTCCATAAATTTATTCATGTTCATGTACTTGGATTTATAATCAACTTTTCAGAAGATTATTCCAGAAATATTCATCCACCTGAAATTCATATTTGTTACCTAGTACTGAAAGCTAACTTCAGTGAACGGTGCACACAAATCCTAATATTTTTATAGTAACTGACCCAGTTTAATATCAAAGCAAGTTGATTCCTATGGGACATTTTATGTATTTTGACGTTTATTCCTATTCAACACTGGTAAATTACTATTTCTTCTTTTTTTGCACATCATAGGATATATATTTAATCCAAAAGTTATCAAATTTACAGGTATTTGTTTCACTTTCAATCACTTTCTGCTTCAGAACACACGTATTCCTGCAGGTTACTTGACTGGTCTTATCATGAAACTTCTTTCCAAACACATTATTTTTGATTTTCATAATGATTTTTGAAGCAAAATATACACAATTTTCATGATTATCCATAACCCTAATATTTCCATTAGATGTATAAATGGTTGTAATGAATGTATGTGTATCAATATAAGATTTCATGTATATTTTCAGATATCAATTCATTCCATTATTTAAAGTTGGAACCAGTTATATTTTTAATTCTCAGTATGGTCTCTTCATGCATTATCTCAATATTCATAAACACATGGTACACCCATTTGTACCCCCAATACTAATTTATGCATCTTCAAAATATTGCTCCCAGAAACAGTGGAAGAAATACTCCACCTGATCTACATATACATTTTATCACTGTAATAATCTGGACACAAAATGCAAAGTTCACCTTTATGATTGTACCAAAGCCTAAATGGAAATTGACCATGGATTACTAAAACATCTATGTCTAAATTGCCTAATGCTCTCAAATGTCAATCTATTTGTGACTCCATATTTATTTTTCCCTAAGATTATACAGTCAAGTTCAACCCTGTTGAAAATGTCTAATATTATCACTCACTTTGTACTATACCTGATTTCCTAATATCTCTATTGATATCTGCTTTGCTACATATTTTCCCCAGTTCATCATTGTGAGTGACCCTAAACATGTGCTGATATTGACATTCACTCTCTAACCGAAACCCTATTGTTAAAGAACTTTTGGTCCAAAGTCTATACTCGCCCTCATTTCAACACCTACCGACTATCTTCCTGATCCTACAGACTATCCCTGTTTGATTGGATGTTCTCTTCTACATTCAATCATCCAAGGTACAAGGTCCTATTTCATTGTATATCGATTTATCTGAGACATCTGTGCATAACATAATTCAATGCTAAGTATCCCAATCAAAGGCCCAATGCCCTTCTGGGCTTCAAATCTTACCTAGATTTCTGTTTTCATACTTATATTTCACCTATATATTCTTAAAAATGTCACAGGTTCCCAATACCATTATTAATTGAGCGGAATGATTCCTAACCCAAATCAAACATGTTATTAACCTTAACCATACACTGATCCCTCAATCTAACTTTTCAGAAGAGCAGGGACAGAGTTGGTCTCAAAATACAGGCATGTAGGGGATTCTCCACCTGCTGAGAACCTAAAAGGCCCATGCAGAAATGATCCATGGAGAAGATGTAGGCAGCTATGAAGGACCTGAGAGAGCAAAAGACATCTTCCATGGTGAATAACCTGGTCAGGATAAAGGGTTGTGTCTGAATGAGCCTCTCTTTTTTTCATATAGATAAGATGGACCAAAACAGGCCTATGTGGAGAGCTGTCCCTAGGTGCCTATGGTTGATATACCATTATAACCTGTGAAAGTATCACAGGAAGTAGGGGCAGCCTCCATATCATGGGACCTTTGGAAGCAACTGTGAAGGCAAAGAGGTTGTCAAGATAGTGACCTCATTCAGTTCCTGAAGGAAGTGACCTCATCACACTTCTTTGGTGATGGAACTGTCTGAACTTGGTATCCAGGAAGCCAGGCACTCAGAGCCAGTCACAGTCCCAGTCCCAGGGGTCTCAATTTTTTTGATTTACCAAGGAGAGAGTCAGAGTTTCTTGGTAACTACTGATGTGTGGATGGCCAAATGCCAGGAAAGCTCTGAAGAGGGGCCTTTTCTGAGAAAGCAGGTAGTGGCTCACCACTGGCTCCTGACAACTTCACAGAGTTGGACAAGGAGACCAGATCTGAGAAAGGACAGGCCATTTCAGTGGAACATAGTATGACCCACCAGTCATAGGACACTCTGGATAGTCACAGTCCTACTTGGGGGAAGGAGGTGCCTTTGTATGTGTGTGTGTGTTTGTGGTTTTGTCTAATGTTCTGAGAATAGGTAGTAGCGGCGGTTTGTTTGGTTTTGAGTGAACTGTTTCTAGTAAGTCATTTGACAAGGCGAGTGTTTCTATGTCTCTCAATCCCACTGTGTCCGTGGTTGTAGACAGTTGAAAAGAGAATGGATCAATGGATTTGTGTTGTCCAGTAGAACACATCCCAGCATGTATCCTGCCAAATTTATTAATGGTCTGAGGCTTTCCTTATCGATGGGCAACACCTGCTATCTTTCTAAGTTCCTGTTTTCTTCCTGAATTCTGGCCAATATCCAGAATAGGCTCATGGTTTTCTCTCCAAGATATGTACCACCTAAAAGCTCTGTGACATGGCCATGTACTGGATAGCTGAAGGGAATGGAGAGCATCTCAGAATACTCAGATATCAGAGTGACCATTTAAGTCTCATTGGAGAAACCCTGCTTTGGGCCTTTTGCTTACCTATTGTTCTGTTGACCTGAATGTCAGCAAGGTCTTTCCCTCAGGCCATCTCTTTTTGAAACCTGAAGAAAACAGTTTTCAAATGGAAATGAATGGACATCCCCTGTGGCTCTTTTCTTAATTTCTTTGGAAGGAGATGTGTCTGATTCAGCCTTTTGGCCCTTTGTGAGTCTGTGGCTTAGATTATCAGCACCTGATGGATCTAAAGAATGATCCCATGTGTGCATTCAAACCAAACTGGCCAAAAGAGCAGTCATTATGGATAAAGTCTCTCACCTTCCTTTGTAAGGTTCCTGACCTCCATCAAGTGAGAATAGGGATCCTTTGGGTCAATTGAGTTCTTAAAAGCCCTGCAGAGGCTAGCCCATAGGTGCTTGGGTTTTCTGATTACTCCAATTCACATAAAGAATCTAAACCCCACAGTCAGTAGGCCTCAAATTGGTGAACTGAAGTAGTATTAATGGCAGGCCTATTTGACCACTCCTGGTTCACAGGAAGGTTGTACAGGCCACCCTGACTTTAGGCAAACCAGAGGCAAGGGAGCTTATTTTGGACACTGTCTTGGGCTGCGCCCCTCATGGAAACCTTTAGCCAGAGGATATGATGAGTGTCTATATGGAAGAATATGAGGGCCATGTGGGAGTGTTTTGGTTTTAATTGTGGTCATTTGTGTGGCAGTTGGAAGAGATTACTTGTAAGATTCCAGCAGACGTCGGAGGAAGAGACTACCAAGAGACTGGCTCATGCAACAGCAATGGGGATTTATTGAGGATCCAATTCAGTTCGCTGGGGCTCTGTGCTCACTCAACAAGCAACAGCGGCCCAGATCCCCGAGAAGAGGTTAAGCAGTGCTTCAGTACACTTTTTGGGTAGGCAGAGGCTTTATATATATCAGAGGAAATCATCTTGATCAGCCGGAAAATCGAACAACAACTCTCCAACTTGATTAGCACATTCATTGGTGGAATCAGGTCGGGCGGGGGTGATAGGTCGATCCTAAGGAGGGGGGTACATTCAAACTGATTGGTTTGGGCCCTGATATGCTTAGGTGCCAAGCTGCACAGGGTCCTAGATTATTAAACAACTGGATGGTCAGGGGGAATATTTAATGGGCAGTGAAAGGATTGTCCTAACAGCTACAGGAATTTCAGGTTTTAGGTTTAGCATGGGAACTTAACAATACCTGGTCCTTTACATTTTAACTCAGGCTTTGCAGCTTAGAAACTTTACAACACCCGCTATTTTACACTTTAACTTCAATTTCTTTTACCCTAACAGACTGGGTCCACCTGGGTGTGAACTCTGGTGTGATTCCCCTTAGACACTGAGTTCTGGAACTGAACTCAGAGAAGAGGTGTCATGAATTGTGTTGGGATTATAAGAGGCCACACATGAGAGTTGCCCTTGGAAACTGAGATCTAGGCCCAGGGTGGCTTTCCACAGAGCATTGGAAATTTCAGCCAGGATATCACATGATTTTATTCTGAATGACTTGGCAGCCATAGTTGAGAGTCAAAACACACATGAAACTCACACTGTAGACCTCAATGGGCCTGGTTTCATGTGACGTTTTGGCCACTCTTTGAGAAGCCTTTTCTGTGAGAGTTCTATAGAGATTTCATTGAAATCAGCTTTCTCAAAATTTAAAGGTTCCTGAATGAATTGAAACCCACAGTGCCTCCAACTTCATCCTTGAAAAATGGCTAGATAAATACCATGAAATTTTTGAAATTCCCAGGACCAGGTACCACTGGAGAAAGTTTGGATGTCCGGTTTCTGATCATGAGTATAACAGACAGTGCCTTGATTCACTGGGTTTCATGTAAATGGTGTAGAACAGAGATGCCAGTAAGTTGGAGCCTTCTGAGTAGTGGGCCTAGAGCAGTGGAGGGCAGGTGTGTGATAAAACATCTGTGGTGGGGCCATGGGGATCTTCCATTGTCTTCCAAATGGCTTGTGACTGACATGGTGCAGCCAGCAGACCCTTATATGTAAAGGCATCTTGTTATTTGGAGAGGTTTCAGGGCAATGTTCAGAATCAGGATGTTATGGTCAAGGGAAAAGCTATGTGGGATAGAAGCATGGTTGGTGCATTCTCTTGCAGACCATTACCCACCACAGGTGACAGAACTCCCTCCAGCACTGTACCAGGTGAACTACTTGTATTTCGTGAAGCAAATAACAAACTCCCAGTGCAGCAGTAAGAAATACCACGAAAAGTGGAGGATGACCAAATGGCTTCACAGTCCACACAGAGAGAAACTTAGCCCCCAGTGGACACTGTTAACCTACATAGAGAGAAATCAGCACTGCTGCCTCACGTTCAGTGGAAAATAAGAAACTATGTCCTCCAGGTCACATACATGCACACCCAGCTTTGATGGTCTCACTACAAAGGAAGCTCCTGACAAATACTTATATTTCAAGTGCGCAACCTCAGAGGCAGTTTCTCAAGAAGTCTTTAGGCCAGCAGAGCTCCATGTTTGTTGAGTGTTTACCCTGTCCCTTACTTTTGGAAACTCCTCTACCACCTCCAAGGTTGTGAACTCCTGAGCGTATTCCATTCCAGATATGTATTCACAGAATTTTTAACTCTTCTCCTCTAATTGTGTCTTACTTCAGGCGAGGGTAATGTCAAGGCATTTTTCTGTATGAGAGTGCAAAAATTTGTGTGCAGCATTTATTTGAAATACTGAATCCCTGACATTAACCCATAACCTAATAGACTCTGACTACTAATCCTAATATGATGGAGAAAAATAACTCAAACAAAATAGAAATACAAGCATTTCATAGGAGGCATGGTGTATAGTTGGACTTGCCTTTTGCATTATATAGGGTAGGAGTAATAAATCTAGTCAATTTTTAATTGAAATAGTTTTCCATGTGTTTTTAAAGTTAACAAATATGTAAATTACTGTCTCCCATTCTCTCTAGCTTATTCAGAACATGTGTTTTTATATGCACATATAGAATCCTACCTGGTTATCACACATACAGTCTCATGAGGAGGCTGATTGGCAGATACAAATTGTGAGAAATGACCACTCCTCGTAAACGCTGTTGGAACTGAAAATACAACCCATGGGTGAGCTTCCTATTTGAACAACCTTATACAAAAATCCATGTTCAGTGAAATTAATATTTTTGGATCTGATGATGATATATATTTCACGATAAATTTCGATTGGCATATATATTGCAATTTTTAATGTCTCTCTCTCTGTGTGTGTGTATATATATATATATATATGTATATATATATATATATATATATATATATACATATATATATATATATATATATATATGCACTCTGTCTAGATTTTTCAAAATATGAAACATGTGTCTTATTGTAGACTCCCTAAATTCATTTATATTCATGTATGTGGATTTATAATCAACTTTTCACAAGATTATTCTCAGAAATACTCATCCACCTAAAATACATACTTGTTTCCTAGTTCTGAAAACTAACTTCGTTGAATGGTGCATACATATCCTAACATTTCTACAGTAACTGACCCTGTTTAACATCAATTCAAGTAGATTACTATGGGACATGATGTGTATTTTGAAGTTCATTTTTATTCAACACTGGTACATTGCTATTTCTTCAGTTTATGCACATCATAGGATACATATTTCATCCACAAGTTAGCAAATTGATAGGCATTTGTTTCACTTTCAGTCACTTCCTGCTTCAGAACACATGTATTTCTCCATGTTTCTTGACTGATATTTTCATGAGACTTCTTTCCAAACACATTATTTTCGATTTCCGTAATCACTTTTGAAGCAAAACCCACACACCTTTCATGATAACCCATAACCCTAATATTACCATTAGACGTATAACTCGTTGGAATGAATGACTGTATATCAATATTAGATTTCTTATATATTTTCAGATATCAATTCAATCCATTATTTAAAGTGGAACCAGTTATATTATTTATTCACATGATGGTCAATTGATGCATTATCAATATATTCTATGACACAGGGTATACCCTTTTTACCCCCAATACTAATTTATATTTCTTCAAAATAGTGCTCCCAGAAATGGTGGAAGAAATACCCATGTCACCTGATCTACATATACATTTTATCACAGTAATATTCTGGACACATAAAACAAAGGTCACTCCTATGATTGTACCAAAGCCTAAATGGAAAATGAGCATGGATTACTAAATACACCCATGTCCAGGTTGCCTAATGCTCTCAAATGTCAATCCTATTGGTGACTACATATTTGTTTCTTTCTAACATTATATATCCAAACTCAACCCTGTTGAAAATGTCTAGTCCTATGACTCAGTTTATACTTTGCCTGATTTCCTAATGTCTCTATTAATATCTGCTTTCCTCCATATTTTCCCCAGTTCATCATCGTGACTGACTCTTCACATGTGCTAACATTTACATTCACTCTCAACTGAAACCATATTGCTAAAGAACTTTTGGTCCAGATCCTATACTCACTCTTCTTCCTAAAACTACTATCTCCTGTTCCTACCGAGTATTCCTTTTTGACTTGATGTTCTCTTCCACATTCAATCATTCAAGGTACATGGTCCTATGCCATTGTATATCGATTTATCTGAGACATCTGTTCAGAACGTAATTCAACGCTAAGTATCCCAATCAAGTTCCCATGCCCTTCTCGGCTTCAAATCTTAACTAGATTTCTGTTTTCATACTTATATTTCACCTATATATTCTTGTAAATATCGCGGGTTCCCGATACTGTTATTCAACCCTCAGAATGATTCCTCACCCAAATCGAACCTGTTATTCACCCTAATCATACACTCTTCCCTCAATCTAACTTTACAGAAGAGCAGTGAAGGAGTTGGTATTTCAATACAGGAATGTAGGCGATCTTCCACCTATTGAGAACCTCAAATGTCCTACATAAATGACACCTGGATAAGTTGTAGGCAGCTATGAAAGACCTGAGAGAGCAAAAGTCATCTTCCATGGAAAACAACCTGGTCAGGATGTAGGGATATGTATGAATCAGCCTCTCACTTATTAATGTAGAGAAGATGGACCAAACCAGGCCTGTGTGGAGAGCTGTTCCTGTGTGCCTATGGTTGATATACCATTCTAACTTGTGAAAGTGTCACAGGAAGCAGGGGCAGCCTCCATCTCATGGGACCCTTGAAGTCAACTCTTAGGACAAAGTGGTTGCCAAGGCAGTGAACTCATTCAATTCCTGAAGGAAGTGACTTACGTCACTTCCGTGGTGATCAAACTCTCTGAACTTAGATCCAGTAAGCCAGGCACCCAGAGCCAGTCCAAGTCCCAGTCTTAGTGGTCTCACTTGTTTTGATTTTCCAAGGATAGAGTCAATCTTTCTTGATACCTACCGATGTGGGAATGGCCAAATAACAGGAAAGCTCTCAAGAGGGGCCTTTTCTGAGCAAGCAGGTAGAGGCTCACCCCTGGCTTCTGACAAGTTCACAGAGTTGACCAAGGAGACCTAATCTCATACAGGACAGGCCATCTCAGGGGAACATATTGTGGCCCACCAGTACGAGGACACTCCGGATAGTCACAGACCCATTTGAGGGAAGGAGGTGCCTTTGTTATGTGGGTGTGGTTTTTTGGTTTGTCTCATATTCTGAGAATATGTAGGAAAGGTGGTTTGTTTGGTTTGTAGTGAACTGTTTTTAATAAGTCATTTGACAAGGCGACTGTTTCTATGTCTGTGTATCGCACTGTGTCCGTGGTTGTAGACATTAGAAAAGAGAATGATTCAATGGATGTGTCCTGTCTGGTAGAAAGCTTCCCAGCATTCATCCTGCCCGATTTATGTATGGACTTTGGCTTGCCTTATCGATGGGCAACACCTGCTAATTTCCTAAGTTGCTGTTTTCTTCCTGAATTCTGGCCACTCTCCAGAAGAGGCTCATGGTTTTGTGTCCAAGATATGAATCACTTCCAAGGTCTGTGACATGGCTATGTTCTGGATAGCTGAAGTGAATGGCGAGAATCTCAGAAAACTCAGATCACTGTGACCAGAAAAGTCTCAGTGGATAAACCCTGCTTTGGGACTTTTGCTTACATATTGTTCTGTTACCCTGAATGTCAGGTAGTTCTTTGCCTCAGGCCACCCCTTTGTGAAACCTGAAGAAAACAGTTTTCAAATGGAAATGAATGGAAATCACCTGTGGCTCTTTGCTTAATTGCTTTGGAAAGGGATGTGTCTGAATCAGCCTCTTAGCTCTGTGTGAGGCTGTTGATTAAATTCTCAGGCCCTTATGGATCTAAAGAAAGATCCCATGTGTGCATCCAAAACCAAAATGGCCGAAAGTACAGTCATTGCAGATGAAGTCTTTCGCCTTCCTCTGTAAGGTTCCTGACCTCTATAAAGTGAGAATAGGGAAGATAGACCAAGCCAATTGATGTCTCCTTTTGGAAAAATTGTACCACCAATGAGAGCATCAGCAAAATTACCCCAACACTACCACAAGTCGCTGCACCAACAGATAGTTCACAATGCATACATGTTAGTTCACAATGCATACAAGTGATATATATTCCAGGCAAGTTCTGCAAGCAGTTCAGTGATGGCTATTGCAGAAGCTGTAGATTGGTTTTATCTTTGTCTTCACCAGCACTGGGTTGAAGATTGGAATTCTGGCAATAATGGCTAAAGAAAAAATTACTTACCATTCCAGAAGGCACTAAAAAACCCAATTATCTTAACAATTTACATTATCTTGAAGAGAATTATTAAATATAATGAAAAGGAAAGGTGAAAGTCAACAAACAGTTCTGCTAAACTCCTTTTTTTGTTCACATATTAAAACAATCCTCAACAGTTGTTTACCCAATTTAAATTAAACTATTTAAATCACGTGAATAAAAAAAAATTGGATCCATTTTTTCATGAGCGCACATCATATATGATATATGGATATATGTACATTCAAACATAAAACACAAAACACAAGTGTGCACAAATAATATAATATATACAACACATAACATAATAGTAAAGGCCTTATAACTTTTTACAGGTGAAATCACCATTGGAATGTCTAAAAACTCTATAGTCAAAAAATAGAACTGATCAGCAAAACATTAACCTAGGTCTGTATGAGCTCAAAAAAAAAAAAAATAGAAAATAGAACTTCATGATGTGGGAAAGGGCAATAATAAAATAGATATTGAAAAAAGCATCCTGGTTCTGTCGCAGATGTAAGGATAGCCAAACTGGAGTTTTGGATATCAGCTGTTATGAATTTGAGCCAAATCATCTTCTTTTTGGTCTATAGAAATCACTTTAGTTAATTTCTCTGGAATCCATATTGCCTGCTGTTCTTCCTGTGGAAACACACAAACAGACCCCTGACTAAAGACAATCACTGGGTCAGAACTTTAGTTAATCTCTCCAAAATCCAAATCAGCTGCTGTTCTTCCTGTGGAAACACACAAACAGACGCCCGACTCCAGACAATTACTGGGTCAACACTTTTCCATTGTCCTATTAGAATATCCTTCCAAAGGACCTTGGGCTTATGCACATTTTTTGGAAACATATGCCTTTCCACAGCACTAAGTCCTGATGAATCCAAGTTTAAAAAGTTTAGAGTAAAAAGCGTTAATTTAAGTTTATCTTTGGGGAATATATACCCCTTCTCAATTCCGTCTTTGTGCTTTAATAAGTACATTTTTATTGTTTGATGTGCTCTTTCAACTATGCCTTGTCCCTGTGGATTGTGTGGGATTCCTGTTATATGAGTAATGCCAAATGATGAGCAAAATTGTTTAAAAGAGTTAGAAGTGTAACCGGGGGCATTATCTGTTTTTAACTGTTTTGGAATGCCCACAGTGGCAAAATTTTGTAAGCAATGAGCTATAACATCTTTAGTTTTTTTTCTCAAGCATGAAGGGAGCCCATTAAAAATCCAGAACAAATATCAACTGTAACATGCAAATATTTTAATTTTCCAAATTCTGGCAAGTGTGTGACGTCCATCTGCCAAATATGGTTAGGTATCAATCCTCTAGAATTGACTCCAAGATTAACTTGTGGTAAAAAGGTCACACAATTTTGACATTGTTTTATAATTTGTCTAGATGTTCCTTAGTTTTTTTGAAATGCTTTTGTAAAGTATAAGCATTGACATGGAACTTTTTAAGAAAATTTATTGCTTCTTCTAGTGTAAAGAAAATATGTATGTATGTCAATTGTAGTTTTATCTGCTAAATCATTGCCCAAACTAAGGGCTTTAGGCAATCCTGTATGTGCCCTGATATGTCCTATAAAGAATGGATCTTTTCTGTCCCAGATTAGACTTTGTATAGTGGAAAGCAAAGAGAAAACAGTAGAGAAAGGGGAAATCCTACCAGCATCTTCAAGGGATACTATAGCATTAACTATATACTGACTATCGGAAAATAAATTAAATACAGAATCTTTAAAAATCACAAAAGCTTGTAATACTGTACTAAGCTCTACCTTGTGAGCTGATTGTTTTGGTACTAAAAATATAAAAGTTGGATCAGGTGTAACTATTGCTGTTGTACCATTATTTAACCCATTGGTGAATATATTTGGAGCATTCATGATAGGTGTTTTCTTGTCATTTTTGGAAAAATTACAGGATGCGATGACCAAAAAGACAATAAAAGATAAGATGGTAAGTGGTTATCAAATGAAACATTAGATTTACACACGATTATTGCCCAAGTATTTAACTAATTAGCTAATTCATCAATTTGATTCATAGTATATGGAGTAATAATTTTATTGGGTGAAATTCCACACACACTCTTTTTGCTGCTTTTATTCCTATGAGTATTAATTCTCCCTCAGCCTCAGGATAGCAAGTAATAATAGTGTTAGAAGAATAAGATAAATGTATCCATAATAATGGACCTTCTTCCCAAAATACTCCTGTAGAAATATTTTTTTGTTGTTAGTACAATAAATAATAAATGAAAATTATATCAAATCTATCCAAAAGCATATTTCCCATATATGTTTCAATGATTTTTATTGCTTTTCTTGCTTCAGGCGTTAACATTCTGAGTGAATTTGGATCTCATGGTCCTTTTAGGATATCAAATAAAGGTCCCAACTCTCCTGTTGGTATACCTAGATGAGGCCTTATCCAATTTAAGTCTCCTAATAACTCTTGAAAGTCATTAATTGATTTGAGTTGATCTACTCGTATTTGAATTTTTGGTTGACTGACCATGGTTGAGGATAATAGAGCTACTAAATAATTAATTGGAAAATTTAATTGTATTTTACCTATTGCTATCTCTAGGTTATAATTTTTTAATACGTTTGTAAGTGTGGCATACCATTCTAGCAATGGGTTTTTAACTTTGTGTGCTAATAATACATCATCCATATAGTGAAAAATTTGTATTTCAGGAATTTGATTTCTAAGTGGCTGGATTACTTTGTTAACATAAATTTGACGCATAGTTGGGCTGTTAGCCATCCCTTGAGGGAGTACTTTCCACTCATATCTCTTGTCAGGACCTTCATGATTCAGTGCAGGTATAGTAAATGCAAAACTTGGAATATCCTCAGGATGAATTGGAATTGAAAATAAAACGATCTTTAATATCTACAACGAAAACATACCAAGTTTTTGGCAAAGCACACAATTGAGGAATCTCTGATTGAGCAGGTCCCATAAAAACCATCCCATTATTAATGGCTCTTAAATCTTGCAATAATCTCCATTTACCAGATTTCTTTTTAAGGACAAAAATGAGAGTATTATGGGGAGACACAGAAGGTTGTATATGTCCTTCCGCTAATTGTTGTTTGACCAGGTCATGGGCTACTTGTATCTTTTCTTTAGTCAGGGGCCACTGAGGAACCCATACTGGTCTTTCTGATTTCCAAGTAATATTTATTGTCTCAGTGGCCCTTTCTGAAAATCCAACCCATATCTATCTGTTCCTTGATCTTTTTGTATTGGTGTTGCTATACCTTGTTCTTGCTTTTCTAATCATTTTCCTTTCCTAAAATCTTGTCTAGCCATAATAGTGGGTGAATTTTGATTGATGTTATTTGTTAATGTCAAACCTAATTGATCTAGGACATCTCATCCTTATAAATTTACGGGAAGATGTTCCAATACATATGGCTGTATAGTTCCTTCACATCCTTCAGGATTCTTCCAATCTAATACCGTTGCACTTTTATGGGGATTAGTCGCCACTCCTAGGCCTCGAAGCGTTTGAGTGGCTTGTTGTAATGGCCAATGTTTTGGCCATTCTTGACGACAGATGATGCTAAGGTCTGCACCTGTATCCAGTAGCCCATTGAATTCATGTCCTTGAATATTTAGTTTTAGCATGGGGCGAGAATATAAATTTAAAGAAAGCATAGCCCAATCTACACCTGTGGAGCCTAATCCTTTGGAACCCCTTTCTACAGCATAACTGTAAAATTTATCATGTGGGCTGGGTATTATTATTAATTGTGCTATTCTATCTCCTGGAGAAATTACTGATATACCCTTTGGAAAACTGGCTATAATTTTTATTTCACCTTCATAATCGGGATCAATTACCCCAGGACTCATCATAAGTCCTTTTAGAGTAGAAGAGCTGCATCCCAATAATAAGCCTACTGTTCTTTTGGGAAGAGGTCGTTTCACCCCTGTGGGAATGATTTGAACTCCCATCTCTGGAGTTAGTATTGATCTGGCGGAGGCACAGATGTCCAACCCTGCGCTCCCTCTGGTTTGTCTGATGAGGGATCTGATGAACAATGTGTCGTGGGCACTACACTGATGGGGTTGCTGGTTTCCTCCAGTACTCCATATATTTGCGGTTTCGGGCCCCAGAGCATTGGGCCCCCCTGTCCATTTTTTGGCAATGGAGCCGGATGCCTTTCTTCATGATATCGTGGATAAACACCTGGTGCTTGTTTGTTTTTTGATAATGAAGTACCCTCTATGGTGGTTTGAGAATGGTATTCATTAGCCCAATGTCTCCCTCTACGTCATTGTGGCCAAATACCCGGTATTCTAGTCCTTTGATACCTAGTTTTGTTAAACCCTCCTCCTATGGGGCAATTCCTTTTAAAAAGTCCTGTTTGTTCACAATTGTAGCATGTTCTTGGCCTGTCTTCTAAAGCCTGTTTTACTAAAGCTGCCACAATTTGCCCTTTTTCATTAATGTCTCTGGCATCTAAAGCCTGTTTTATTGCAGCTGCCACGACTTGCTCTTGTTCATTAATGTCTCTACCAAATTTAATAAATGTGTTTAAATCTTCATGTTTCCATGGTCTAATGATACCTCTGTAGCAATGATTCGCTTGGTCATAAGCCAGTTGTTTTAATAATGGCATTGCTTGTTCTGTATTTCCAAAAACTCTGTAGCTGTTTCAATAAGCCTATCTACAAATCCAGCGTAAGATTCATTAGCTCCTTGTATTACCTTAGATAATTGACCTTGTAAACCTCCATGTCCTTGTAAAGTCTTCCATGCCCTAACTGCCTCTACAGCAATTTGTGCGTATATGCCAGGATCATATGGAATTTGTTGTTGCTGATCCTCATAAGGTCTCTTTTCTAACAACAAATCTAGATTTCTCTGAGGATAACCAGCTGCTGCATTTTGCCTAGACATCTCTTTGCAAAATTCCTCACTGGCAACCTTCCATAATAGGTATTGACCTCCATTTAGCACAGCTTTACACATATTAGCCCAATCTGCTGGCGTCATGTTCAAGGTGTTAATGGATTCGACCAAGCTTACAATGAAGTGTGCTTGAGGACCATATGTTGTTACAGCCTCTTTTAGCTGCTTCACTATTTTGAAATTTAAAGCATGGTGAATTCGCTGCCCTCCTACCTCAAATACAGGGCATGTTAATACTTGAGATCCTGTCTCAGGATCCGAACTATCAACTGTTGGGGTTGGGGGCCTCCCAGCACATGGAGGTGGCCTTGTTAGTTGGACATTTACATCCTCTGGTGACAGAAAGGTGTTAGTAGCAGTCTCCTTTTTTAACTTTGCCCCTGATTGCTTTTTATGCTCTAAACTTGGTTCCTCTATCTTTGTCTGAACTGAAGGCTTTGGACTAAGCAAACCAGATATGAACGTCCACAATGGCAATGTGCCAACTGGCATAGTCCCTCGGCTGCTCTTTTCTAATCCTTTTAAATCTTCACCATGATGGTTCCATTGTGATATATTTAATGACTCCTCCTTCAAAAGCCATGGGCTACATTTTTGTATTGTATCAACAAATGCCCTGACTGTCCTTGATATTTCTGAGATGCCTCCTTTCTCTAACAATTTATTTAACACTCTTTCAGTTTGTTTTTTTACTAATTTCTGATCCCGTATTTCTATTATAATACAACCCAACAAGATGACGCCAAACAAAACTGAGACAGAATGAATTAAAAAGGGAACAACAAAAAGTCATTATAGCCTTTCTATCCTCCTGACATGTGCATCCGTCCTTTATACCTATCTGTTCCTCAGACGTAAATAGTTTTTTCTCAGATGTGAGTGGCTTTTCTTCCATCCCACTCATCTCCAGGAACAGGCAACTTAAAACAAAAGTGAAGCAAAACAAAGGAGTCATCTAAAAATGGCTACCCATCCTTTCACCTTGCCCACAGGGGCAAGCAGTTTACCTTATCACTTACCCTCAGTCGTTCCCCATGTGAGCCACAAAATGCTGCAGTCTGGCTGGGCATGATTCAGGAGCCACTTGTCAAAAAAAAAAAAAAACTAACTTTATTTTTAGAACCACACACGGCAAACAAAACAACTCCTCAGGAAAAACCCTCAGAGCCCAACTGCCACTACTGGCTTCCTTGTAAAGTCTCTCTCACACACACAAGCCTCTCCACCTGCCACAATCCTACTGCTCTTGAGGCCGATTGGCTGGGTGGAGCCAAAAAAGTTCCCCAAGGAGCAGCTCCATGGTCTGAAAGGGCAGGGAAACAGCCCAATGAGCATCACCACAGAGGAGCCAATCAGCTAGATGATGCTGAGGTCGCTGTGAGCCAATAATCAGCCGGCACCTGGAAATTTGCTGGCAGCTGGAAGTTTGCTGGGGCCCCTTCAGCTGTGGCTCTCAACAAATTCCTGTCTCATTTCTCTGTAGCCTATTCAGCACATGTATTTTTATATGCACATATAGTATCCTATCTGTTATCACATGTACATTTTTGTGAGGTGGCTCACTTGGCAGATACAAATTATGAGAAGAGATCACTCCTCCTAAACATTGTTGGAACTGAAAATTCAAAATATGGGTGAGCTTCCTAGTAGAATAACATTATACATAAATCCATTTTCAGTGAAATAAATATTTTTGCATCTGTGGATGACATATATATTTCATGATGAATTTTGATTGGAATACACACTCTATAAATTTTTCAAAATATAAAATATATGAGTCTTATTATACACTCCTTAAAATCATTCATATTCATGTATGTGGATTTATGATCAACTTTTCACAAGATAATTCTCAGAAATATTCATCAACCTGAAATACATATTTGTTACCTAGTACTGAAAGATAACTTCAGTGGATGGTGCATACAAATCCTAATATTTCTACAGTAATACCCAGTTTAATATCAATGCAAGTAGTTTCCTATGGGACATGATGTGTATTTTCCGGTTCATTTTTATTCAACAGTGGTACATTACTATTTTCTCAGTTTATGCACATCATAGGATATATATTTCATCCACAAGTTCACAAATTTATAGGCATTTGTTTCAATTTCAATCACTTCCTGCTTCAGAACACATATATTCCTCCAGATTTTTTGACTGGTCTTTTCATGAGACTTCTTTTCAAACACATTATTTTTGATTTCCATAATCACTTTTGAAGCAAAACTCACACATTCTTCTTGATAAACCATAACCCTAATATTACCGTTAGATTTATGACTGGTTATAATGAATGTATGTATATCAATTTAAGATTTCCTTTACATTTTCAGATATTAATTAAATCAATTATTTAAAGTTGGAACCAGTTACATTATTTGTTCACAGTATGGTCTATTCATGCATTATTTCTATAATCATAGACACATGGTACACCTCTTTGTTCCCCCAATACGAATTTATACGTCTTCAAAATATTGCTCCCACTAATGGTGGAAGAAATACTCATGTCACCTAATCTACATATACATTTTATCACAGTAACATTCTGGACACAGAAAACAAAGGTCACTCTTATGATTGTACCAAAGCCTAAAAGGAAAGTGAGCATGCATTACTAAAAACATCCATGTCCAGGTTGCCTAATGCTCTCCAATGTAAATCCTATTGTTGACTATATATTTGTTTCTTCCTAAGATTATATATTCAATCTCAAGCCTGTTGAAAATATCTCATCCTATCCCTCACTTTAAACTTTGCCTGATTTCTTAAAGTCTCTATTGACATCTGCTTTCCTACATATTTTCCCCAGTTCTCATTGTGACTGACTCTTCACATGTGCTGATATTTACATTCACTCTCTACTTGAAAACCTTTTGCTAGAGAACTTTTTGTCCAAATCCTATACTCACTCTTGTTTCTAAACCTAGCAACTATCTTCCTAATCCTACGGACTTTCTTTTTTTAATTGGATGTTCTCTTCAACATTCAATCATCCAAGGTACAAGGTCCTATGCCATTGAATATCGATTTATCTGAGACATCTGGGCAGGACATAACTCAAAGCTAAGTAACCCACTCAAGGGCCCAATGCCCTTCTGGGCTTCAAATTGTACCTAGATTTCTGTTTTCATACTTGTATTTCACCTATATATTCTTGTAAATATCCCAGTCTCCCAATACCATTATTCATCCTTCAGAATGATTCCTAACCAAAATCGAATATGTTATTAACCCTAACCATAGACTTTTCCCTCAATCTAACTTTACACGTGAGCTGGGAGAGTGAGATCAGGAAAGTCTCAGTGGAGAAACCATGCTTTGGGCCATTTGCTTACCTATTGTTCTGTTGCCCAGAATATCAGGAAGTTCTTTGCCTCAGGTCACCCCTTTGTGAAGCCTGAAGAAAGCTGTTTTCAAACGGAAATGAATGAGCATCACTTGTGGCTCTTTGGGTCAAATGAGTTCTTCAAGCCATGAAGAGGTGCTTGGGTTTTCTCATGACGCCAAATCACATAAAGAATCTATACCTATCAGTCAGTAGTAGTCAGTCAATATTGCTCCTAAAAATGGTGGAGAAATACTCATGTCAAATGATCTACATATATATATATATATATATATATATATATATATATATATATATATATATATATATATATTTAATCACAGAAATATTCTGGGCACAGAATTCAAAGTTCACATTTATGATTGTACCAAAGCCTAAATGGAAAGTGAACATGGATTACTAAAAATATCATGTCCAGGTTGCCTAATGCTCTCAAATGTAAATCCTATTGGTGACTACATATTTGTTTCTTCCTAAGATAATATATTCAACCTCAACCCTGTTGAAAATGTCTAATCCTATCACTCACTATATACTTTGCCTGATTACCTAATGTCTCTATTTATATCTGCTTTCCTACATATTTTCCCAATTTCATCATTGTGACTGACTCTTCACATGTGCTGACATTTAAATTCATTCTCTAACCGAAAACCTATTGCTAAAGAACTTTTGTTGCAAATTCTACATGCACTCTCCTTCCTAATCCTAACTACTATCTTTCTAATCCTACTGACTATCCCTTTTTGACTGGATGTTCTTTTCTACATTCAATCATCCAAGGTACAAGGTCATATGCCATTGTATATCGATTTATCTGAGACATCTGTTCAGAAGTTAATTCAATGCTAAGTATCCCAAGCAAGGGCCCAATGCCCTTCTGGGCTTCAAATCATACTTAGATTTCTGTTTTCATGCATACATTTCACCTCTATATTGTTATAAATATCACAGGTTCCCAATACCATTATTCACCCAGCAAAATGATTCCTAACCCAAATCAAACCTGTTATTAACCCTAACCATACAGTATTCCCTCAATCTTACTTTACAGAAAAGCAGGGAAAGAGTTGGTCTTATAATACTGGAATGTAATGGATCTTCCACCTGGTGATAACCTCAAATGTCCATGGCGAAATGATCCCTGGAGAATATGTAGGCAGCTATTGAAGGACCTGAGAGAGCAAAAGGCATCTTCCATGGCAAACGGCTTGGTCAGGATAAAGGGTTGTGTCTGAATCAGCTTCTATTCTTAAAGCAGAGAACATGAGCCAACCCAGGCCTGTGTGTAGATCTGTTCCTGGGAGATTATGGTTGATATACAATTCAAACTTGTTAAAGTGTCACAGGAATTAGGGCCAGCCTCCATCTCATGGGAACCTTGGAAGCAACGTTTGGACAAAGTGGTTCCCAAGAGAGTGACCTCATTCAGTTCCTGAAGGAGGAACTAAAAACAGTTCCATCGCACTTCAGTGGTGATGGAACTCTCTGAACTTGGGATCCAGGATGCCAGGCACCCATAGCCAGTCCCAGTCCCAGCCCCAGTGGTCTCACTTGTTTGGATTTACAAAGACAGAGTCAGTCTTTCTTGGTACCTACAGATGTGAGGAAGGCCAAATGCAAGAAAGCTCTGAAGCAGAGCTTTTCCTGAGAAAGCAAGTAGAGGCTCACCGCTGGCTCCTGACAACTTCACGGAGTTGGCCAAGGAGACCAGATCTAAGACAGGACAGGCCATTTCGGGGGAACATTATTGGCCCACAAGTCAGAGGACACTCCGGATAGTCACAGACCTACCTGGGCGAAGGAGGTGCCTTTTTTTTTGTGGTTATGAGTTTGTGGTCTTGTGTCATGTTCTTAGAATAGGTAGAAAAGTAGGTTTGTTTAGTTTGGAGTGGACTGTTTCTAGTAAGTCGTTTGACAAGGCGAGTGTTTCTATGTCTGTGTATCACATTGTGTCCGGGGTTGTAGACATTAAAAAAAATGCATCAATGGATGTGTCCTATCTAGTAGAAAGCTTCACAGCATTTATCCAGCCAAATTGATGAATGGACTGTAGCTTGCCTTATGGATGGGCAACACCTACTATCTTTCTAAGTTCCTGTTTTCTTCCTGAATTCTGGCCACTCTCCAGAATAAGCCCATGGTTTTGTGTCCAAGATATGTACCCCCTCCAAACTCTGTAACATGGCCATGAACTGGATAGCTGAAGTGAATGGCGAGCATCTCAGAAAACTCAGATATCAGTGTGACCAGGAAAGTCTCAGTGGAGAAACCCTGCTTTGGGCCTTTTGCTTACCTATTGTTCTGTTGCACTAAATGTCAAGAAGGTCTTTGACTCAGGCCATCCCTTTGTGAAGCCTGAAGAAAACAGTTTTCAAATGGAAATGAATGGGTATACCTGTGGCTCTTTGCTTAATTGCTTTGGAAAGGGATTGTCTGAATCAGCCCCTTGGCCCTGAGTGAGGCTGTGGCTTAGATTCTCAACACCTGATGGATTTAAAGAAATTTCCCATGTGTGCATCCCAAACCAAAATGGCCAAAAGAGCAGTCTTTGGGATGAAGTCTGTCGCCTTCCTCTGTAAGGTTCCTGACCTCCATCAAGTGAGAATAGGGATTCTTTGAGTGAAATGAATTTTTCCAACTTACAGAGGCTAGGCTATAGGTGCTTGGGTTTTCCATGACTCCAATTCAAATAAAGATTCTAAACCCCACGGTCAGTTGGCCTCAAATTGGAGAAGTGGACCTGAATTAATGACAGGAGTATTTGATTACTCCAGGTTCACAGCAAGTGTCCAGGCCACCCTGACTTTAGGCAAATGAGAGGAAAGGGAACATATTTTGGACACTGTCTTGGTCTGCGCACCTCATGGAAACCTCCAGCCAGTGGTTATGATGAGTGTCTATATAAAAGAAGATGAGGGCCATATGGGAGTGTTTTGGTTTTAACTGTGGTCATTTGTGTGGTGGTTGGAAGAGATGACTTTGTCCACCTGGGCTTGAACTCTGGTATGATTCCCCTTAGAGACTGAGTTTTAGAACTGACCTCAGAGAAGTATTGCAATAAATAGTGTTGCAATTTTAGGAGGCCATGCATGAGAATCGCCCTTGGAAAATGAGATCTATTCCCAGGATGGCTTTCCACAGAGCTTGGGAAATCTAAGCCACGATATCCCAATATTTTATTCTTAAAGACTTTGCAGCCATAGTTGAGATTCCAAACACTCATGGACCTCACATTTTAGACCTCAATGGTCCTGGATTCATGTGACCTTGTGGCCACTCTTTGGAAAGGCTTGCCTATGAGAGTTCTCCAGAGCTTTCATTTAAATGAGCTTCCTCACCATTTAATGGTTCCTGAATGAATTGAAACCCACAGTGCCTCAAACTTCATCTTTGAAAAATGGTGATATAAATACCATGAAACTTTTGAAATTCCCATGACCAGGTGGCACTGGAGAACCTGTGGATGTCCGGTTGCTGATCATGAGTGTACCAGACAGGGCCTTGATTGACTGGGTTTCGTGATAATGGTGTAGAACAGAGATGCCAATAAGTTGGAGCCTGCTGAGTAGTGAGTGTAGAGCAGTGGACTGTAGGTGTGTGAATAAATATTTTTGGTAGGACCACCTGGATCTGCCATTGGCTTCCAAAGACATGTGACTTGCATGGTGCAGGCAGCAGATCCTTATATGTAAAGGCATCTTGTTATATGTAGAGGTTTCAGGGCAATGTTCAGAATCA